>NW_028318054.1:4532500-4837500 GCF_062004578.1 Staurois parvus
GGAAATTCAGTTTATTGCACATGATTAGGAAAGGCATAAAGCATTCTATAGAAGGTCCCAGAGTTAACAGTGCATGTCAGAGCACAAACCAAGCCATGAAGTCCAAGGAAGTATCCGTAGACCTCACAGACAGGATTGTATAAAGGCACAGATCTGGGGAAGGGTACAGAAAAATTTCTGCAACACCGAAGGTCCCAATGAGCACAGTGGTCTCCACCATCCGTAAATAAAAGAAGTTTGGAAACACTAGGAATCTTCCTAGAGTGGGCTGCCCGGCCAAAATGAGCGATCGAGGGAGAAGGGCCTTAGCCAGGGGGGTAACCAAGCACCCGATGGTCTCTCTGAAAGAGCTCAAGCGTTTCTCTGTGGAAAGAGGAGAACCTTCCAGAAGAACAACCATCTCTGCAGCACTCCACCAATCAGGTCTGTATGGTAGAGTGGCCAGACAGAAGCCACTCCTCAGTAAAAGACAAATGGTAGCCCGCTTGGAGTTTGCCCAAAGGCACCTGAGCAACTCAGACCATGAGAAACAAAACTCCCTGGTCTGATGAAACAAAGATTAAACTCTGTGGCCTGAATGCCAAGCGTCATGTCTGGAGGAAGCCAGACACCACTCACCACCTGGCCAATACCATCCCTACAGTAATACTGTAATTGGTGCTAAAGGTGCTTCAACAAAGTATTGAGCAAAGACTGTGAATACTTACGTACATGTGGTTTTTTCATTTTTTCTTTTTAATAAATTGCAAAGATTTCAAAATGAACATCTTTCACAATGTCATTATGGAGTATTGTTTGTAGAATGTTGAGGAAAAAAATTAATTTAATCCAGTTTGGAATAAGGCTGTAACATAACAAATGTGGCAAAAGTTAAGCGCTGTGAATACTTTCTGGATGCACTGTATTATAGTATTGGTGATTAGTTTTGTCAACATGTATTGTAGTATTGATAAGTATTGCAGGTGTGTATTATAGTATTGGTGATTAGTATTGCTGACATGTATTACAGTATTGGCGATTAGTATTGTCGATATGTATTGTAACATTGACGATTAGTATTGCTAATATGTATTTAAGTATTGGTAATATGTGTTATAGTATTGGCAATTAGTATTGCCAATATTTATTTTAGTATTGGTGATTAGTATTGCCAATATGTATTACGGTATTCAGTATATGTGCTATAGTATTGAGGATTAGTATTTCTAATGTGTATTATAGTATTGCCAATTAGTATTGCCAATATGTATTGCAGCATTGACAATTAGTATTGCTAATATGTATTTAAGTATTGTTGATATGTATTTTAGTATTGGCAATTAGTATTGCCAATATGTATTTTAACATTGGTGATTAGTATTGCCAACATGTATTATAGTATTGGGTATGTGTGCTATAGTATTGGCGATTACTATTGATAATATGGATTATAGTATTGGCAATTAGTATTTCCGATATGTATTGTAGCATTCATGATTAGTATTGCTAATATGTATTTAAGTATTGGCGATATGTGTTATAGTATTGGCAATCAGTATTGCCAATATGTATTTTAGTACTGTTGATCAGTATTGTTGATATGTATTTTAGTATTGTCAATATGTATTATAGTATTGGCAATTAGTACTGTCAATATTTATTATAGTAATAGTGATAGGTATTACAGTATAGTAGGTGGAAATTAGTATAGGTGATATGTATTATAGTATCATTGATTAGTATTGCAGATATATATTACAGTATTGGAGATATGTATTATAGCATTGCCAATTATAGTATTGGAGAGTAGTATTGGCAATATGTATTATATGATATATGTATTATCGTATAGGTGATTTGAACACATTGTGATCAGTGATGGGTCATATGAATTGCATGCTAAATGTATTATTTGTGAATGGAACACATAGTGTTTTTTTTACTAAAGCTGGAGAGTGCAAAATTAGGTTCACTTCTGCATAGAAACCAATCAGCTTCCAGGTTTTATTGCCAAAGCTTAACTGAACAAGTTGAGGTTAGAAGCTGATTGGTTTCTATACAGAAATGAACCTGATTTTGCACTCTCCAGCTTTAGTAAATAAACCCCAAGGTGTCAGTGATAGGTGATATGTACACTATATTGTCAAAATTATTGGGACACCCCTCCAAATCATTAGATTCAGGTGTTCCACAGCTGTATAAAATCAAACACCTAGGCATGCAGACTGCTTCTACAAACATTTGTGAAAGAATGGGTCGCTCTCAGGAGCTCAGTTAATTCAGTATATAGTGGTACCATGATAGGTTGCCACCTGTGTAATAAGTCCATCCATGAAATTTCCTTGCTGCTAAATATTCCACTGTCAACTATTAGTGGTATTATAACAAAGTGGAAGCAACTGGGAACAACAGTAACTCAGCCATGAAGTGGAAGGCCACGTAAAAAGACAGAACAGGGTCAGCGCATGCTGAAGCGCGCGGTGCGCAAAAGTCGCCAACTGTTTGCAGAGTTAATAGCTAAAGATCTCCAAACTTTGTGTGGCTTTCAGATTAGCACAATAGTGTGTAGAGAGCTTCATGGAATGGGTTTCTATGGCTGAGCAGCTGCATCCAAGCCTTACATCACCAAGTGCAATGCAAAGCGTCAGATGCGGTGGTGTAAAGCATGCTGCGACTGGACACTAGAGCAGTGGAGACATGTTCTCTAGAGAAGACTTTCACCACCAGGGTGCCCAGACATCCTGGGGTGCCTTGAGGTTTCTTTAAGGGTGCCTTGGCAAAATGTCTAAAAATTGCTCAGAAATTGTATACAAGCCAGCAGGTGGAACAAGCCTGCTTTTTAGTTATACAAAGTCACAGGTTTTCATTGTGCACCATTACAATCTTCTAGCCTCCAGCGTCCTGACAACCAATGACATCATCAGTTGATATGGAGGATGTCAGCTGCCTGCACAGCATCCTAGTTTGACTCTCCCCCGCCCCTCTCCGTCAGTGCTGGGGTCATATTAGCTCAGTGATGGAGGAAAACTGAGGAAGAAGAGAAACACTGGAATACTAGTCAGTACCAGTGTGCAAAAGTGTATTTGCTTTGGAAGAATAAATCACCTCTAATGCTGGGTGTCCTACATGGGTGGATGTTGCTGCGTTATATAAAACTATTAGAATAGTTTTTCACATTTTAGAATGGGGTGCCTTTATAAAATAATGGACAGTCTTGAGGAAACCTATTTTAGAATGAGGTGCCTCAAGACTGTCCAAAGGGTGCCTCGGAACTGTCCAAAATTTTAAAGGGTGCCTTGACTGAAAAAAAGGTTGAGAAATATTGCTCTAGAGTAACGAATCACACTTCTCTGTCCAGCAATCCGATGGATGTGTCTGGGTTTGGTGGTTGCCAGGACAACGGTTGCTGACTACATTGTGCCAAGTGTAAAGTTTGATGGAGGGGGGATTAATGGTGTGGGGTTGTTTTTCAGGGGTTGGGCTTGGCCCCTCAGTTCCAGTGAAGGGAACTCTTAATGCTCCAGCATACCAAAACGTTTGGACAATTTCATGCTCCCAACATTGAAGGAACAGTATGGGGATGGCCCCTTCCTGTTCCAAAATGACTGAGCACCAGTGCACAAAGCAAGTCCATAAAGACATGGAGGAACTTGACTGTCCTGACCTCAACCCGATAGAACACCTTTGGGATGAATTAGAGCAGGCCTTCTCGTCTGACATCAGTGCCTGACTCTATGGTCATACATTCCCATAGACACACTTCTAAACCTTGTGGACAGCCTTCCTACAGACTAAGACTAGGATGCCATTAAAGTTCATGTGTGTGTAAAGGCAAACGTCCCAATACATTTGGCAATATGGTGTATTGCATGATAGGTGATATGTTTTATAGTATAGGACATGACTGGAAATCTTTTTAGTTTGTAAATGGGGCTGACTCTTTATACTAGTTCATTTATTTTATATTGGTATGTATTTTATTGCATATCATTATTAGGTTATAATATACTGTATATTATTTTTGCATATAAAATGGACCAGTGCATACATATAAATCACAAATATCTTACAATAAAACAGATACAATGAAAACCTGTTACATCTTAAACCACAAACAAATCAATATCAGAGGTTTCACAACCTCATAAAAAAAATCCACAAATAGACTGTAAAATAATCATTGTGCAATCGTAAAAATTATATATACAGTATATATATATATATATATATATATATATTATGTGTATATATATATATATATATATAATTTAAATGCAGGATTAAAATGTCCATTCTGGGTGCAAAATGTTCTTTTTGAGAGTACAATGAGTTTTATAGTAAAATGCTTGTACAATAGCCAGCATCTCATTACCTACTTGACCTGTTTATTACTTAATGCAAATAACAACTCATTTAAGTGGTAGTAAAGTCCATCATGCTGCTTTATAACCCTAGGTAAGCCTATAATGAGGCTTACCTGTAGGTATAGTAAATATCTCCTAAATGTGCACGGTTTAGGAGGTATTTACTTTAGTAGCAGCCGGTGATGTCACCGACACGTGCACTGTGCTCTTTTTTTGTGTTTACTACCGCTTTAAATTTAATTGTTTTTTTTCCCCTAAATATATTATCAATTCATGACGTATGAACAGGCAGGTCATGCACAATGACATACAGTGATATTAAAGACTGTTTTTTTTTTTTAAATAACAAACATTTCATACTTACCTGTTCTGTGCAATGGTTTTGCACAGAGCAGCCCCCCCACTCTCTCCTCATGGCTCCTGCTGCTGTGTCTCTCTGAGTCAATGAGGAGAGAAAGACCCAGGACAGCTGAGGTTCCCATGCACATCGCTGGATCGAGACGGGACTCAGGTGAGTATTAGGGGGGCCGTGGAGGGAGCAGCACACAAAAGTTTTTTTACCTTCATGCATAAAATGCACAAAGGTAAAAAAAACTTTCAGTCTTTACAACCACTTTAATCATCTTTCAATCAATGATAGGGATGAGCTCATTTGAGAGATTTTATCTTCCTGAAATTCTGGTGAAAAAAGGGAGATGTCTTCAAAATCTCCCCATTTTGGCAAAAAAGCATTTGAGTTTATTGGGAAGACAAAATTAATGAGGCTTTGGTAGTTTTTAGGGAAGCTCAAAGCTTTTAATAGTTCTTGAAAGTTGTGAAAACTCATTTAATCTACAGTACCTTGAACCTTGAACCTGTGCTCATACCACAAAAAGGCCCCTCAACATCCATCCCACTCTTTTTGATAAAATAATTCTTGAATTAAATGTGATCAACATATGTAGACTATGTCATCCTTTAGAGCCCTTATATTTTTCAAGGACACGTGTCCAGGATTTATCTTGCTTTGATTCATGAATTATTTGCTATAACTGTGCAAAACTGTACTTTTGAAGCATCTCGGATTGCTCTCCCCCATAGTTCACTTTCCCCTGATAATCGAAGCAACAGAGCCGTATTGTTGTAGGATGCTGCTAAGGCCTTTCCTATCTCTGAATAAGCGCTAACTCAATTGGCTGGTTTAAAACCCTCTATTTTATGTTACCTGCCCAGGTGAATACTAATAATGAATGTTTTGCTCCTATATGCCCTATTAGGGATACCCTGTCCCTTCTCTCCTCTAGTATTTGCACTAGCACTGGAGACATTGGCAATATTGATTAGAGCTTCACCTAATAAAGTATGATTCAAGAAAGGAGAAATTAACCCTATATCCATTTGACATCTGGAAGATTTACCTCCCTTCATGATGGGGCCATTTTTTGCTACACGTTACTGCGCTAATTTAACTGACAATTGCGCAGTCATGCAACGCTGTACATAAATTAAATTTATGTCATGTTTTCCCACAAATAGAGATTTCTTTTAGTGGTAATTAGTCACAACTGGGGTTTTTTTTTTTTTTGCGCTATAAACAAAAAAAACTACAATTTTGAAAAAATTACACACTGCTCAGAAAATTTAAGGGACACTTCTTAATCAGAGTATAGCATCAAATCAAATAAACTCCTGGGATATTTATCTGGTCAGTTAAGTAGCAGGGGGAGTTGTCAATCGGTTTCAGCTGCTTTGGTGTTAATTAAATCAACAACAAGTGCATGGAAAATGTTATTCTGCCTATAACATCATTCAAAATTTCCATTTTAGTGGTGGGTCAACGATGGTCTGGGGAGGCATATCCATGGAGGGATGCATAGACCTCTGCAGGCTTGACAATGGCACCCTACTGCCATTAGGTATCGAGATGAAATCCTTGGACCCATTGCCAGACCTTATGCTGGTGCAGTGAGTCCTGGGTTCTTATTGGTGCACGACAATGCCCGGCCTCATATGGCGAGAGTATGCAGACAGTTCCTGGAGGACGAGGGAACTGATACCACTGAATGGCCCCCACGCTCGCCTGACCTAAATCCGATAGAACACTTCTGGGATATCATGTTTTGGTCCATCCGATACCTCCAGGTTGCACCTCATACTGTCCAGGAGCTCAGTGATGCCCTGGTCCAGATCTGGGAGGAAATACCCCAGGACACCATCTGTTGGGTCATTAAGAGCATGCCCAGATGTTGTCAGTCATGCATACAAGCACGTGGGAGTCATACAAACTACTGAGTACCATTTTGAGTTGCTGCAATGAAATTTCAGCAAAATGGACTAGCCTACTGCATAATTTTTTCACTTTGATTTTCGTGATGTCTTTGAATTCAGTCCTATGTAGGTTGATAATTTTCATTTTCATCAAACAATGGGGCACCCTTACGTCCCTAACACATTACCCAGTCCATAACAGTATAGATATCCAGTATGAGATTTTTCCCCATTGAGATCTGATGTGTTTTCAAAGTGTTAATTTGCTGCGATCAGCGGCTTATATCAGGACTGCGATATCGCGGGGGACATTCTGACACTAACTGACACTTTGTGGGACCCAGTGACACTAATATAATGATCAGTGCTAAAAATGTACACTGTAACTGTACAAATGACACTGGCTGGTTAACATCTAGGGCGATCAAAGGGTTAAATGTGTGCCTAACAGTGCTTGGTGTATGTACTGTAAGGTGTTTTACTAGGGGACGTGCTGGATTTGATTCCCTGCTTTGCAGAGAAGCAATTTCCAGCATATTGCCGCTGACAGGACACAGCTCTGCCTTGCTTACAAACCAGGCAGCCACGAGCAGCACTATACACCCCAATGGTCAATTGACAAATGCCAATGGCGCTAGACCCATGGATGAAAGGCCCAGTACCAGCACTGGAATATCCCATCAAACCCCAAGATTCAGGACCCAAATTTACCTAACAGACACTCTTGCCAACCCAGTATGGCTGTTCTTCAACTCAGGATCAACAAGCATTTCACCGCACAGCCAGGTGTGCAGGCCAATACAGAAAATATTTTCAGAAATTTATTTTTTTAAATTTTTGCCCGACAGTTTACTTCATTTTATTGTGGACCAGACAAACCTTTTTGCCCAACAATTCATTTCTAACAACCCCAGTTCATCCTATGCCCGTACATTTGAATGGAGACCTCTTACATTGGAGAAATTTAAGTTATTTTTGGGCCTCACCCTTAACATGGAGCTTACAAAAAAAAATTAAGGACATGCTTACTGGTACACACACTCAATCCACCACATACCCATTTATTCTGCTCTAATGCCCAAGTCACATTATGAGATGATCATGCAGTTCCTTCATTTCAGTGACAATACCCACTGCCCTCCCCGAGATCATTTAAACTATGACAAATTACACAAAATTCGCCCTTGTCTTAATTTTTTTTCCCAAAGATTTGCTGAACACTTTACATCCCTGAACAAAACATATGTGTGGATGAATCCCTTGTTCACTTCACTGGCTGGCTGGGGATCAAGCAATATATTTCAAGAAAAAGGTCCAGATATGGAGAAAAGCTCTACAAGCTTTGTGACAGAGACAATGGATATTTTTATGCATTCCGCGTGTACGAAAGAAAAGATTCCCAGCTGCAGCTCCTTGAGTGCCCAACCTACATCGGCACAAGTGAAGTGGTTGTCTGGGACCTGGCTTTTCCACATTTCCAAAAAGGCTATCACATCTACCTTGACAATTCCTATACCAGTCTGCCCCTTTTCTGACACCTATACCAGGAGAAAACCTTAGCCTGCGGTACCTTCCAAAAAAAACAGGAAGGGCTTCCCAAAAACTCTAGTAACCACCAAGCTACAAAGGGGGAATCAGCAAGTTTAAGAAACAACGAAGTGCTGGCCCTGAAGTGGAATGATAAGAGATATGATCACATCCTGTCCACCATCCACAATGGCACCTCGGTGGAAATTACTGGAAGTCATGGTCCCATTCAAAGCCTGCGTGCATCCAAGATTTGAATCTCTACATGGCAGGGTGGATTTTCAACATTCAGATGCTACAGCCTTATTTACCAATAAGAAGTTCCTGTTACTGGTATAAAAGAGTTGCAATTTATCTTATTCATTTGGCTATTTATAATGACTATGTCACCTACACCAAATCCACAGAAAGACACACCACCTTCCTCAAATTTATAGAAGAAATTTTCACGACCCTTATCTATCAGTAAGTAACCCCCCCCCCCAGAAAGTACTTGATCTGATTCTGTGAGCAGACTTCATAAGTGCCATTTCCCTGAGAGCATTCCACCAACAGAAGAAGGCCAGAGACGCCAAAAAAGATGTTGGGTATGCAGCAAAGGGAGAGTTAGAAGAGACACCAGTTTTCATTGCCCCCCAGTGTCTCTCCCAACCAGGCCTGTGCGTCTGCTTCCAACGTTTTCACACATCACTAAAATATTAGCCTATTATTCTAAAAGCCTATTTTCAACATATCTGCTAATCATTTGCCTTCTGCCTCAACCAACCATGCCACTGCCTTCTGCCTTAACTTAACATGGCCTGTTTATCGACTATACCTCTGCCTGCCATCTGCATTGTTTATCCACCACATTTCTGCCTTCCTTCTATCTGCCTTTATCGACTATGCTTCTGCCTGCCATCTTGATTATCAACCACGTTTATGTCTTCGTACTGGACTGACCTTAGCCTGTTAATCGACCATGTGTTTTGCCTGCCGTTAGGATTGATCTATTATGTCGCTACTGTAGTAGTGTGATTCAAGATAACACAGGGGTCTCACATATGTGACAGACTTCAGAGTATAGTTCTAAGTAGAGAAAAACTGTTTTTTTTTCTCCGGGTTTTGTAACTCCCAGAACAGGGTCTGGCTGTCCAAAATCTTTGAAGAGATTGGGTGGAATGAAGCCTCTACCCCTGTGCCCCGATCCTACCTGACCAAGACCCTAAGCCTTATGTTCCTGACTGCTGCCTGGACAATACTTTGGCTGTGCTGACCATATCTCTGCCTACTGCCTGTACTGCCTACTGCCTACTGCCTACTCTGCAGCAGCAGAGCAGACACAGAGCTGTCATTCGCTTGCTCAGCGGGAATCAGCAGAGAGATCCCTTGCTGAGCAAGCGGATCGGCTAAACGGGTCCGCTCCGTGTGAAAGGACTCTAAATCTTTCACACAGACCAAATAATATAGACAGATTTGGGTTATTTTTACCAAAGAATGTAGCAGTATACATTTTGGCCAAAATTTATGAAGAACAATTCCCTATTTGCTAAATTTTACAACGGAAACAAATAAAAATAAAAATAATTTTTTTTCAAATTTTTTTGGTCTTTTTTCATTTATAGTGCAAAAAATAAAAAAAAATCCAGTGCTGGCTAAATACTGCCAAAAGAAATCTCTATTTGTGTGAGAAAAAGGACAAAAATGTCATATGGGTACAGCATTGCATGACAGTGCTGAAAGCTGAAAATTGGTCTGGACAGAAAGGGGGTATAAGTGCCCAGAAGGCAAGTGGTTAAAGAGTGAGTGCTAACACTTGGAGTCAAAAAGGTCCTTCAAAGGTGCTCATGTTGATAGAAAAAGAGAGCAGAGTGAGCATAACCATAACTTTATTTATTAGTTTGTTACCACTGCTGGGGTGCTGAAAAGGGAAATCACTGACCCGGCTATATATCTGATGAAGGGATATGAATTACAGGATTGTTTGACCTTCATTACAAAAAATATTTGGTAAGTAAAATAAAGCCATTTGTATCTTTCAACTGTATTTTTACCTGCAGGTCTGGTACTAAGCTTTAAGGAGTAAGTCCACTTTTGTTGAGAAAAAAACAATCCCCTCTGGGTGATCTATGTAATTTTCAAAGATTTTACCAAAATTTGTTGCAGGGTCCTACCTGTTGCTGCACTGAAGCTCTTTGTTCAGTTTTCTCTTCTGGCACTTATTCTAAATGAGAGTAACTAATTTTAATCAGCTGGTGCTTTTTTGATTTTCTCATGAGAAACATTCCATTATTGAAATCCATTTAGAAGTGATTAACCCTTAGGGAGTATCTGACAAAAAAAATACATATTTTATTACAAAGGATGCCTAAAATCTGACTTTGTTTCTGAGAGTTCTTCACTCATGCAGGAAATGACATTTCTGGGAACGTTCTCTACACCAACAGTGTGCAGAATGCCTCCAGGTTGCCATATTGCATTGAATACTATAGAAAATTACAGAGCTGCAAATTGAAAAGGAAAGGTAATTTTAATGACATTAAATTACAATTTGGCTTGAGTAACAATTGGATATGCTATATAATTTTTTCATTTGCTACATTTTTTCTGAAAAAAAAATTGGAGTTACCCTCTAAATTAAATACAAATGTAAAAAGCTAGACCCTGGTAAATGTTTATCACCTAAAGCCTCTGAGAAACTTTTGTTTTTCACTTGTATTTCTGTACTTTTCCTGATACATTATTATGTACGATTTTTTTGGTGTGAAAAAGCAGGTGCTAGATATCGCTAGCTAAATACTGAAGTGTTATTGAACATGAAAAACATGGTTTGGGGGTGTATTCCTTCTGGAAATGGGAAAATGTATCTTCGTGTTATGAACTGCTGCTTCCCTGAGTGTTGAATAGCAGCTGTTCCGTCTGCATGCATTGATTCCTTGCTACCTTAAAAGCTGGATAATTGATGGAAAACAAACACAGAGAGGGTTGCCAGACCTCACAGACTCAGAACTGATCTCTGCATTAGCCTAGGCTCTCTCAGGGGGTATACACTATCAAAAGAGCTTCTCTTCTGTCATTGTAGGAGACAAGCAGTGGAGATCTGAATGTAAAATCTTTATACGCACAATGAGTGCTGAGCCAAGAGAGAGCTCAGGCCAGGAGGGGTCATTTCTCAGACAACTTCATTTCAGAGTTGGCAAAGCAGCAAAAATGTTATAATATATTTTTAAAAAAAACAGCACTTCAAACACAAAATAGTACTGCAAAAGTGAGTAGACCAAAAGGTATTACTTTAAATATATTATAAAGATCTTGTGTACCAAAATGAAAATTAATTTACATCCAGCCAGTGTTTACTGATGAGTAATTTGAAAAGTCGGAGAACTGTTTTTCACAACTTCATTCCTCGCACCTGTATAACATGGACCAAACTGATTTCTGCATTTCTGTCATTGACCTGTTTATGTGGTAATAAGTTTGTCATTACTTAACCACTTGCTCTCCAGCAGATTTACCCATCTTCCTGACCAGGCCATTTTTTGCGATATAGAGCTGCTTTACTTAACCACTTCAAGTCCGGACACTTTTACCCCCTTCCTGTCCAGGCCAATTTTCAGCTTTCAGTGCTGTCACACTTTGAATGACAAGTGAGCGGTCATGCACCCATATGAATTTTTTAGCATTTTTTTGAGACAGATAAAACTTTATTTTGGTGGTATTTATTCACCTTTGCTATTTAAATTTTTTTTTTTTGCTATGTAAATGAAAAAGTCCAAAAATTTTGAAAAAAAAGTGTTTTTCTTATAAAATTTTGCAAATAAATAATCTTTCTTCATAAATCTTGGACAACATGTATTCAGCTATCTTTTTAGTAAAAAAATAAATAACCCAAATTACCATATTTGTCGCTCCATAAGACGCACTTTTTTCCCCCCAAAAAAAGGAGGGAAAATGTCAGTGCGTCTTATGGAGCGAATATGGAGCGGCCGGTCCGGTAATTCCGCCGCCGCCACCGTGTCAGAATACCGGGCCGGCCGCTCAGCTCTTTTCTGCAGGAGGATCTCACCTGTTCCTCGGTCCAGTGCTGTGCAGTCTTCCTGCGCCGGCATCTCTCAACCGGGTGCCCACTGCGCATGCGCGAGAAGCGCTGCTCTTTGTGAATGGTCCGGCGTCTTCTGGGACACATGAAAGGTACCCGCACCCCCTCCCTCCCCAAAGGTCTGCAGTTTCTGGTCATCCCCAGTACTGTCTGCAGTCTCTTGTCATCCCCTGTACTGTCTGCAGTCTCTGGTCATCCCCTGTACTGTCTGCAGTCTCTGGTCATCCCCTGTACTGTGTCTGCAGTCTCTGGTCATCCCCACTACTGTCTGCAGTCTCTGGTCATCCCCTGTACTGTGTCTGCAGTCTCTGGTCATCCCCTGTACTGTGCCCCCAGTCTCTGGTCATCCCCTGTACTGTCTGCAGTCTCTGGTCATCCACTGTACTGTCTGCAGTCTCTGGTCATCCCCTGTACTGTGCCCACAGTCTCTGGTCATCCCCTGTACTGTCTGCAGTCTCTGGTCATCCACTGTACTGTCTGAAGTCCCTGGTCATCCCCTGTACTGTGTCTGCAGTCTCTGGTCATCTGTACTGTCTGCAGTCTCTGGTCATCCCCTGTACTGTGTCCACAGTCTCTGGTCATCCCCTGTACTGTGCCCGCAGTCTCTGGTCATCCCCTGTACTGTGTCCACAGTCTCTAGTCATCCCCTGTACTGTGTCTGCAGTCTCTGGTCATCCCCTGTACTGTGTCCACAGTCTCTAGTCATCCCCTGTACTGTGTCCGCAGTCTCTGGTCATCCCCTTTACTGTGTTCGCAGTCTCTGGTCATCCCCTGTACTGTGTCCACAGTCTCTGGTCATCCCCTGTACTGTGCCCGCAGTCTCTGGTCATCTCCTGTACTGTGTCCGCAGTCTCTGGTCATCTCTGGTCATGTCTGCAGTCCATTGGTTCAGAATATTTTTTTCCTGTTTTACTCCTCTAAAACCTAGGTGCGTCTTATGGTTGGGTGCGTCTTATTGAGTGAAAAATACGATAGTTTATAACCAAAAATAATTTTTTTTAACATACTGTCGCCCTAGCCATAGTGATTCTGTACTACTTGTGGGGGGTGATGAAGATTTTTTTTTTTTACACTGATTGCTTTTACACCCATAAAGGCTGTAAAAGCAATTATTTCTCCTTCTCTCTAGCTACATTCTTGCAGCCATTGAGATTGGTCACAGCTTGTCATATGGTACAAGGCTGTTGTGAATAGCCTTGTACCATGTGACCTCTGTGATCATTCACAGATTTCACACGTAGTAAGCAATGATATCAGAAGTGATATCTTGCTTACTACTATTTATGTGATCACTGATTGGCCAATCAGTGATCAGTGATCACATGATCGGGACTTCACACAGAGGAAGTGCGCACAGGCTGAAAATGCGGGCACTGTTTATGAATGGCAACCCACTCCTGCATTGCTTCCGTCCAGGCGTTTATATACATGGGCCGGACGGGAAGTGGTTAAACTGACAATTGCGTGGTCATGCAATGCTGAACCCAAATAAAATTTATGTCCTTTTTATTCCCACAAATATAGCTTTCTTTTGGTGGTATTTGATCATCTCTGTGTTTTTTAGTCTTTGCGCTATAAACAAAAAAATACGGACAATTTTTAAAATAATAAATCATTTGGACTTTTTGCTATAAAACATATCCAGTAAAAAGAAAATAAAAAAATCAGATTTTGTCATAAATTTAGGCCAAAATGTATTCTGCTACATGTTTTTGCTAAAAAAAAATCCCAATACGTGTAAATTAATTGGTTTATGTGAAAGTTATAGCATTTACAAATGGTGGTATATATATATATTTGAATTTTTTTATATATACTAGTAGTGGCTGTGATTAGCAACTTATAGCGGGACGGCAGGACTGCGGCGGGCATTCTGAGACTGGGGGGGACCTGACTAACTGCCACTGACATCCCAATGACACTAATACAGTGATCAGTACTAATAAAAAGCACTGACACTGTACTAATGACACTGGGCATGAAGGGGTTAACATATTGGGCGATCAAAGGGTTAATTGTGTGCTGTGTGTGTTTTACATAATGTGCTGTGTGTGTTTTACTAGGGAAACATGCTGCTGTGCATTTCTCTGCTGTGCAAAGTAACACACAGCAGCATGTTACTGCTGGCAAGAAAGAGACCTGTGTTGTTTACACACAGGTCTCTCCCTTGTCAGTGTCAGGCTGGCCATACACTATACAATTTTCTTCAAATTTTCTGTCCAATTGCTGCCCAATTTCCTTTAGATTTACTTTCAACTATGTAGTGCAAGGGCCTGCCTAATTGGATACAATTGAAAGTGTTGTTTAGGTCTGACCTCATATTACATCATTTTAGATAAATCTAAAGTAAAATTCTCCAGAAAATTGTATTGTCTATGGCCAGCCTTACTCTGCGATCGCCGGGTGCTGGCGGAGAATCTCTGCCAGTACCTGGCATTTAGTTAGTATGGACATGGGAAGAGTAATATGACCATTGCATTTTGATAGCAGTGATGTCATTCTAGGACAAAGGCTCGTGGAAGAGAAAGTACACCTCTAAAGGTTCCAACAGTTTCCTTTTAATCTAATTCAACTGGTGTAGATTGTTTGTGATAAACATCTTTGAACACTGATCCACAGCTTGCTACTCAGAATATCTATAACTTGGACAAGTATTTGTGATTATACCGGGAGCAGTCTGCATAGAAGACCTGTTGCTGTATCCGTTGGATATACTATACTGCTTACTTTGGCCGATCCTTTGGGCGGTCAAATCTTATGGTAAGAGGCCAATTCTTTTGGGTGGAAGGTGATGACCTTCTGTCTGGATCAGGTTTTTTTCCATTATGCACCAACCTCTACCTGCATATGTGAATCCTATATGGACTTTACTGCCACCTATGTGCATTTATTATTAAACATTTTTGCTATACCATTAAGATACATGTATAGTTAGCGCTGCAATTTGTTTGTTATTATTTAAGTTCTGTCCTGTTCAATGTGCAAGCTGCTTTATCATTTTGATGATTTAAATTCCAAGCGCAAGTTCTATTTACACATATCTACAAATGAAATGCTTTTTTTTTTATTTCACTAAAACAATGAAGAAAATAAATAAAAATATATATATAAAAAAGTTCAAATATAAATGGTTTTCAAAAATATAAATAAAATAAGCAAAAAAATAAGCAAAAAAATGTGCTATTGTAAAGGGCTTAATTAGGGCTAATTATGGTTAACTAAGGGTTAATAAGGCGTTAACTAGGTACATATTTTATTGTTAAGCATTTTAATTTATATGAAAAGCAAATTGAATGATAACCCTTAGATCTGCAGATGAATGAAACAAACTAAAAACAAAGTAACAATAATGCTGTATCTCTAAATCATGCTACTGAACAATGTTTACAAACAATGATCACAGAGAAGGTCAAAGGCAAGAGCCAGCTGCTGTATTTACACAGTAAGTTAAAGTTGTTATTTTGACATATATGTACATAAAATAAAAAACACTTTGCATTGATTGAATGATGGAAGTCAGCTTGAATCCATTCACTAAGCTAAAGCAAATTCCCTTGCAAAGTGAAACAGAATATTAGCTTTTGCTAAGTCAATTATATGTAAATATATGGGTTTTAGATGTTATACAGAATATCTTCTTTAACCACTTGCCTACCAGGCACTTATACCCCCTTCCTTACCAGGCCAATTTTCAGCTTTCAGCGCTGCCGCACTTTGATTGACAATTGCGCGGTCATGCAACATTGTACCCATATGAAATTTTGATCATTTTTTTCTCACAAATAGAGCTTTCTTTTGGTGGTATTTAATCGCCACTGGGCGCTTTACTTTTTGCGCTATAAATTAAAAAAAGTGCAAAAAATTTGAAAAAAAAAAAAAAGTTTATTTGTTTCTTTTATAAAATTTTTCAAACAGGTATTTTTTCTCCTTCACTGATTTGCGTTGATGAGGCGGCACTGATGGGCACTGATAGGCGGCACTGATGGGCACTGATAGGCAGCACTAAAGGGCACTGATAGGCAGTACTAATGAGGTGGCACGGATAGGCAGCACTGATAGACAGCACTAATTAGGGGTCACGGATAGGCGGCACTGATATGCAGCACTGATAGGCGGCACTGATAGGTGACACTGATGATGGGTACTGATAGACGGCACTGACTGGCATCACTTCTGGGCACTGACTGGTGGCACTGACTGGCACAACCCCTGGGCACTGACTGGTGGCACTGACTGGCAGCACTGGTGGGTGGCACTGGTGGACAGCACTGGTGGGTGGGCACAGGTGGGTGGCACTGGTGGGCACAGGTGGGTGGCGCTGGTGGGCACAGGTGGGTGGGCACAGGTGGGTGGCACTGCTGGGCACATGTAGGTGGCACTGCTGGGCACAGGTAGGTGGCACTGCAGAGTGGCACAGGTGGGGGCACTGCTGGGCACAGGTGGGGGCACTGCTGGGCACAGGTGGGGGCACCGCTGGGAATGGGTGGGCGGGGCTAGTGGGCGCACAGCTGATCGGAACTTGCGGGGGTCACTGCTGGGCACCGATCATCAGGGCACTGATCATCAGTGCCCTGATGATCGGTGCCGATCCCCGCTCTGACAACTGCCGGTTCTCGGCAGTACTTTCCTCACGATCTGACAGCGTGAGGAAAGTGCAGCCGAGAACCGGCACTTGCATTTTCCTGTGATCAGCGTGTCATTGGACACCGCTGATCACGTGGTAAAAGGCCGGTGGGATCGGCCTTTCACCACATCTCGTGATCAGCTGTGTCCGTAGGACACAGCGATCACGGAGATCGCCGGGTGCGCGCCCCCTGGGGCGCGCAGGAGAGCGCGTTCTGGGAGGACGTCATATGACGTCCACTCAGAACTGGCCGGCCGCGGTGAAGCCGTCATTCGGCTATGCGCGGTCGGCAAGTGGTTAAGAGAAACTTGAATTGATTGTACTTTTTATTGCATATATTTGTAGCTTTTGGATCCCTGTAGCTCCTGAAACACACTGGCACATCTTATTGAACACAAACAAAGCTTTTTCTATGCTTTTGACTGTGGGGAGGAACTTTCATTTTCCAAACTCCTTCTACTTTCTCTTATGGTGACAACCTCATTCATTCTTGACAGTCTCTGTTCAGAAATCTTCTCATTAAAGACAGCCTGTACAGTAACTTCCCATAGACTTGAAATTACCATATTCTTTCTGTTGGAGTAAGGCCTCATTCTAGTCTGTGGGAAGTTACTGTGCAGGAACATAAATAATCAAAATCACATGGATAATTATGTAAAGGTGTACAGTGCAATAATAACTGAAAATATGTACTTGTTAACAATATACTAAACCTTTCTTTAAAGGTAAATAATGATTACAAATCATTTGATATAACCTAATAAAATTATCTGCCAATATCAACTGAATAGGTCAATGTTCTTCACAAGTTTTAAGAATAATGGAGCTATATTTATTTGCTACTTGAAGGTATCTGGGTGATGTTCGACTTTATTTGCCACATAGTGATATGCTGATTGAACATTTTAAGGTCTTCATTGTATAAGAAATAAGTATTACTCCCAAGAACTGCACAAAATACAGAGTTTAAATCTACTCAAATTAACAATTAAGATTCACATTTAAAAAAAGAAACATTTACGATTGTCTCTGTATTTGATAATAAACAGGTGTTTTTTAAACCGTTTAATGAAATGATAAAAAACACTTACGTAATATAATTTTGCCAAGAACTAGCCTCATTCTTATGAGAAGTATAGTACGTATCTCAGTTGCACTTGATAGTACATTATCTTTGGAGAGCCACTATCATGAAGATCTGAAAACCTCACACTATACTCTTGAGCTACTGATTGGAAAACACTGTTTTGTTACTACACAGTCAAAATCAACAATATTGAGTTAGATCAGCTTAATTTAATTCAATCCATTGGTACCAAGTAAAATTAGTATGCCATACATGATACAGTGATTAGGTAATACCCCTTAATAACCTGATTAAACAATTGAAACCAGATTAAGCCTCTTCATGAACACCATAGTGCTATCTCATTAAGACAGATAAAGCCTTCTTGGATGTTAAGAACTGGTATTATGAAGTACCTAACATTTTAAATACATATTTTCTTCTTTTTGTCCAGTTCTTTAATGATGCAAAATCCTTTAACACTTTGCATCTCATTCTTGGATATGTATTTTTTTAGGCACCATGTTTCCTCTTTTCATCTGCTCCAAAGTTTCCCATCAAAGACCTTTTGTGCAATGTTGATTTCCAGTAGTGATATGCTGAACAACCCCTTGTTCGGTTCACGGTCGAACATTCAAACCTACCAAAAAGTTTGACTGTGAACTTCAACAGGGACAATTTACTGAACAGTAAGATACCGCTCATCTACTAAAATACTGCATGAGTTATATTATTAAGTCATGCAGTATTTTAGTAGTGAAACATTCTATAATGTTTCAGCTGTCAGCGGGGTTCCCTTTTGACAGCTGAATGTCAATAGAATTGTCAGCATTTCCCGACAATTAAACATTTTTTTTAAATGGTGGGGTGCCCTCTCCCAACCATACATAGTATGGATTTTGAGGGGAACCCCCACTCTAAAATTTTTGTTAAAAATGGGGTGAGGTTCCCCCTAAAAATCGATACCAGACCCTTATCCAAGCATGCAGCCTGGCAGGTCAGGAAAGGGGGGGGAAGAGCGAGCGCCTCCCTTTCCTGAACCATACAGGCCACATGCCCTCAACATAGGGAGCTGCTTTGGGGCAGGGGGCTTCCCCCCAGAGCACCTTATCCCCATGTTGATGGGGAGAAGGGCCTCTTCCCCACAACCCTGGCCAGTGGTTGTTGGGGTCTGCGGTTGGGGGCTTATCAGAATTTGGGCCCCCAGATCTGGCCCCCCTCACATGTGAATCAGTATGGGGTACATGGTACTGCTACCCATTCACAAAAAAAAGTGTAGTGTAAAAATGACAGGAGACAATCTTTGACAAGTCCTTTAATAACAACAAAAATGTTAAAAATGTCCCCCGAAGTACATCCAACGTCAATCACGATGCTCGTCACCACCTCCGACCCAAAAAAGGGTCAGTTGCATTGCTTTGGCCAATCACAATGCACTTTCAGGGCACAGTTGCATACCCATATTTGTATTTTATATTTAGTTTGTGCCTAGATTTTCCATGATTTGTTTGTTTATAAGAATATTGCTTTACAGTCTGAGTTAAATTTTTGGCCATGGTTTCCAAAAAGTCTTCTTTGGACATCCACAGCTGCTTTTTATTTAGTTGATAAAAGGTCTACATCTTCACCTGATCCCCTCTTTCAAGTTTTCATTCTGACTCGGATAGCAAAATGCTTCTAGTTGTAGATACTTCTAAAATCTTCCATTGACTATTACATTTAAACTCTAGACTTTTTAAGACACAATCTGCCTAATCTTATTATTCTAATCCTTCTACCATGCTCTATTGTATAACCATTTACTTTTTATTAATGTTTTCTGTGTAACATCATCTCCAACCAGAATAAATATGATTGGCTCTGATAATTGTCCTCCAATCTTAACCTTATACATGTATCCACTGTATATCTCTTTTACTAAGGTAATCTTTTTTTCTGGGTATTCCAAATTCACTTGTGGCTATTCTAGATATATTAAGGGGTGGTTTACAAAAGTAGTAGATAATAGTAACTCAGTAAATGAGATGACAATGTGTTTATATTGATTAACTAATTGTGTATGAGCAAATTTTCACTCGCACACAATTAAGTATTCAAATTGTACAGAGGTTCACCTTATTTACTAACATTCGCTGCAAACGTAGCATGGACTTTGCTGAGTGAACATTTACCTCCATCTCCTTTATCAAATCAACCCCATTGCTTCTTTTTACTGTCAAGACGTTCTCAAAATCTACAAAAGCCACGTACAGTGATGTTGTACACTCCATGCTTCATTCAATCATAATGAGCAGCAATTTAATTTGATATACTCGGAAATACAAATCTCTGTAGCATGCTTGCATGTATCTCAGCTTTTCATCACATGGATTTTAACTATTCTGAATAATATTATTGAGAACACCTCTCTCTCAATAGGAATATGTGATACATCTCCAGCCTCTACATAACTTCAGATCACCTTTCCTAGGTCTGTAAAGTAATGCACCTTCCTTCTAGTTACCTGACATTGTTCCTCTTTCCTGTAATTGTCTGAAAAGTCATATTTGCAATTTAGCAATGATTTTTGGTGTAACTGCTAGTAGATTTGGTGTTGTTTTTGTAAGCTGCTTACAAAATCCAAGAAATTCTGTCTCTCATGAAAGTTAAGATATTTAACCTTTCTTCATCAATTTCTTCAGCTTTATCTTCTTCATTCATACATTATGGGGGTTAAGAACATAATGTAAATAAAATATTCATGTATCAGAGGGGTCTATTTATATATTTGTGCCCACGATTCACTCACTTTTCTATTTGGGTTCAACTGGAAAAATATACAAATTATATGTGAAAGCCAATCAGTGAAAGCATTTGTAAATAGATACCAATATGTTAGTTTATGCTTTTCAATAGTTAACCAGTTTTATCTGTGCAGGCTTCTTAAATGTGTATTTGGGGTTCCTGTTTGTGACAGACATGTTGGCTCAAATGTGTAAATTGTTTAATGTTCAACTACTATATACTTATGTGTCTGTTCCTCTGATGGATGGAGCGGTACTGCAGAGTACTAATAATTATCAATGTGCGAATGTGTTACAAGCTGTACTATTCAAAAGCAGACATGATTGCGGCTGTTTGGTACAATCTTTATTAGCGATGATGACAGCTTTGCTGCCATTGTGCTATTGCTGGGTGCTCAATGATATATACTTTAAAGGAGGTGTGGACTCCCTCCAGGCATACCTGCCTTCAATCTATCCATTATTATATATGTGCTCCAACTTTGGAGACTCTCAAAATGTATAGAGTTAGGACTTCAGTACACCGGGGTGCCAGGACGTGGCCTTTGCAGCTTACGCATATATTTGCAAACGTGTGCAAACTAAACCCCTGGTTTTAAAGTGAAATGTTAGGGCAATTCAGTTTTTTGCAGGCTGGTTTGTAAGTGAGCTGGGATTTTTTGTTTGTTGTTTTTTGAGTGTTCCTCCTCCCCAGACGTTTGCTGTGTGTTTGTGGACAGTCATACAGGGAAAGTGTGTCCAGGCCTGACAGATAAGGTTACAACCGAGAGGAATGCTTTAGTCTAAGTGAAAATAGACTAAGTAATCCAAATACCCAAGAGGCTGTATTTTTCCTCTGTGATGCTGAAATTTCCTGGAAGAGTAACCCCCTTAGTGGTAAACTTTTTTTTCATATATATATATATATATATATATATATAAACAGTATATATATATATATATATATATATATAGATAGATAGATAGATAGATAGATAGATAGATAGATATACAGATAGATATATAGAGATATACACTGTACTGTGCAGACAGCCAGTGCTTATAAAATGAGAACACATGAAGTTAAAAAGAAAGTAAGCATGTCCCTCTTTGTACAAAATGCTTGTTTACTTGACATGAACTGATATATCTGAATGATAATTCCAAAGAAAGCCCAACGAGAGCAGCATCCATACGCAAACTCATATAAAGCAGTTATTTATCTGCCAAGAATATTTATGCATGTAATATACTTCTGTCACTGTGTTCTTATTGCTGTATTATTGAGAAATGATTCTCCAAGATTGGGTAAATTTTTTTTCATAAACTGACAATTTAGATTTTATTTTCTCCCAATGCCATCGTTGATGATCCTGCTCTTTTGTTCAACTTTAACAAGAAATAAATACTTTATAACTGCAGGCTGAAGTGCTGAGTACACACACACAAACTGGATTACTAAATCCTTTAAGCAATACAAAAGCACCTAGGGTGGATTATTGAATGCATGTTTGCCATGAGAATCATGCTTTATTTGCATACACTAAATACTTTTCTTTGACTTTTAATCAAAATGGTTGTATAGATTTTGTATCAAATCTAGTACATTTCTCGAAAACGTTTGTAAATGTAAAAATACAGGGACACATAAAATGAAGAGTTTGAGCTTCCCCAATATATTTATGACAAATTTAATGATTTATTTAAAATTTCACCAATTTGTAGAAATGCATTAAAGTGAAGAGAGTGTGTGTAGTGCTTTAAAAATAAAAGGAGACAGCATAGTGGCAACTACAATACAATTGAACCCAAGAGGGTTTAGGAGGGCTTGTCTTGTGAGAGGTGAGGATGAGCTTTCGAAGAGATGAGTGAGGATGAGTGGACAAAGAGAGAAAAAGTTTAGCTTTTAGGTAAAGGCGGGATAGCCTTCTATGAAGGAATGCGTTTTCAGGGATCACCTAAAGGCAGACAGAGCAGGAAACAGCCAGACTGGAGAAGGGAGTTCCAGAGAATGGAAGAGGCTCTGGAAAAGTCCAATCAGGTATTGGTGGAGGTGATGAGGGAGCTAGAGAGCAGAAAGTCTTAGGAGGAGGTGTGGATGAGCTTTCGAAGAGATGAGTGAGGATGAGTGGACAAAGAGAGAAAAAGTTTAGCTTTTAGGTAAAGGCGGGATAGCCTTCTAAGGAGGAATATGTTTTCAGGGATCACCTAAAGGCAGACAGAGCAGGAAACAGCCAGATGGGAGAAGGGAGTTCCAGAGAATGGAAGAGGCTCTGGAGAAGTCCAATCAGGTATTGGAGGAGGTGATGAGGGAGCTAGAGAGCAGAAATTCTTAGGAGGAGGTAAGAGGACAATTTGTGTGATGATTTGACATGCGGTTAGCAAAGTAGCTCAGGACCATTGATGGAATTGTATTGTTTTGAATTACTTTGTATGTTGCTGTATTTCAAATGTTATGCATTGACAAATGGAAGCCAGAGAAGGAATTGGCAGAGAAGGGTGTTGGATAGGTTGGAAGAGTCTGACAGCATCATTCATGATAGACTGCAACCTGGCATAAACAACTTAAGAGTGCAGCTCTAAGTGCTGACTGCACTTCTCAGATGACCTACTATTTGAAAAGATGCTGACAAGCACAGTAAGTGCTCATCCAGAAAATATAACAGTATTGCATTGAAAGAGCAGCATACCAACAGCTCAATGTGTGTATAATGTGAAATGCAACCTCAGCCTCAGCTCCTCCCAAAGCCATGCCTGCTGATGCATTTCGCTCCACGTCCAGGGCTTATTCACCTCTATGACTAAGCTCCAGGGGCTGGGATAAAGATATGGGAATGATCTTGCTGGGGGAAGGTGGGGGGATACTATAAATAGATTTGAGAAAAAAAGCAGCCAGACATGAAATACGGCAAAAATGGCATATGTTAAAGGCACAGTGAGAGACAAAAATCATATGAAATATCACAATTTATTGACATAAAACAGCATAAAAAACACATAGTACAGTCCCCCAAAACATGACAGGGGAAAAATAAAAAATAAAATACATAACATCTCCCTTTACATGTAGCTTATTGATATGAATCATAACATGAATACTGGTTTTGAGAAAATAGAACAAGAAGTCAAGAACGGTCAATGCGTTTTGCATAAATATCTGGCTTCTTCAGGACTGGAACTTCTGTGCAAGGGAGAGCAGCACTACTACATGTAAAATACAGAAAAAAACAAAGAATGTATCCTAAACCAATTAAATACAGCCTAATAACATACACAAATGATAGCACATATTGGGCTAATATAGGAAAGCGACAGCCAGGGACATCTAGTCTGGGGGCGGACACAGGGGACCCGAATGCAGAAGGGCCTGCGAACCATGGAGTACGTGTCTATGTCCTATGAGATAAGGCACCAACGTGCCACCTATAAAATGTATAGTTGTATTAAGGCTCTCCATGTTCTACAGTAATTGCCAAGAATTAAAGAAACATATATAGGCTCATACTTACAATAATACTGAGTTATGCCTCTATACAGCTGGATCATAAAAAGCTCATACTGTGGAGGCTGATGATAAAGAAGAAAAAAACAACCATATATACAATATATGCTGCATGCGAGCAAGCGAATAGTGTAAAATAGGACAAAAATAACAAAAATGTTATGCATTTTATTTTTTATTTTTCCCCTGTCAGGATTTGTGGGACTGTACTATGTGTTTTATATGCTGTTTTATGTCTATAAATTGTGATATTTTATATGATTTTGGTCTCTCACTGTGCCTTTAAAATCCGCCATTTTTGCTGTACTTCATGTCCGGCTGTTTTTTTTCTCTATATCCTTAGGATTTGGCACTAGGAAGCTTTACAATATTTTTGCTATGAATAGATATTGGGTGTCAGGTTAGCAATGGTAATGAAAGCCATTAACTGACATAAGGAGGAGGTATAGATAGTGAATAGAAGGGGGTCTGAGGTCAAAGCCTTGGAGGTCCCCTACAGAAAGAGGAAGAGGAGAGAGGGAGATAGAGTTGTAGATGACACTGAAGGAGATACATCGATAGATAGAAGAACCTGGAAAGTGAAAGGCTTGGGTGGTCAAAGTAGTGGAGTTTTTCAAGGAGGAGTGGATAGTCAACTGTTTCAAAAGCAACAGAAAGGTCTAATAGTGTGAGTACAGAGTAGTGGATATTGGTTTTAGCAGTTAGTAAGCCATTAATGTACTATAGTAGAGAACTTTCTGTGGAGAGTTGTGGGTGAACACTAATTGTTATACATGAGGTGTGCTACAAGTCTGAAGGTAAAAAGGAGCAAGGAGATGGGTCCTTAAGTTGTTCATACTGACGGAGGCCAGCAAGGGCTTTGTAGCCTCCCTGGCGGTATTCCCAAGTGTAGCTCGGGGTAAAGTTTCAGCACCACAAGCAGTAACCCCAAGCTACACTCGGGCTTACTATGCGGCGCTGCTCCACGATCCCTCGATCACTTACCTTGTCCTGCGCTCCCGTGATGTCCCTCCCGCAGTGTCCCCAGCACTGTAATCCGGCGGATGCCGGCATCTGTCATCTGGATTCCGTCCCCTGCAAGCGTGGGGACATACGGGGGACGAAACGGCGGGAAATGTGAAAATGACAAAAAGCGACATTCACTAAAATCACTAAAATCACATAGTATAGCATTACTGTATCAAACCATTTCACATACATTTTGTCCCTAATGCTTTGTCCTGTGCCCTGCCTGCGTTTCGACTGTTCTTTCTGCCTGGAATCATAGAAAAGTCCATGGCTTCCAAAAAGCATCTCTTTAGGTCAAAAGCGGTTTTAGACCAGCTAGAGATCAGCGATAGTAAATCAGAACCACTTGCAGAATTGAGTGATAATGATTCGTGGGGAAATTCGTCATGAGACACTGAAATGATTTTGCGACTTTGCTCAGTGATTTGCGAACTTGGCGCTATATTTCAAATTTCAGTGTTTTTGGTTTGATTATAATATTGCATTTTATTATTATTATTATTATATTATTATTATTTTTTATTATTATTTATTAAATTATAATTTATGATTTCATGTTTCAAGTTTTATCCTACCCGGGATGTTTAGTAGACTCTTGTTCAGACAGATTTCAGTGAGTTATTCCTAAAAATTACAGGCCTACAATAAAAAAAATACATATTTCCATGCAAAAAAATTTACCGCTTTGAGCACAGAAATATGGACATAATCAGACCGCTAGGGAGGTTAAGTGTGGGAGTGCCCAGTCAGTGCATGTTTTAGAGGAGCGGGGAAGATGCCAGTAGAGAGGGAGAGATTGAAAATGTGTAGAACAGAGAAAGAGACCAGAGGGAATTGGTCCAAACGCCCAACAAAAAACAAAATAAAAAAAAACCAGCAGGTGTGGGATTCACTAATCATTTACCTATCCATGTTGGTTTTCTTGGATGCGTTTTTGTTGGGCGTTTTTGCACATGGACTTTATGTCGCATGTTATTTATTTCTTCATTATGTTATTGTATTTTACGGTGCACAGTAATACGTTTGTTTGTTTTCACTGTGCGTTTGTATCGCCATTTTCTGTTTTATACTAGTTGCACTCTATATATGTTTGCCACATTTATTTATGGTATTTATGGTCACTTAGTTTTTTTATGTCACATGGCCTTTTCATGCACATTGTGTTATGACCCTTTAATCGCATGGTCACATTTTTTGGCCTCACTGTGAGTTGTTATTGTCATTCTCCTGTGATAAGTGGTTTGTCCACTTTTAATATTTAAGCACTTCATTTTGTATTTTTCACATTTTGCTCCACTTTCTCATCAGTTGTATTCATGGTATTTCATTTATGTTATGACGGACTCACATGTCCCACTATTACTGTGATTTAGTTAATATTTTATTTTTCCCTGATCATTTCCATGCGTTTTGCCCATGGTCACGGTTTATTGTCTGTTACACCTTTTGGTCCTCATTTTGGACCTTTATTATTTCACTCCCATATTCCGTCCATTTACTGATTATATAATGGTGTATTATCTATTGTCTTCTCATCTCATTATTTGTTTTGGAATGTCTGTGGCAATATTGTGATTAGCGCAACATCAATTTTCTGTTTGTTCAGGTCAGGGTATTGCATGCGTGAACGTTTGTCATAGAGATAGCCAGTAGCAGAAAGAGATAAAGAGAATTTTTAAAGTGGCGGGAGTTTCCATGGGGAACTGTCTGTTTTGGTTGCAATGATAGGGTGTTGAACACAGAGAAAGTGTGAATCTGATAAGGTTGTGTCCAGAGAGAAAAAAGGAGGTGCTGCAAAAAGAAAAATTAGGTCATAAAAGACAGCCACCATCAGCAATGTACCCATCACACAGCCGCCATCAGCAGTGTACATGTCACACAGATGCAATCAGCATTCTACCTTTACCAATGTCACCAGAGCCCTCGATGTCAAAAAAATTCTACACTTGGGAGGAGGCATTTCAAATCCTCAGTATGATGGATGAGAGCAACGGGGAGCTCTCATCATCCAATTACGTTTCACAGTACAACCCTGTTAAAAGCAGTGGATTAGTGACTAAGCGGGGGGAGGAAAGCACCCCTCCTAAAAGCTCTGAGGACCAGGAAACCATCAGTAGTACACACTGGTGATTTGGCGAAAACCAACACCAATGCTTACAGATCCATCCACCCCATTCATTACATACCCATTTATTCAGCTGTAATGTCAAGATCACCCTATTAAATGATCATGCGTTTCCTCCATTTCAACGATAATACACAATGCCCTCCCCAAGATCAGCCTGGCTATGATAAGCGCTACAAAATTTGCCCACTAATTAATTTTTTCTCCAGAAATTCACAGAATTGTATGTCCCTGACAAAGAAATCTGTGTGGACAAGTCCCTTGCCCTCTTCACTGGCTGGCTGGGAATCGAGCTGTACATTCCCAGTGAAAGGGCCAGATATGGAGAGAAGCTCTACAAGCTCTGTGAAAGAGCTACGGGGTATTTGTATGCGTTCCGCATGTATGAAGGCAAATATTTCCAGTTCCAGCCCCCTGAGTGCCCAAACTACATCAGCACAAGTGGAAATATTGTCTGGGACCTGGCATTTTCACTATTCAAAAAGGGGTATCATGTCTACCTGTATAACTTCTACACAAGGCTACCCCTTTTCTGCCACCTGTACCTCCAGAAAACCTTGGCCTGCAGTACCGCCTGAACAAACAGGAAGGGCTTCCCACAAAGTCTGGTGACCACAAGGTCACAAAACTGTGAATCAGTGAGTTTGAGGTACGATGAAGTGTTGGTGATGAAGTGGAGGGATAAAAGAGATGTACATGTCCTGTCCTCCATCCACAAGGACACCTCAGTGGAAATTCACGGACCACATGGTCCCATTCAAAAGTCTGTGTGCATCCAGGATTGTAATCTATATATGGGGGGGGGGGGTGGATTTCAGTGATCAGATGCTACAGCTTTATTTAGCAACAAGAAGGTCCTGTTTCCGGTACAAAAAAATAGAAATTTACCTTTTTCATTTGACAGCTTATAATGCGTATTCCACCTATCACAAATGCATGGAAAGACCCACCTTCTCTTTCAAATTTATAGAAGATAGAGTCAGTTCCCTTATCTACCAGACAGGAACTCCAGCAGAAAACATTTGCTCTGATTCTGTGAATAGACTTCATGAACCACATTTTCCAGTGAACACTCCACCAACAGAAGCAGGCTGAAGATGTCAAAAAAATATCAGGTATGCAGTAGAGAGGGAGTTAGGAGAGATACTAGTTTTCATTGTCCCCAGTGTTTTTCCCAACTGGACCTATGCATCAGAGACTGCTTCCGATGTTACCACACGTTTCTAAAATATTAGTAAAGGTATAGTGCCCACATTTTGAACAGCCTGCCATTTCCCCATTTCTAATATCTGTGCTGATCATTTGCCTGCTGCTTTGACAGACCATGCCTCTGCCTTCCATCTGAACTTACCCAGGCCTGTTTATCAATGATGCCTCTGCCTGCTGTCTGTATTGTTTATCAACCAAGTTTCTGCTTCCACTGGAACTGATCTTGGCCTGTTAATCGACCACGATTTTTGTCTGCCACTTGGACTGATCTTTTGTACTACTACTGTTAGTAGTGGGATTCAAGATAACATAGGGGTCTCACATATGTGAGGGGCATCAGAGTAGTCTTCCGGGTAGAGAAAAACAGTTTTTGGTTTTCTCTGGGTTTTGTGATTCCCAGATCACAGTCTGGAGTCCAGAGGCTTTTAAGAGATTTGGGTAGGAAGAAGCCTCTATATATGTGCCCAGGTCTTACCTGAGTGAGGCCCAAAGTCTGATTTTCATGCCTACTGCCTGGACCAATACTTTGACTGTGCTGATCACATCTCTGCCTGTTTCCTGTAATGACCCAGGAATTTTTATGGACCATGTTCCTGCCTGCTGCCTGGACCAATACTTTGGCTGTGCTGACCATATCACTGCCTGCTGCATGTACTGACCCTAGACTGTTTATGGATCATGTTTCTGCCTGCTACTTGGATGTCAGCCTGCTGCCTGTACTGACCTTGGCCTGTTTATGGACCATATTCCCTCCTGTTGCCTGGATGACTGCTTTGGCTGTTGCTGAGCACATTTCTGCCTGCTTCTTGGACTAATGCTTTCTTCTGAGGACAACTGCTCTACTAAAACCACAGGTAATCTTTTGTTTACCAGTTGTTAAGCCTTCTATACTTCCTAGCCAGTGAACATAGCATTGCGCTATGGGGGCAGCCACATACCAGTAGGTTAGGCTTGCCTGGTTTTTATGAACAAGAACTGTTTGTGGAACAAAATAAAATGTTCAAAAGACTCATTATGCCTTATGGGAAATAGATTGGGGTGTTTATTTTCCCAAAATGTGGTTATTTTGTGAGTGTTTCCATTGTCCTTGTGCTCCAGGGCCTTAAAAATTGTTGTCAGGAAATTAGATGTGTAATTTATAATGCCTGAAGCTGCTACTTGGATGTTGAGCCTCTCTATGTGGCCGGGCTGTGGAAAAGTCATAGGCATGTGGTATTGCTATACTCAGGAGGAGCAGCAGAATGTATTTTGGGGTGTTAAAAAAGGATAAAAAAGGAAATGATGCAGCGCTACTCCAAAGCTACAAATCACATATTATAACCTAATATATACATAATATACATAAATATAAAAGCAATATATAAAGTGACACAACATGCAAAGAATGTAAATGTGACCTGATCCTCATGGGATCTCCAGATATCTAACCGTGACCTGATCCTCAACGGATCCAGAAGTGAACAAAGTGGATACTAAACCACCACAATCATGGTAATAGCAGAGATATGTGAACCAATGCTAAAAAGTATGGTACAAAAGTGGATAGATCCTGAGTGGGATCTGAAGTGATGGTGAATATAAAATATATATAAACTAGTCCAAAAGGGGACTAATAAGTGATATGTCCAACAATTGGACTCAAATGAAGAAAAACGCATAAACATGCAAGTGCATATCAAAAGTGCATAAAAAAAAAATAAATAAACCCCCAACACTACATAGTGTTTCCATAAAAAATATATATATATATATATATATCAAATGAACAAACAAATAATAAATACAAAAGTGAAAATATCTGTGTGACTATATCTGAAAATCAACATGCAAAAAACTCATGACCCAAAACAGCAAATATAAATGTGAAAAGTCCAAAAAATGGTGCTGACAACACCGTGTAATCCAGAAAACAAAACAACACTCGTGCCCGTGGATGGTGAATGTGGGTAACCACAGAAGGGTATCCGTAAGTAGCCGGATTAGCCGCTCACCTCCTTGCTTCGACCCGCAGGGGTCAAAACACTTTTGGGATCACAAAACCGGATCCACCATGCATATGATTCCTCTATCACAGGATACCTCTCCCTGCAACGATCTCCCTCTCAGGGATGTGTATATTGGTGGCGATAGCCTCTCCAGGTATACGGATAGGGTGTAAGCCAGTATCTCAGTAAAAAACATAGGTAGAACTTCCCATAGTGTATTACCTTTTATTGTATTCAAAAGTAAGCAAAGTATTCCAAATTTTGCACTCACATTGTCATCGTTGTTTAACAAGCATCCAGAACCTCATTTTCTGGGTGTATTTGCATGGGTATACTTGCTGGGTGTAGTAAGATGGTGTCCGTGCCAGCAGTGCGTCGCCGTGTGCCTACGCATTGCGTCACGTTAGTCACATATTTCCACATTGTATTTCAGTTATTTCTAGTCTACTATAATAATCGAAATTATCTTGAAGTTTGTAGATGTACTTTGTGAAGATCCCCACACATTAACTTCCTTGAATTTTGTGACACATATTCCTATACCCTGAGTGTAGGCACTGCTGTGTCACACATTTTGCAGAGCCTGCCTTCTAAACTACAGAGGCGCTGAAAGGAGGAGTTTCAGGAGGCGGAGTCAGTACAGGAATCACTGCTTGCAGGCAGCAAGGTACCATGGGAAATGTAGTCTTTACAAATTGATAGTAAACGGCATAAGAGAAGCTGCAAAGCCTGCAGAGAATCCAGGAAATTGTAAAAAGAGATCGCCAGCAGACAGGCAGAACTCCCAACATGAAAGGAGATTTTCCAGGTAAGCTTATATTGAATTGTCAAAAATAACTATAGTTTCTATTGTTATTACAATGCTAATGTTATAAAATGAAATAGGGACCATAGATTTCCTAAATGTGAAACGATGCCTAGAGCTGAGCTTGATGGTTTAAAATGTAATTAGAAGATATTCGTGACATTTTACTTGCATTTGATTAAAAAAAGAACAACATTTTGTGGACAATATATACAAAACACAATACAGCTACTTTAAGCTGTAAATTATCATTTTTAGCCTAACAATATATTATTTTTCGTAAAAGGTATATGTATCCCATTAGAAAGGCACTTCTAAAGTGTGCAGTAAGGAAAACTTGCACAACACAGCATTTACATAACAGCAGGGACTTAAATTATAATAATTACTGCTTTCTTTTCTGATCTTTAGTGAACAATATAAACCATAATTCTCCATTTAAGCACAATAACATAAGAGAATAAGAAATGAGGCAAGTAAACATTTATTCGAATACGTTTGCATCATAATTTATACCAATTGGTTGTATAGTATTTCATTCACATGTCTATTTCACCTGTTTATGGCTTGCAAGTAAAACCAGACATTTAGAGGTATACATTAAAAATATGCTTAAACAGCTTTAAAAAGCTGCTACTTTTGCTGAATATCTTGATCTTTTAGATAAAGTGGTAAAATAATCAATCTACTGACAGGGTCAACATGTAATGAGAATGTGTTATGGGAAAGGAGGGATTGATAAAACAAAATCTGCTATGTTGATACTATAGCTACAAGTTACCTTATAAGAAAAAAAAAATCTAATGGTTCACTTGATGATAAATGGAAGACATAATAGTGAAATACAAGAAAAAACAAGTTGTAGAGGAGTGGTCTACAACACTAGACACTTTATGGACAACATAAAATATAAAAGAAAATAGATACAAAAAGGAATAAAATTAAAGTGGGTGTAAAGGCTGAAGGTTTTTTACCTTCACTCAGTCTATGCATGAAGGTAAAAAATCTTCTGTGTGCTGCCCCCCCCCCCCCAGTACTCCCCTTCATTGCCACTCAATCTAGCAGTGTGCCCGGGAGCCACGGTTGTCCTAGGTCTCTCTCTCCTCATTGGCCATTGAATCCCACTGCTGTCAAACACAGCCAGTGAGCCAATGAGAATAGAGTGGGGGCAGGGGCCAAGCTGCTGCTCTATGTTTCTTAAGGATGCATAGAGCAGGGCTTGGGAGTGAGAATGGACCAGTGCCCCCACAGCAAGCAGCTTGCTATTGGGGGCACTGGTCAAGAGGGAGGAGCCAGGAGCACCAGCAGGGGACCAAAGAAGAGGATCAGGGTTGCTCTGTGCAAAACCATTGCACAGAGCAAGTAAGTATGACATGTTTGTTATTAAAAAAAAAGAAGAAACCTTTAATACCACTTTAAGAAATCATTTGTAGAGTCAACAAGCCAACCGTTGCAAACAGAAAGAAAGGTAGGAAGAAAAAGACTGGTATGATGAAGAAATCAGATGCTGATGAAGAAAAAAAAAAGACATTATAAACAAAAAAAAACAAGAACAGATGTAGTGGAATTCAAAGCGGCAAACAGAGAAGCTATAAAGAAATTGTGAGGTGAAAAAAAATAGTAATAATACTGCAAATATAAGATAGAAGCAAAATGATGCAATGAAATGGTATACTAGATTAAAACAAATGAGAAGTGGTTTTCAACCAAGTACAAACCTTGGTAATATAATGAAGGTGACATCATAAGAGACAAATTAAGGAACATTGGAAAGAATTATTTGGGGAGATGAAAAATGGAAGCACCCCTGAAGTCAGAATAGATACAAATATTAGAAATGAAAACAGGATTTGTACCAAAAGTAATAATGCTGGAACAACCAACTTCGGAGGATAAAAAGGAAAATATTAAAGATGTGAAAATAAGCAAGTCCTTATGAATTTAGTTACAGTGGAAATGGTGGTAACTGGAGGTGTAACCCTGTCTAGAAAATCTATCAACATATTAGCAAAATTATTGGTAGAAAAGATGGCAGAAAATAGTCATTAAATAAATAATTTGCGCTAGTAAATGTGTATAAAAAGAAATCATCAAATCATAAGTCCAGAAAAAAATATATATATGCCAATACCACAAAAAAAAAAAAAAAAAAAAATTAAAAAAACTTTTAAGTGCAAAAAACTTTTGTGCAAAAAAGTGTCTAAATATGAAAAATTTTTTCACCAAAAAACCTTGATAATATAATGGCAGATCATCCGTAAATATATCTTCAGAAACTAAAACTCTGCAACACATCGATCCTCATCGATCGAAATAACAGGATGAAAAACTTTGTAGTTAATCGAAAATCCACTTCTCCAATAGATAAAGGACCACCTTCAAACGTATCCATGGGGGGAAATGCCAAGCACTCGAGAGAAACAGAAAGACTTCATGGTGCAATATTATAAAAACCAATTCCTTTATTAGGTACTCATTGCACTTACTCAAGAGGTGTCCCAGCCGACACCAGCATCAACAGCATAACAGCCATCACATAAACGAGCCTGGCTACTCAGCACTTGCGCAGTAGCTGGCAGCCAAAAACGTAATGACGTCACATCAATCAAGCTCCGCCCTACGCGTTTCGTCATCGACGTCCTCACGGAGCGGATAGATGTGAGACGTCTCAACCTCCTTAAATATTCACTCACAGGAAACGAACAGCTGACATCAATGGGGAATCAAGCAAAGCAAGCCGCCCCACAGATGACAGGAGTCCACAAAGGATATACAATGTATCCAATATATTTGCCATCACAAGCAAAAAAACTTTAAAACAAGAGAACAAAAATAGAATAAAAAGAAATTTGAATAAAACACTAATGATAAATAAATTAAATAAGTAAATACATTAACGGGCCAGCACCCTCTAAGACTGTGTTTCAAAAAGGGAACTTAAAGGGCCAGTAACACTTTCAACACAAATAAAGAGGAACTCTAGTAATAATACAAAAATAATGCAAAAATTGCACAAAAAACATACAATCTCCCATATATCATCTTTAAACAGTTACCTATATAAAAATATACTTAAAATAGCATAAAAATTAAAAATTAAAAATTTGTGAGAAAACAATTCAAATCTATATCGACATTTAACCCAAATGGTTGCAAAGAATTTAGTTCATAAATCCAAAACGTCTCTTTTTTGGAAATCTCATTAACCAAATCCGAGCCCCTCCAATGGGGTTTTACCATCTCGATCCCATAAAAGGTAAGTAAGCTCGGATCACAATTATGTACCAATTTGAAATGTTTGGATACACTATGTTTATCAAATCCTTTTACTATGTTTCTTATATGTTCGCCTATTCTTGTTTTTAAACATCTCCCAGTTCTCCCAATATATCTCAAATGACATGGACATTCTAAAACATAAATCACATGTGTAGAATTGCATGTAATCAGGGATTTAATATCATATTCTTTTTTGGAAAATGAAGAGCAGAATGACTTTCTTTTTTTATTATTACCAACTTTTACAGTCCTACAAACTTTACACTTCCTACAAGGAAAAAAACCATTTAAATTTGGAAACAGATCGAACTTTTTTGGGGGTTCGATGACATTGCGAGCCAGTTTCATCCTAAGAGACTTATTTTTCTTATAAATGAATTTAGGAGTTTTAGATAAGAATTTATTTAGTATATCATCTTTTAACAAAATGGGCCAATATTTTTTAAAAATTCGTTCAATATTTTTGTATTGCATATTATAGTTAGTAATAAAGGGTACATTATTTTCAAATCCCAAATGAGCCTTTCTATTTCCAAGAAACGTCTCCCTATCTTTAATACCAATCGAATTTCTCTCTTTAATCAAAAAGGTCTTATCATACCCTTTCTCTATAAATCTTTCAATTAACACCTCAGATTGGTCGAAAAAATCTTTGTTAGCGCTACAATTTCTTTTTAATCTGGTAAACTGACTTTTTGGAGTGCTATATAACCAATTTGGATGATGTCCACTAGAAATAGGTATATAGCTGTTTTTGTCCACTTCCTTGAAGTAAGTTTTGGTACAAATTTGACCATTATCTTTATATAGGACCAGATCCAAAAAATTAATTTGCTCAAAATCACTCATAACAGTGAATCTCAATCCATAGCGGTTCATATTAATATATTCCATAAAGGAATCGAGCTTTTCTCTGGATCCATCCCATACCATTATAATGTCATCAATATACCTCTTGTATAGCGCCATCTCTGGCCATTTATTGAAAATACTTTCTTCCTCCCATTTATCCATTACCAGATTTGCCACACTGGGAGCATACTTAGCTCCCATGGCAACACCCTTACGTTGCTGAAAAAAAGTGTTGTTGTATCAAAAGAAATTGTTATTCATCGCAAATTCAAGTAATTCAACAACAAATTTCCTCTGCGATCTTTTCAGGAGTGATTTATGTTTAAGGGCCCATTTTACTGCATTAATTCCATCATTTTGATCGATGTTAGTATATAAAGATTCTACATCTATAGTAACCAACGTACAATTATCAACATTATGTAATTCTTTAAGGATGTTAATAAGATGTCCACCATCTCTCAGAAAAGCCCTATTTGTCATAACAATGTTTTTCAGAAAAGTATCAACATATTCACCAACTCTTGCAAATAAAGAATTTATCCCACTCACAATGGGTCTCCCCGGTGGGTTCTCCTTATTTTTGTGTATTTTTGGTAAATAGTATATAGTAGGTATTTTCGGATGTTTAATCAATAAATATTTTGCTTCTTTTTCAGTTAATACCCCCAACTTTTTTCCTTTGTTAATAATACACTTAAGTAGTAATTTAAGTTTCTTAGTGGGATTTTTTTGCAAAATTTTATATGTGTCTTCAGATTGTAATAATCTCTTCATTTCTTTTTCATAGTCATTCTTATTTAAAACAACAATACTTCCCCCTTTATCAGCACTTCTAATTACTATATTCTTTCTCTTTTCAAGATCCTCAATACCCAATTTTATATCTGGTGGAATACAGTACGAATTTTTAACATTAATACTCTTAATCTCATTTTCTACCATATTTTTAAATACCTCCAAAAAAGCATTACCAGAAATCTTAGGGTTAAATGTAGAAGCATTTTTTAAACCACTATTTTGAAAACCATGAGAAGATGAAGTAGGATTGTTTCCTTGAGATTTATTTAATTCAAAAAATTTTTTAATATTAAGTTTTCTCACAAATTTTTGCAAATCAATAAAAACATCGAATTTATTTAAATTCGTCCTAGGTATATATTTCAAACCAAGGTCCAAAACTTTAATTTCTCTTTCAGAAAAAGTAACATCACTCAAGTTATAGATTCCTGCCCCTATTATTCTCTTTTTCTCTTTTTATCTCCTTCCTCCTCTTTTGCCTCTGTATTTCTTATTCCCTCTTCTCTGCCATAATTCCCTTGTTCTCTCCAATCTTTCTCCTGTGGTCTGTAACCCCTTGGTGCCATATTCCACCCCCGGTGATGGTATGAAAAACCCCCCCTCGATGGAAAAAAATTTTGGTTTTGATAACCTCCTCTCCTATATCCATTACCCCTATATCCACCTTGACCTCTATAGTTGGAAAAACCTCTTGAAGGTCTACCATTATATTCATATTGATGAGGTGATTTATCATGAACATTTTCAGGTGTTCTATTGCCAGAATTCTGAAATGTCACTTTTTGTTTAGGAGGAGATATAGTGGTTTGATTAACCGTTGGGGATTTTAAATTAGGTATAATAATTTTTTCAGGTGTAGAAAGTTGGGAGTCACACCCATCTGTAGTGATCTTATCTTGCCATTTATACACTCTATTATTCCTATAATCTTCAGTGTCTCTTTTATATTTTTTAACCTTTTTGTTTTTTGTATCCTTATCGACTTTAACAATATGATCCTGTAAATTCTTTGATCGATCTTTATAATCATTGGTATCTGCAAAAGGTAACATCACATCCTTCAACTCTTTAATTTTAAAGTCTACTTTCCTCAATTTAACCTGTCGCCTTTTTATAATTAATTCCAATAAACTGCTTTCACAATGGTTAAAAAACTGAAACCACTCATCTACTAATTCTCTATCATCCATCCCATCATTGGCAGGTATATCCCATCTCAACCTCCTGGGAGTAATTTTCTCTTTTAGATAGAGTTCCAAAGTATTCACATCCCACCATATTTTAATTTGCTTCTCCAAAAGATATTTTAAACTTTTGAAATTTTCTTCTAAATTCATACTATTTGAAATACCCATGGGATTGAAAACTTCACTAAGATCAACTTTTCTTTTTTCCATATATCCAAAAATATCCATGGCTGCCAATTATAAAATCCCTCTAAAAAGAGAAATTACTAAAAATAAGAAAAATTAATAATAGCGCATATGGTCAAAATTATATAACTTACTAATAGTGTACCAGCTGCAAAAAATCACCATATATAAAGTGTACCAATAAATAGATAATTTGCGCTAGTAAATGTGTATAAAAAGAAATCATCAAATCATAAGTCCAGAAAAAAATATATATATGCCAATACCACAAAAAAAAAAAAAAAATTAAAAAAACTTTTAAGTGCAAAAAACTTTTGTGCAAAAAAAGTGTCTAAATATGAAAAATTTTTTCACCAAAAAACCTTGATAATATAATGGCAGATCATCCATAAATATATCTTCAGAAAGGAAAACTCTGCAACACATCGATCCTCATCGATCGAAATAACAGGATGAAAAACTTTGTAGTTAATCGAAAATCCACTTCTCCAATAGATAAAGGACCACCTTCGAACGTATCCATGGGGGGAAATGCCAAGCACTCGAGAGAAACAGAAAGACTTCATGGTGCAATATTATAAAAACCAATTCCTTTATTAGGTACTCATTGCACTTACTCAAGAGGTGTCCCAGCCGACACCAGCATCAACAGCATAACAGTGAAAGGATCTAGATAACTTCCATTTTGTATTATGTACGCCATTTTAAGTATTAAGTATTAAGTTAGTTTTTGTAGAGATATTAAAAGTTTAATGAAACTGTTTTTGGTTGTTCAAGGATGTATCAACAGAAGCTAACACGACCCTGACAATGTCTTTGTCTGGCTGTTTTCCCAGAAAGTTAGCCAAAATAATTTGTACCAAGAAATGTATATGTTATGTTTCATGTAGTTAGCTCATGATGGAAAGTTACAAGTTACAGTTTTGAAACTCGCTCCCCCCCCCCCTCCCTTATTATTATCTGTAGTCTATATAATCTTATTAATGTCTAATAAACTTTGAACATCTCTGAACATAAGCTGTCGTGATTTCCGTGTTCAAGGGGTGTTCCCAGAATTCTGCTGATAAACCAGGAATCTCTCCACAGACCGGGGGTCTCTGAGGGGAAAAGAAAATCATTCCTTTCAGCTGGGGGCTCGGCCCGGGATGACCACCCACCTCACTTGGTAAGTAAACCTTTTGTCTTTTTATGACTAAAAGCTCTTTCTTGCCCTGTGTTGAGGGAAGGTCTTGAATCATTCTGTATTGTCTATATAGACCCGTGATAACCTGTAGCTGCTTTTGGTAAAGCAGACTTAACTCTTTGGTAAGAGTTACAAAATAGTGCACTATAATATAAAAAAAAGGTGTTTTGGTAAACACAGTTCTCTGTTTTTGGTAAAACAGTGAAGAGATAACTTTTGGGAAGTTATCAAGAGGTTAATAAGTCTGTGGAGCAGATTCTGGTTTATCTGTCTTTTGCTTTTTCTTTCTGTTGCGTAGAAGTATAAGATAATTTGTTGTGTAGAACAAAATAAGATTTTAAGCTAAAATTGTTTTATCCACTGTCTAAATATGGGTCAAGGAGGTAGTTACCCACCAGGTCCCCCAGAAAAGGGAGAAAATTGTAAGGATTATGTTGCTAGAGTTTGTGGGATGGACTATTATTTAATAAATCCCTGGGTGGATTGTATGGCAGGCTGGACAGAAGCTATGGGGAGTACAGACCCATTCCCAAGAAAGGGGGAGAAAACTGGTTAAAATGGTCACCGTATTGGGTTGATAATAGCAAGGGAAAGTTCAATTTGATTTTCTCTTTAAAACAAAAGAGGAAGTTGAAATTGGATACATTAAAAATATGCCAGGAAAAGCATCAATCTGAAAAGACATGCAGACCCAAGATTGGACTGAAAACAGTTCAGACACCAATCCCACCCCCTCCGTATAATATATATCCTTCATTAAGTGGTTTTAAAAATGCTGCTGATGATGATTTTTTGATTAGTTTGGGGATGATTACACCCCAGCCTAATGCCCCTCCAGCCCCTGCTCCTGTCTCTGCAGCTCCAGCCCCTGCCCCTGCGCCACTTCCCGTCCCGGATCTACAACCAATACAGCCAGGCCCCTCCACTAGACCCAAACAGATTATTAGTATAAAATCACCAGAGGAGGGTAGCCAAGTTCAAGGCATCCTTACAGAGAATAATGACAACGAAGGAGAGTTGGAATACGAAGAACAGGGACAGGTAAATATAATAAAATTACAGAAAAAGGATGGTCAATGGAGAAGAAGTGACACCAGTCATAGAAAGGGCAGAGAGGTGGAGGAATTTAGAATGCAGCTTAGATCCATGGATAAGAAACAAGAGGGAAAAAGAGAAGATGAGGGGGCCGTAGGAGGAAAGGAGTTGGCTATATTGACACTACCTTTTCTCACAGCAGGAGAACGAATTCTAAAAAAAAAAAAAACCCATAGAATTAGAAGATATTAATAAGATTGTTAAACATTGTCCCAAGCCTACAGTATCTCCTGGAGGTACACTTGCTTATTTAAAAAAGGCATGTTTAGGAAGAAATTACACACAGGAAGATATGAGATTGATCATTGATGGTATTCTGGGAAATAATCCAGCTTGGGATTGGATAAATGTAAAAAGCATTAGTCACATAGAACCAAGTAATACACAGGCTACTGCCTATAAACTGAACACCACAGAAGGTAGAAGAAACTGTTTCTCCTTACAACACACCTATCAATCCTGTTAAGAAGCCGGATGGCTCTTACAGGTTTGTACAAGATTTGAGGGCCATAAATAATTTGGTAGTTCCATTAGCCCCAATAGTGCCTGACGTGCCATCACTCCTCACCTCCATTCCGTCCGATGCAGAATATTTTACAGTGATTGATTTAACAAATGCATTTTTTTCGGTTCCTGTGGACCACCAGACAAGGGCGCTATTTGTATTTATATTCTGAAAATTGCCAGATGAGCTGGTGTAGAATTCCTAGGGCTATGTAGATTTGTTTGCAGTCTACTCACTTGCCCTCCAGACCACACTGAGGTCCTGGACCCCTCCCAATGGTTCGGTCCTCATTATGTGGATGACCTATTGATTTGTAGTTCAAGTCAGGAGGCCAGTCAGGAGGATAGTTGGTCTCTGTTAGAATGGTTGTCAGGGAATGGTCACAAAGCATCTAAAAAGAAATTGCAATGGTGCCAAAATCAGGTTGAATACCTTGGTTTTATTCTGGGTCATGGTGAGAGGAATGTCAGTCACAAAAGAGCTGCGGCTCTCGTGGGTCTGCCCCGCCCACAAACAAAAAAGGACATGCTAACTTTTCTTGGTATGATTGGTTACTGCCGCCAATGGATACCTGATTGTTCATTCTATGATCACACTCTGAGGTCTGCCACACTTTCAGAATCACCTGACATTCTCACATGGTCAAATGACATGGTTGATGCCTTGTGTACCTAAAGAATGCTATGGTAACGGCCCCTGGTCTTGGACTACCTGACTATAAGAAAATGTTTCATCTGTATGCTAGGGAAAATTGTACAACCATGGCGGGGGTCCTGGCTCAGGAACATGGAGGCAAGCTCCGCCCTGTAGCTTTTTTTTCCAAAGTAGTGCCAACTCAGGTTCAGGGCATGCCTGCTTGTCTGAGAGTTTTTGCATTCTGCGTAATGGTGGTGGAAATGGTTATTTCTTTCACACTGGGACATGAAACTACCCTACACACCACACACCAAGTGTCCTTACTACTGAAAAACATACACACTCAACACGTCAGCACAAAGGTTGAGCGGATATGAAGTGATCCTTCTATCTGATTCCAACTTGATTATTAAATATTCTTCAGCAAATTCAGGTCCTGCTCCAATTTTGAATGCCCTACTGGGGCTAAAGGGGGAACAGGATGAAGTGGCACCAGAACACAATTGTATAACCCACATACAGCAAGACACTTCCCCTAGGTCCGACATGTCAGCTGTGGCTCTTGATGGGGCCCCAGATGTGTTTGTAGATGGCTCATGTTCTAGGCCAAATGATAGTACTTACCATGCAGGATACGGCATTGTGCAACTTCCTGACAAAATACTCGAGGCAAAGCCAATTCCATATCAGTCAGCCCAAGCAGCTGAACTGATTGCCCTTACAAGAGCATGTCAATTATTTGCAGGACAGGATGTCAACATTTACACAGACTCCAAGTACGCCCATGGTGCTGTACATGATTTTGGGGTCATTTGGGAGAGAAGAGGATTCATTGCTGCTGATGGCAAAACCATATCTCACTCTTCTTTGATATCTGATCTACTCAAAGCCATACAGTTACCAAAAACATTAGCCATTCTACATTGCAGGGCACATACAAATCGCAGAGATCATATTGCCAAAGGAAATGCATTAGCAGATAAGGTAGCAAAGGAAGCCGCATTACAACAGGTGGCCAGTGAGCAGATGCCTTTGCTCACTTCAGGCATCACAACCACCCCACATAACCAGATGTATGCAGATTTACAAAAATTTGCTACGAAAATCGATTTAGCAGACTGGGATGGTTCTGGAGCACAACTAGATCCAGCTTCTGGTCTAGTGTGCTTAGAGGGGAAACCATGCATTCCCATGTCAAGTGCCCCATTGTTCATTGCACAGTACCACGGTCTAGGACATAGAGGATGGAAAACAACATGTGAAACATTATTGCAGGATTTTTACATTACAGGTTTATCTAGGTTGGTGAAAGAATATGTTTCTAGGTGCATTACATGTATAAGGAACAATCCACAGAACCCAAAGAAATCACAACACCAGCATCTAGTGTACCCAACTACACCTTTCACCCATTTACAAATAGATTTTACCCACATGCCAAAAACAGGACAATCAAGGATAAGTTGAGGAAGGCCACTGGAGGAACCTATACCCACTGGAAGAAGATGTTACCTGCAATTCTAGCAGAGGTAAGAATGACACCTAATAAGACTACAGGGTTATCTCCTTTTGAAATATTAATGGGAAGACCGTTCCCCACTCCTTGGGCTAGACAGCCACTTATGTTAGAAAGAGGGGACCTTGACCTGGTACAACAAGAATATGAGAAAATTGATTCAGACTTTAGATAAGGTTGAAAGAAATGTTGCTCGCACTTTTCCTTTATCTTTTCAGGAATCAACCCACCTTTTCCAAGTGGGAGATGTCGTAGTGGTCCGCCAACTCGCTAAAGACAAGAAGCAAGGCTACCCCTTTGGACCACCTACTACGGTGATAGCGGTTACCAGAACGGCTGTTCTGGTGGAGAATTCCCAGTCCTGGATCCATGCTAGTCGAGTGAAGAAGGTGAACCAAACACCTGAGAAACATGAGATGGAAAAAGGAGGTGAAGTATGAGAGAAAAATCCTCGAAGAGTGGGTGAAGTAAGTGAAAAAGGCCCTGAAGATGAAATTTTTTACTGCCCCTCATGGTGCTTTGAAACTCTGGGTCCTATTGGGCACACTGACTGCTCTTTTTCCTGCCAGTATGGATCCTAACTAACTGTATTTATCACCCTGAGGACTTGGGCCTAATAAAAGGTATCTGTGGTCAAGGACTAGTTTTAAATGAGACCCAGATAACCAAAAGTGAAAGAAAGTCAAAAAGAAAGTTTTGAAGAGAACAATCCTTTTTCAGGAAAAATGTTGATGATGCAGTTTAAATATGCTTATGCTCAAAAGTCAGGTTCTGATAAATGTTGGATATGTAGTAAGTTACATCCTAGCACATATGAAATTCCTCTTCTGGCCGCTCCAGTCAAAATATTTTTGTTAATAAAAGGGAATGTAAGTATTGGTTTGACCAATATTACTTCTAATGCCACCATATCTTTTCCAACTCTGGGAGTCACTCAACTCCCCGATTGGTGTTTTAGACTGGGGAATACTTCTCACAAGGGAAGGGGAATGTGCTCTCAGTCCATATTAAACATATCTGATCCTGGAAGGAGGGATGGAACTTCTTCTGTGAAACTCTGGCAAGTAAATGGTAAAACCCTGAATGAAAGTTTAGAAGGGATACAAGATAATGTGGGGAAAACTATGTTTGGAAAAGTTTTTATTTTACACTTGTTGTCACCCCTGAATTTCATTCTGCAATACAAAAATTGCCGATCTCCTTGGGAAACAATACCTATATCTGTTGTGGTAAGATCTGTTACCCTTGGATACCGAGTAATGTCCAGGGCTGGTGCTATGTAGCCCAATTAGTGCCAATCATGGCAGCTATAGACCAGAAGGAATACCAGGTAAAAGCCAGTACATACCCAAAATACCAACTAACTCTAAATAATTACACAAACATTATTGATGATATACTGGAGAGGAACTCTAAGGACATGGGGTTGCTAAATACTGAGACCAGAGCTATTAGAAAACAGCTGGAGATGCAAGAATTAGCTATTGAAAGTATGAGTGCTGCTCTAACAGGTTTGTGTGAGATGACAGAGGATTATGAATGTTGTACTTGGATATATAATACCACAATGACTGTTCCAGATTATTATTAAATAATAAAGCAACACAGGGAACAGGTAGATGGTTTGATGGAAGAAGCTAGAGCTATAGGAAAAGATGGATGGACTCCTTTTGATTGGTTAGGATCAGGATTTGGTTCCATCTTTTCATGGATAAAAGGTATCGCTGTAAGCATAGTCATGATATTGTTTTTTGTTTTATCTTTATATCTATGTTTTAAATGCTCATTTTATTGCATTGCTAGAGCTACAAAGCTGCAAAATACAAATGAAGGTTATCTGGCTATGTAAAGAATTGAGATCATGTTCATGATCTTAGAGGGGATTGAAAGGATCTAGATAACTTCCATTTTGTATTATGTACGCCATTTTAAGTATTAAGTATTAAGTTAGTTTTTGTAGAGATATTAAAAGTTTAATGAAACTGTTTTTGGTTGTTCAAGGATGTATCAACAGAAGCTAACACGACCCTGACAATGTCTTTGTCTGGCTGTTTTCCCAGAAAGTTAGCCAAAATAATTTGTACCAAGAAATGTATATGTTATGTTTCATGTAGTTAGCTCATGATGGAAAGTTACAAGTTACAGTTTTGAAACTCGCTCCCCCCCCCCTCCCTTATTATTATCTGTAGTCTATATAATCTTATTAATGTCTAATAAACTTTGAACATCTCTGAACATAAGCTGTCGTGATTTCCGTGTTCAAGGGGTGTTCCCAGAATTCTGCTGATAAACCAGGAATCTCTCCACAGACCGGGGGTCTCTGAGGGGAAAAGAAAATCATTCCTTTCAAACAGCAATCACATAAACGAGCCTGGCTACTCAGCACATGCGCAGTAGCTGGCAGCCAAAAACGTAATGACGTCACATCAATCAAGCTCCGCCCTACGCGTTTCGTCATCGACGTCCTCACGGAGCGGATAGATGTGAGACGTCTCAACCTCCTTAAATATTCACTCACAGGAAACGAACAGCTGACATCAATGGGGAATCAAGCAAAGCAAGCCGCCCCACAGATGACAGGAGTCCACAAAGGATATACAATGTATCCAATATATTTGCCATCACAAGCAAAAAAACTTTAAAACAAGAGAACAAAAATAGAATAAAAAGAAATTTGAATAAAACACTAATGATAAATAAATTAAATAAGTAAATACATTAACGGGCCAGCACCCTCTAAGACTGTGTTTCAAAAAGGGAACTTAAAGGGCCAGTAACACTTTCAACACAAATAAAGAGGAACTCTAGTAATAATACAAAAATAATGCAAAAATTGCACAAAAAACATACAATCTCCCATATATCATCTTTAAACAGTTACCTATATAAAAATATACTTAAAATAGCATAAAAATTAAAAATTAAAAATTTGTGAGAAAACAATTCAAATCTATATCGACATTTAACCCAAATGGTTGCAAAGAATTTAGTTCATAAATCCAAAGTGTCTCTTTTTTGGAAATCTCATTAACCAAATCCGAGCCCCTCCAATGGGGTTTTACCATCTCGATCCCATAAAAGGTAAGTAAGCTCGGATCACAATTATGTACCAATTTGAAATGTTTGGATACACTATGTTTATCAAATCCTTTTACTATGTTTCTTATATGTTCGCCTATTCTTGTTTTTAAACATCTCCCAGTTCTCCCAATATATCTCAAATGACATGGACATTCTAAAACATAAATCACATGTGTAGAATTGCATGTAATCAGGGATTTAATATCATATTCTTTTTTGGAAAATGAAGAGCAGAATGACTTTCTTTTTTTATTATTACCAACTTTTACAGTCCTACAAACTTTACACTTCCTACAAGGAAAAAAACCATTTAAATTTGGAAACAGATCGAACTTTTTTGGGGGTTCGATGACATTGCGAGCCAGTTTCATCCTAAGAGACTTATTTTTCTTATAAATGAATTTAGGAGTTTTAGTCAGTTTTAGAAAATAGTCATTATTGTTGAATCACAGATTTCCGGGTAAAGCCATGTTAGAGATGATACATAAGAGTATTGCAAAAATAGTAGCTAAATACTGAAGTTTTATATGGAGAAGATTTAGGCCACTACATGTGTCTCATACCTGATAGGAGACTGAAGTGACAAGGCTGGCGTGTCTTGTATCTCTAGCCCAGACACCACTGGGAGTGAACAGACAGTGCTTAGAGACAGAAATATATAAGTGCCATCAAATGTTGATAGCAGAACCTTGAGTCTATTATGCAGGTCCAGACGATCCAGCAGGACATCTGGTCAGGAACAGAAGCACTGCATGATGGACCAGCTGAGGGTAAAAAGAAACTCAGCTCGTAATGCAGGTTCAGGAAATGTGGCTTGTCAGAGCTCCCAGCAGGCTTATGGCAGGAACACACAGTGGAGGTTGGAGCAGGTGTGGAGGACTGCGAGGGCAGAGACTTGGTAACAGCATAGTAGCCAAATCAAAAACAGAAGTGTGGCCACAGTGGTAGCCAAAGTAAGCAACGGTCGGACAGTGAGGTACACAAGCATAAGCAGGATCAGAGTTGTAAACAGAACTGAGTTCAGGACCGGGTGAGAAGAAGTAGATGTAGAGTCCAGGATCAGGTCAGAGGCAAGCTAGGTCAGCAAAGGAAGTCATGTGCAAGAAAGGCACAGGATACAACTGAAGACCAGTCAGCACTGATACTGAAACAAGGCATCCATTAAATAGGCCTGGTGTCAACATTGATTGTGGGTGGGCGTACTTATGCATCCACATGACTTCCTTTACACACGCACACACCTTACCATAATTCTATGTGCGATACCACGCACATTTTCATGTCTCCGAGTCTCACTGCTCATAGGAATTCCCTGACAACAAGACTGCAATCATGAGGAACCTAGGGCCAGTTGACCAAAGTTTCAAAAAAATATTAAAGCATAACTTATCAAAAACCTTTTTTTCCATATGTATTGGTGGGCTTTTTTCCTTATTTGCTGTCCGGAAGACAGGAATTGAGCAAAATCTCTTAAATGGAAGCTCAAACAGTTATAATACATTTTGGGTAAGATAGAGTGGGGAAGCATGGGAGCCTCATTAGTTGTTGTTTTATTGTTGTTGGTGTCCCCCCTTGGAGAGAAGCTTTCACTTACTGTTTTGTCACTTGACAGGAAGTGAGGTGAAATCTCCTCAACTGGGGAAATAGACAGCAGTAAAGACTGACTGAAGTTATAATTAAACAAAAAAAATGTGTTGACCGAAGTAAAGCTTTAGACACTGAAAAAAATGTTAGGTTATGTGGAATTTTATATGATCAAGCAAGACATACTAAAATATTTAGTAGAAAAAATCTAATAACAGAGAATCAGCATGGGTTTATAAAATATTGCTTATGTGGGTAACTTATGTGATCAATAGAATTCAGAATGCCAGGACTTTTAAACTAAATTGGAGGATACTTTAAGGGGAGAAAGATTCCTGACCCTCTTTTTTATTAAATGTCAACTTCAGTGATAGTTCTCATTAGGGTTACAGTTGAGTACTATCTATGAAGTTGACATTTAAAAAAAAACCATCGCATTCTGAATATTATTTATTCAATTTATAATTAAGGTGAGGCAGACAAGTCGGCAACTTCGAGGTAGATTCAGCGCATTGTGCCAGTATTGTATTTGAAATTATATGATCACTTTTCATGATGAGATAAATTTAAGTCTGGATTTTGGAAATGCTATTCTTGTGATATATTTCGATTTTGCTAAAGCATTCAGTACTGTTGCAGATAATAGACTGGTACAGAAGTTGAAAATGCAAGGATTAGGGGGGGGGGTGTGTGCATGGATAACAAACTGCTTAAAAGATAGAAGACAAATGATATTTGTTAATGGAACATGTTCCAAACAGATAAGATTGGTGGGGGGGCACCACAGGAATCAGAGCTGATACTAGTTCTTTTTGGCTTCTTAAAGTATATGCAAACCCAATCACTATAATCTCATATAAGCATTATCCTCTTAAAGCCCAATTGTAGCCTGTTGTTAAGTATTAAATATGAATAGAGGGTTCTTAAAAACCTCACCTTTTAAATGTCTTACATTTGTTCTTTATTTAATGCACTCCAGAGCCAGCCCAAAGGTCAAAATCTTTACAGAAGGCAGAAGATAAGGCCCGTTGCCTTCTTCGTGAGAGTAAATGCATTTTAATCTGCAGCTTTCATTAAAATCAGACCTGGTAATCTTTTCATGAAAGTCCTTGTTCTGGAACTTCTTGTTGCAGGGTGATTAAGCTTTGTCCTTGGATTCCAGTTCTTCTATGTTGTTACTTTGTCACGTACTCTCCCAGTGAAGACTACACATGGCAGGCATGTTTTACTGTCATAACCAACAGGAGGCCCAACTTGAGAAAAGGCATGGAGCTGCCATTGCAGCTTTGCCATAATTGCCAAATACACCCTGTTCCAAATTATTATGCAAATTATATTTTTCTCATTTACCTAGATAATTGATGTAAATAACAGTCAGCATAATGCTCATGTTATCAACTAATAAGAGTACAATTCACATTTTATTGAACAAACCTCCTAATGATAACAGTAATTTTTTTAAACATACAAAACTTACAATGCACTGTTCCAAATTATTACGCACATTAAGTTTCAAAACACTTTATAGGTTGTAAAGAACTGAAAAATGTCATTTGTGGTGTTTGCAGCATATTTACTGAAATCAAAAGCTATTTCAATCAAACTTTTAACAACATTTTAACTTTTTAAACATTTTAACAGGTCACGTTACATTGTAACATAGGACCCCTTATTTGATAGCAGCTTGACAAGTCTTGCATCCATTGAACTTGTGAGTTTTTGGGCAGTTTATGCTTGAATTTGTTTGCAAGATGTCAGAATAGCCTCCCAGAGCTGCTGTTTGTATGTAAACTGCCTCCCACCCTCATAGATCTTTTGCTTAAGGATGCTCCAAAAGTTCTCAATAGGATTGAGGTTAGGGGAGGATGGAGGCCACACCATGACTTTCTCTCCTTTTATCCATTGATGCAGAGGTATTCTTTGCAGCATGAGATGGTGCATTGTCATGTAAGATGATTTTATTACAGAAAGCATAGTTCTTCCTTCTGTACCAGGGAAGAAAGTGGTCAGTCATAAACTCCACATACTTTGCAGAGGTCATCTTTACACCTTCGGGGACCCTAAAGGGGCCGACCAGCTCTGTTCCCATGATTCCGGCCCAAAACATGACTCCACCACCGCCTTGCTGACGTTGCAGCCTTGTTGGAACAGGGTGGCCGTCCACCAACCATCCACTACTCCATCCATCTGGACCATCCAGGGCTGCACGGCACTCATCAGTGAAGAGGACTGTTTGAAAATTAGTCTTCATGTACTTTTCTGCCCAATGCAGCCGTTTCTGCTTCTGAGCATTTGCCGAATAGAAGGTTTATGCACAGTTGCAAGACTCTGGAGGACTCTACACCTTGATGTCCGTGGGACTCCAGAGGCACCAGCAGCTTTAGATATCTGTTTGCTGCTATGTAATGGTATTTTAGCAGCTGCTCTCTTGATCCGATGCATGGATCTGGCAGAAATCATCCTCCATGTACTTTTATCTGCACAAACCCATCTGTGCTCTGAATCAGCTACAAATGTCTTAATAGTGCGATGATCACGCTTACGTTTTCGTGAAATATCTAATGTTTTCATACCTCGTCCAAGGCATTGAACTATTTCACTCTTTTCGGCAGCAGAGAGATCCTTTTTCTTCCCCGTGTTGCTTGAAAATGGTGCTCTGGTTAATAATGCAGAACACCCTCCTTTAGTAGTTTTTCCTTAAATTGGGCTCACCTGCCAATCTAATTATCACAGGTGTCCGAGATTGTTTTCAGTGATCAAAAGAGCCCTGACACACAATGCCATCCATGAGTTAAACTGAAAAACAAAATAGTTCATCTTTGTGACACTTAAATAGAATTTGCATAATAATTTGGAACAGGGTGTAAACTGTAATGTCAAAAAGGGCTCGTTCACACTAGGCTGTTTTGCCAACGCTTGCCAAACGCCCCTATAGCTTTTGGCAAGCGTTGGTCCGGCGTTTGCGGAGCGTTATTAACGCTCGGCAAACGCTCCGCAAACGCCGCATGCGCGGTTTAGCGCGGTTGCTAGGCGTTTGCCGAGCGTTAATAACGCCCCACAAACGCCTATAATGCAGTTTGAGTGGTGTTACCGCACCGCAAACGCCGGCCGGGCGTTTGCGGAGCGGCACCATAGACGAGAATAGGAGGCTTCAAAGCCTCCTGACTCGTCCAGAGGCGTCCGTTTTGCCGCGACGCAACGCGACGTGACGCAAACGCTCCCGTTAGAACAGCACCATGTGCTGTAATGTGCAGAATTGGCAGAGGCATTTGGGAAGCGGTAAAAACGCTTACCAAACGCCTCTCTGCCGCCTGCACACAAGGCTAGTGTGAACGTAGCCAAAATATGAGCTGGGAAAATAGCATTGTTTATGCTTTAAAGGTGAATTACAGGCAAGCAACTAAATGAATAGGTGAAATACATATTTACTGTACGTACTATTTTACTTGCCAAAAGTGCTACAGTTCTATATTCCTTTACAGGTCTCCACCACACTCTCACTCTGATTGAACAGGTTAAGCTAAAGCAGCACACTTAAGAGCTCATTGTTCTGTCACTTTGCTCTATTTCTATCAGTATGCTCCTTGCACCTCAGAACACTTGTTTTACACATTATGCTGCTTACCCCTCTCCCAATCTGAGCTACAGTAGAATACAAGAGACTAATTCAAAGACAAGTTCAATTACTTACACTGCTTTAATTTAAAAATAAATTTAATGATGCATTAATGAGTACAGACCTGCACTAACTGGGAGGTCAAATAGGATGTATTTATAACTTGTGTTGCACATTCACCTTGCTCTGGACCAAACCTGCAGGAGTTGTGAGTTTGAATTTGATGGAAATCCATGTTTTTTCAAAACTAAGAAAATATAACTGTTTCAACTATAAAAGGAGAGCAAAATGACTAGATCTAAAAAATCCTGTTAAATTGGTGACTTGGCAATTAATCTTAAAAAAACGTAATTATTTATGCAGGACACCCTGATGGAAGAATTTACAATCAGCAGGTTTTTGGTAAAGTGGGTGCCAAAGCACCCTATTGCAACAAAAACAGGATCTGGCCCTTTTATGCTGATGCATTGCACCACAACCCCACTACTGTGTTTTGCCGTATGATACAACATGTGTCCATTGCCTCACTGTATTGGAGTACCATTCAAAATTAATAACACTGCAACACACTAACAAGTGCATGCTGTGGTACCATTACAGTAACATATGCATTATCACAACAAGAGGTGTTTCAGAGTATGTACTGTAATGAGAAAGGTAGCATTTATTCCTAAAGGTTTTCTAATAAATATAAAAAATATATAATTTTAAAAAGTAGAGTATAGTATATACCGATAATATTGTGGTAATAGGAAGAAATCAGGATATTTTAAGTGAAAAGAGGAACAAACTACTACAAGAATCAAAGTTGCCTTAAATGTGAATTCATGGGTATATGACCGAGACAAGAAACAGGAGCAAAGGGAAAATGTGAAGAAAATAAGTTGTACAGAGAATAGATATGAAAGGATAAAATCATTCCACTACCTGGCCTACACAATAAATGAAGGCATCAATGTAGTATCGGAAATAAAACCAAGAGTAACTGCTGGAGAGAGACATTATTATTCACTAAAGACAGTTATGTGATCAAAGATTTTGTCGCAGGAACCTAAAATTCTGAATTGTAGAACTATTTTCAGACTTATTGTTACATATTCAGCAGAGACTTGGGTAATAACAAAACCAAGGCAGACAGATTAAATAGGTGTGAAAGATATATTTTAAGGTGGATTTTTGGAGTTGAGGTATTAAACAGAAAATACAAATGAATTATTATATACATTATGAATGTCTAGCTGTAGTAGGTAAAGAGATAGCATTTTAGATAGCTTGGCCGTATGGTAAGGATTGAAAGGCAACCTTGAAGAAGAGATTTTTTAGGGCAATTCAAGGGGAAAAAAAGGATGAGAAAAAGGATATTACCAAAGAAAAGACGGAAATCAAAGTGTAAACTGCACACCCTTCCCATTTCACATCACAACCCATAATTGAATTAAGTAATGTATTCTGTTCTGAAACATGGTTTAATAAGAATGGAAGGTTGAGTCCTGTTTGGATTTATCTTTTTTTTTATTTTAATGTTGAAGAGAATTGTTGGCTTATAGTATTGGATGTGCCTTCAATACAAAATGGAGAAATACAGTGATGAAATGTCTGTGAGGCAAAGTCAACTTTGCTTTGCTATAGCCAAGGGACATTTGGAAGAGGTTCTTTCATCACTGGCAACTTCTGGAACAGCCTTTCTCAATCTTTTTAACACAGAGGAACCATTGAAAAAACGTTCTGGTCTCAGGGAACCCCTGCTAAAAATTACAGTATCTACATCTCACGATACATTAGCATGATAGTCAGTGGGAAGAATGCTTTTTACAACTGTGTTCAATAAATACCCGCTTAAAGATAGCTAATAAGATCAGTGGTGTCAGTGATAACTTATCTGAGAGGCGGAAATTGCTCATTGCCCAAGGAACCCCTAGCAACCTCTGGAGGAACCCTAGGGTTTCATGGAACCCTGGTTGAGAAACCCTGTTCTAGAAAGTGAATCAATAATCCCTACGCTGTGCCTAATATACTATTTTTGACCTAAAGTAGCGTAGGATTAGTTATGTACAAAAAAAAAGAGAAATGGACCCAAACACCTTATGATTAGGGATAAAAATTGATGAAGAGGCAAAATGTACCAATGGGGAAGCTTGTCCTGGGGATAATGGGTGATTTACCTAATTTCGAAAACATTTCATCTTCCTCTTGTATCTACAGAACAGAAAGCAACAGCGAATCTCTTGAATTGGACACATATGGCAAAATATGCTGACTTGGTTTTAACTATTCCCTATTTTATCCAAGATGAAGTACACTTGCTGGCTTTCTTCTTAAAGTGCTAGTTTTCTTGCTGTTTCTGATCTCAATACTATCTGAGTTACTGTCACGCATGCAACATGAAAAGTCAGAAGAAAGTCAGAACTATTAGTCAGCATACTTGTTCTAGGTCAGTGGCTCAGTAAGTACTAAGACATTTAACCATTTCCTGCCCACATGATATCATATCACCTTGTGAACTTTGAGTGGAGATATCTGGATAATGCTTTCAGCTACAAGTATCATCCAAATACCTTTTTTTTCAGCCGATTCGCTGCAATGTAAAAGCCATCCTAGCAGTTCATTAGCTACTGGAGTGCTTTTACAGGCAGCAGGAGGTGACTTCCCCTCTCTCACCTCCCACTGGCACTTCTCCATGCTCTCCCATGACCTGCCCAGACCTGGCCATGACTGCCTACAACAACTCGCTGTCAGCCGCCCTTGACTCGCTAGCGCCATTAACCACACGAAACATCAGAGCCCAACCGCTCCAGCCTTGGCAGACTGAACACACCAAAACTCTCATATGAGGTAGTCGTGCGCTGGAGCGACTATGGCGCAAAACAGATCTCAATTAGCCTTCACCCGCTATAAAAAGCCCTCCCTGGACCCATCTCCCTGCTGCCATTTACATCCAAACTCCTTGAGCGCATAGTCTACAATTGCCTAAGCTCACACCTCAACCACAACAACCTCCTCGATCCCCTACAGTCCGGCTTCCGTCCCCTACACTCCAGTTTGAGTAAACTGCCTTACTCAAACTATCCAACGACTTGCTAACCGCCAAAGCTAACGGCCACTACCCAGTGCTCCTACTCTTCGACTTCTCCGCGGCCTTTGACACAATCGACCACCCCCTCCTCCTCAAAAAGCTACACTCCCTTGGCCTCAGAGATTCCGCTCTCTCCTGGCTCCCGTCCTACCTATCACAACGCTCCTTCAGCGGTACTTATAACGCTACCACCTCCCCCTCACTCCCCCTCTCTGTTGGGGTCCCTCAAGGCTCTGTCCTCGGGACCCTTCTCTTCTTCATCTACACCTCCTCCCTTGGCCAACTCATACACTCTCATGGCTTCAACTATCACATCTATGCCGATGACACGCAAATCTATCTCTCGCCTCACCTATATAACGTGGGTTTTGAATTGTTTTTCTCACAATCCTGCGAGCTGTTCTGTCTGATATTTTTCTTGGTCTTCCAGATCTTGCTTTAACTTCCACTGTTCCTGATGACTGCCATTTCTTAATTACATTCCGAACAGAGGATATTGACATCTGAAAACGCTTTGCTATCTTCTTATAGCCTTCTCCAGCTTTGTGAGCGTCAACTATTTTCAGTTTCAGTTTTCTAGACAACTGCTTAGAAGAACCCATGGTGCTGATTGTTGGGGCAAGGTCAGATGAGTCTGGGCATTTAAAACCTTTGAGCTTGACATCACCTGGTCTTCCCAGACGATGATTGAGAACAATCCATGACACTGGCAGGTCTCAGCTTTGCAAAGGGGGCAGTACAAGATATTAACTCTGCAGGGTGCCCAAACTTTTGCAGACGCCATTTTTTTGTTTTCTGTTATTTTGAAAGTGTAAATGATGGAAATAAAATCTAACTTTTGTTGACATATTATAAGAATGTCTAATCTGTAATTTGATGCCTTTTGGAGATTTTTCCATCTTTCCTTGGCTTCTTTATGCACATTAATACAAATTTTTAGCTGTGGTGCCCAAACTTTCGATCCCCACTGTATATATATATATATATATATACATAAATAATGTTTGGGGGTTCTGAGTAATTTCTTTAGCAAATAAATTATGATTTTTACATGTAGGAGAATAATGCCAGAATTGCCTGGGTGGAAAGTAGTTCAACATCACGTTAAGGCAATTAGAATTTTCAAAGGGATCACCAGTAACAACCTATGCATTTTCCCAACAAAACATTTTCTGTAAGCAAATAAGCACCCAAAGAGCGCACACGTTTAAAGCAGTACTCCAATAAAATATATCAATAATATAACAATAAAAATAGTTGGACAATTAACTCTACCAGGTGGTTACTCTCCACTTTTAACCTCAAGTGGCCAGATCACTTTTGCAATTATTCATTAACAAGAACACCATGGGGTTGATTTACTAAAACTGGGAAGTGCAAAATCTGGTGCAGCTGTGCATGGAAGCCAATCAGCTTCTAACTTCAGCTTGTTCAGTTACGTTCTGCCAAAAATCTGGAAGGTGATTGGTTTCTCTGCAGAGCTGCACCAGATTTTGCACTCTCCAGTTTTAGTAAATCAACCGCACAGTGCCAGTCATCAAACAAATTTATGTGCACGTAATGTAAATATGCAAACTGTCAGGCTAATGCGCATAAGAGTGTACATTGTCCACTGTCACTAAGTGGACTGTTTAAACCTGCACAAGTTCTCTGCTAACCATCCTTCAGTCCTGCTCCTCTGATCCTGGATCCTAATACTCATCCTGATTCTGATCCAGCTGCAACCTAACCTGCTTTTGGATTACCCTTGCCTGACTAAGTCTTCTGTTTATCTTTGTTAACAACCTTGGCTTGGATTATTGGCCATGCTTCCTCCCAGTGAACTTGTGCCTTGCTGTCCACTCATTGATGACCTCTGCCTGTTCCTGACTCTAATTCTTCCTACGGTTTGGCATTTTTCCACTTGGCTATCATTAGACCTAGCTTGGGACCTGACTTCACTGGGTTCATCCATGGTGCACTGCTCAGCTGATATTAGCACTCTGAAGTTCCAGCCCACAGCCCAGCCCAGTGGCAGCACTTTGGAACTTGTGACTTTCCTTCACCCATGCAGGCACTGTCTCAACTTCCAGGAGAGCTGGACAAGAACTGTGCAAGAGGCCGCCCTTGTTATCTCAGGCTCAGCACACAGGTAGGTGACACTAACACCCAACAGGAAGTGCTTATTCACAAAAGAAGAGATAGTAAACCTGACCATTTATGTTAACTACTCATCATTTATGTATGAACACAAAGGTGATCGGCACTGAATGGCCTGGATGTTTATTCAGGACAGACAAAGGATCAGTAAATATGTTGTATAATTTACAGATCCTCCTATCGACACCCTGAAAGATTCTCCTGTTACCAGATCCTGCCCACTGGGTGCCAGTTCCTTCTCTTCTTAATAGCCAGCTGCCTCCACTGCTACAGGCTAGCTGGGGAGCAGTATGGGGATCAGAGGGCACAGTGGAGACAGCGGGCTGTGTTCTGGACACGTAATAGAACAAGGGACCCAGAATATAGCTGAATGCTTAATCAATGCTTCATCTTCAGATTTAAAGTGCAAGTGTAGACAAACAGTTAAATGCATGTTTAAATTACATATATGTGTACTCTTTTATCTACCTGAAAATTAGTAAGCTGTTTAGCCAGTTTTCCTATCCAGACAATGATGCTAACCCTAATGGTCAGATTCTGACCATTTATTTTATCCACTGCTGTCAGAGCAATATAACCTGGTCTAGGCTGTGATTGGAAATGAAGGAGCAGCAGCTCACTCTGAAGACCATTTTCTCACCCAATCAACAATCCCTGTTACATTTACAGCACTCTGGAATGAAATAAAACCCAATTGCCTTATAATTTTTCCCCTTTCTCTCCAAGTCTGGATGCCTTTGTGCAGGGGATTGAAGGAAGGTGGTACCAGGGGCAGACTGACCATTTGGAAGCTCGGGCACTGCCCAGGGCCCAGGGTCAGTGGGGGGCCCCATGAGATGCCCCTGATACCTTTTTCATAGGCTTTTTTGAGTTTGGGCAAGGACACAGGGGCCTCATGATCCCCTATTGCCTGGGGGCCCCATAAGTTGTCAGTCCACCCCTGGGTGTTACAAAGATAGACTGAGACACTGTTTAAAATATGTTTAAGTATTTGAATTAATACATAACTGAATTAACTGAATCCAACAGGATTCTTTGTATCAGCCTCTACTTACACTTAAGTAGCCCTATACGGTCCTATATGTTCTAATAACAATATTAAAAATGCAAGCCACTGAAATAATGTTCAATAGCTGGGAATCCTTGTTGTTTCATGCAAATGTTTCTTTACATGCTGGACAATCTTTGCATAGCCAAGCACAGCTTGCCCCAATGTCCTAGGACTGCAACATTAGACAGAGTTTTCTACTGATTTCTATCAGTAGCTTTACATCACCGACTAATCACTGAAGAGTATCAGTAATAATTTGCTACTGTCCAAAGGATGAAAACTTGAAAAAGGTGATAAACATATTATGTATTTTTTTTTCTTTGCATTTAATTATAAAGAATGTTCAACTATAATTTGTTCCATACTACATTAATAAGCTATTTCCCAAGGCTTGTTCACCTTGAACAAATTTCTGAGCAAGGAAAGCTGATTTTTGTTCTTTTGTCCTGGAGATATCAGTGTTTCCATTTAGTATGCATTCTACTATTTGAGAATGAAGAGGATGGTTAAATGTTAGCTGTAACAAGTAAAACATTTTGCATATTAAGCTTTCAAAATGTGTGAATGATGGTATTGTGTACAATGCTGTTGTGGGGTTGTTTTCCTGCTGCTTCATATCACTGTGAATAATGATTGTGTAAATGTGAGAACATCAAACATTTTGACTTCACTACTGGTAAATGGATAAAGACTCCTTAAAAAAAGCACTGGGAGAATTATTTTGCCATAGAAGGGGAAGCTCATATCATCGACCATAGACATGTTAGCTCATGAATAAAATAGTTTAGAGTCCAACATAAAGAACTGAAATACACCGACCTTTTCAAGCACATCAGAAAATTGAAAAATAACATTTTTATTTCAGCTATAATAGCAACATTTGGAAGCTAAGGATTTTTATTAGTTACCTGAGCAATTAAAACATATGTTCTATTATGTAATAACTTTTTTATTGCAGCTGCAGGAATGAATCCTCACATATTGAAATAAATGAATATCCTCATTTATTCATGAAGGGATAGCTGAACTGAAACAAATTAAAATTTTTGAACACAAAAAGAGCAAGTATTTCCAAAAACAGCACTTCAATGTGTCTTATTGGCTCTGATTTAAAGGATACATTCACCTTTTCAAAATAAATAATAAATGCACACTTTTTTGCAGGTTATTATTTGTTTCTAAGGAGTCTGCAGAGCATTGCACCCACAATCAGCAGATCATGGGTGCAATGCCAGACTCTTGCAGACTCTCAGGATAGCTGTCTGCCTGTACCTCGTATTTGCAGGCAGTTGCTTATGAACAGGAAGAATCAATAAAGTACCAGAGCACTCACCAGTGCCCTCATAGATCTTTGGGAATTACCAGCCATCAATGGCTGACAATACCTGTAAGCTATTCATTCACAGGAAACTGTGTGGGCCCCGCACGGTCACGCTGTTTTTAAATTGTGACAGTGGGTATGGGAAGAAGATCTCCTGTCTGCTCAGGGGCGGACTGACCATTTAGAAACTCGGGCACTGCCCGAGGGCCCGGGGTCAGTAGGGGGCCCCATGAGTTGCCCCTGGTACCTTTTTCATAGGTTTTTTTGAGTTTGGGCAAGGACACAGGGGCCCCATGATCCCCTATTGCCCGGGGGCCCCATGAGTTGTCAGTTTGCCCCTGTGTCTGCTATCAAAGAGAGGGGGCATCGAGAGTGCATGTTACATGTTCCACCCTTAGGCGTAATACACATTGGAGTTTTTATGAGCTTGAAAAATGCTAGTAATAAACGCTGGACGAAAAATGCTAATAATAGCATTTTTGTTCCAGCTTGTAGTAGCTTTTTAGTACTGTTTAGACGCTTTTAGGAACGTTAGCGTTTTATTTGCATTTTTACAGAACATGAAAAACAAAACTGCTAGAAAAAAGCTGTTAGGAGAGTTTTAGTAGCATTTTTAAGCATTTGGGAGCTTTTAGGAGCGGTCAGCTTTTTTTCTGCTGGAAAAACTCTCCTCAGCACTCTTTAAAAGCTATTTTTTTTCTGCTCCTAAATGCTGAAGCTTGAAAACTGTTTCTAGCATAACACAGTGTGCATGGATACATAGATAACACTAGTAGCTTCTAGGAGCAGAAGAAAATGCTCATAATAGCTTCTAGGAGCTTAAAAAAATGCTAGTGTGCATGGAGCTAAAATTAGGTGGAACATCTAACATGTTCCAAAGTTGAACTTATCCTTTAAGCCCTGGTTTACATTGGATCCGTCTTTGAAATCATGCAACTTCACTTGAAGTTGATCGATTTTAAAGTTGGATGGCAGTGTGACTTGATAGACATCTCTGCAACTTCATGTACAGATACCTATGCAAGTCACACCCGGAATCGGCAAAAGTAGTGCAGGAACTACTTTCAAATTAGTGCGACTCCAACGACGTTAGAATAGAACAGTTCTATTGCCGTACATTGCCGTATATTGAACAATCAAATCGCATGATAATTTGCATCAGTGTGAACCAGGACTAGGTCAACAAACATTTACAAAAACTTGATAGGAAACAATTAATAGATCTAAATGATACAGGGAGTTCTGGCTTTAGTAGAGCTGGTTCTTCCAAGAGTGATTATAAAATAGTACTGTATACAAAGCAACCATAGTAAATGTCACTAAACATTGATGTTTATTGATGTATTAACCTTCAATAGCGTAACTCAACAAACCTAACTAGCAATGTGATTAAGAAATTATATTAAAATCACAGTTCTATTGCTTCTTCCTCTGCTGTGATTACAGAGACCTTTTTCTGTTTGTATTTGGAGCAAGCACATGATAAGGCTTTAGCTGAATCTTTTCTGTCTTGGGCATTTCATGTATATGCACGATAGGGAAGGGCACAGTACCTCTAGGTAAGCTTACTCTCAAATAATGTAATGCTATATGTCCAGGGGTGGACTGACCATTTGGAAACTCGGGCACTGCCCAAGGGCCTGGGGTCAGTAGGGGGCCCCATGAGATGCCCCTGGTACCTTTTTCATAGGCTATTTTGCGTTTGGGCAAGGACACAGGGGCCCCATGATCCCCTATTGCCCGGGGGCCCCATAAGTTGTCAGTTCGCCCCTGTATATGTCCCATTGTCAGTATTCTCATGGATAAAAGTAAGCATACACAATACAAAGATACCTTGGTGACTCATGCAACGTCAATATGTATTTGAAAATACAGTATATGTAACTGAGACATCTACTATTTAAAGTGTTACAAAACCCACAACAGTAAAATCAGCCTGTATATGCAGTAAAGCATGCTGGTTATACTCACTGTGAAACCTAAGGGGTTAATCCTCCACATTGTGTATAAAGGATGTTTGATCCTGTCTTTTTTGATCCTCCCCTTCTTTCAGTGTTCCTCTCTTATCTTCTGATAAGACATATTGTGCGGAGACACTCTGCACATGCTCAGTTTGGTGTTTATTGCTAGAGAAGTTTTTTTTTTTCTTGGGAGAGTGCATGTGATCAGCACAGGGCCAATCAGCACTGTCCAAACAGAGGTCAGGGGTCCTGCATCTTCCTAGGGCAGAATGAAAACTCCTCCTACAAGCTTTAACATGTGCAGAGTTTTGAGACGTATATAAATTCAAATAAATGTGTAACGTTGCATACATTTCAAGCTGTTCGTAAAATCTTCTATTAAAATCCACAAAGACATTTTGAAATGTCAGGCTTAGTAAACCCAATGGGGTTGATTTATTAAAGGTAAATATACTGTGCACTACAAGTGTAGTTGCTTTAGATCCAAGGGGAAGCTTTGAAATGAGGCAAAGCTCTGCTGATTTCTTTCATCCAATCATTTGCAAGCAAAATGCTGCATTTTTATTTTCCTTGCAAGTTTCCCTTCAGATGTAGAGCAACTGCACTTTCAGTGAACTTGCAGTGACAGGGCATAACAGGTCTGAGTATCTTCATTTTTCACCAGTAACACCTGCGCTGAATACCTTACACCATATACCCAGCTTCTGTATTCCACACAACTACTGTATGTGCTTAATCAATAATTCTTATACTATACAGTAAATATAATATCATGTAAACACAATCACATACAGTGGGGAAAATAATTATTTGGTCCGCTGCAGATTTTTGTAAGTTTGCCTACTTACAAAGAAATGAAGGGTCTATAATTTTTATCATAGTTGTATTTTAAATGATAGAGACAGAATATCAACCAAAAATCCAGAAACAAACACAATACATATGCTATAAACTGAGTTGCAGTTCAGGGAGTAAAATAAGTATTTTATCCCCTACCAACCAACAATAATTCTGGCTCCCAGAGACTGGTTATGTGCTCATGTAGTACACAGATTAGTCCTGTCAATTTAAGAAGGTGCCCCTAACAACAATACAGACCCTTTGGGTCTGGTATGGATGGTCCCCCCCAAAATCCATACCAGACCCTTATCTGAGCATGCAGCCTGGCAGCTCAGGAAAAAGTAGGGAGGAACGAGCTGCCCCTCTCCTGAATCATACCAGGCCACATGCCCTCAACATGTTTCGCCCCAAAGCACCCTGTCCCCATTTTGATGGCGATAAGGGCTTCTTCCCCACAACCGTGGCCAGTGGTTGTGGGGGTCTGCAAGTGGGGGGCTTATCAGAATCTGGAAGCCCACTTTAACAAGAGGGCCCCCAGATCCCGCCCCCCCATGTGAATGAGTATGGGGTACCACCACATAGATCGCCGGGAGCGTGCCGCTGGGGGTGTGCAGGAGGATGCGGTCTGGGAGGATGTCATATGACATTGTCAGGAATGTACGTGGGGGCCATACAAACTAATGAGTACCATTTTGAGTTGCTACAATAATATGTCACCAAAATGGATTAGCCTGCTGCATCATTTTTTCACTTTGATTTTTGGGGTTTCTTTAAATTCAGTCCTCTGTAGGTTGATCATTTTCATTTCCAAACAATGGAGCATCCTTACATTCCTAACACATTACCCAGTCCATAGCAGTATAGATATCCAGCATGATATTTTTCCCCATTGAGATCTGATGTGTTTTTAAAGTGTTCCTTTAATTTGCCTGAGCAGTGTATTTACTCATTCTGCATGCTTTACATTTTTGACACCTATAGAAGCCCTTTACATTCAGAAAATTACTCCCTCTGGGTTTATCACATTTTTTACTATCATGTTTTCAAAGATGTCTCTGGTTCCCATTTGGCCATCACCAAATTAGCAGCACTGGGTGCGTATTTTGCACCCATCACCATGCCCTTTGTTTGGGCATAGTACTTATTGTTGTACCAAAAAAAGTTGTTCTTCATTGCTAGCTCTAAGCAATCCAGAACAAACCGCTTTTGTTCCTTTTTTAATGCATCATCACTTGCCATCGCCCATTTCACCACTTCTACTCTATCTTCTTGGTTATTACTAGTGTATAGACTATTAACATCTTTTGTGGCTAGGATAAAGTCATCTTCTCTATTGATGTTCTTTAGTGATTTTATTAAATCACCGCTATCTTTACGATAAGCAGGTTGATTCACTACTTTTCCTGGAGAAAGAAATCTAGGAGAGTTTTAGTAGTTTAGTTTAATGTATTCTCCAACTCAGCTAAGCTCAGAGTTGATGCCACTAATAATTGGTCTCCCAGGTGGCTTATTTTTTCTCTTATGGATTTTTGGGGTGTGATAAATCACTGGCAACTCGAGGTTTTCTGGAACTAAATATCTGGCTTCTCTTTTATTTAATAAACCCCACTTCTTCCCTTTTTTAATTAGTTTTTTTTAAGCTTTGCTTCTTTATTGGATTATTGGGTAGAGCAACAGATGTGTCCTCTTGACCCAACAGTCTTTCCATTTCTTCCTTATAGCCTGATTTATTAAGAATGACAATTTCCCCCCCCACACACACACACACTCTTGTCAGCTGGCCTAATTACTACTGTATATTTTTTTAGCTCCTCAGTCTTTTGATGCCTTTCTTTATTTCTGGTTGTGTTATCCACTTTTTTTGTGTTCATCTTTTTATTATCATCTGCCACCATGTTTTAAAAAACCTCCAGGTATTGATTATTAGTGATCTTAGGGTTAAATGGTTAACTCTTAACCCACTATGTACATAACCATCATGATTATGGGTTCCATCAGTAGCCAATTAACTATTTAAAAATATTTTTTTATATTTAATTTCCTAATAAAACTTCTCTATCAATAAACGCATTGAACTTATTTATTCCCTGATAGGGTGCATATTTTAGGCTCAAATCCAGGACTTTTATTTCCTCCTGTGTTAATTCTACTGAGCTCAAATTAAACACCCTTTTTCTTATTGATGTCTCTTTCTTTTTATTCTTCCTCCCTCCTCTACATTCTCTTTTTGTCCTGTTTCTTTTCTCCACTCCTGCTCCTGGTGTTCTCTTGGCCTGTACCCATATTTGTTCCATCCTTCCTCTCCTCATCACTCCTTTCCCTCTTTGGTGATTATGCGGGTAATAGGTACCTCGATAGCCTCCCCTTTGGGGAAGTCCTTGCCATCTTGGGTGTTTCTTGGAGAACTCTCATCTGAAAAATCCACTTTATGTGTTGGTCTATACCCAGATGTTGTCTCCCCTTGGTTATCATTATATCTCTCACTATATTGCTCTTTTTTTTATTTCAATCAAATGTTATTATGGTTTTTCTCCCTTTATTAGTGGGTGTTTTCCTACCCCAAATGGGTATGAAACATTCCTAAAGGTCAGATAATAAGAATGAAAAGGAATTGTGACCTAGAGAAAGATTTTTGACGAGCATAGTAATAAACTAATAGATACATTTTTCAAAAAAGGATATAAAAAAGACGCCTCGGTGAAAATAAAAGAGGAGGTAAGAAAAACGGACAGAAACGAAATGTTAGAGAGTAAAAAAAGAAATCACAACAGTAAACCCATGGAATACCATTCATAACAGAATAACGGAATACAATGGGGACTGTAAAAGGATATAAAGGATTATAAAATCTCACTGGCCTATTTTAAAAAAAAAGTTAAAATACTTGGCAAAGTATTACCTTGTTACCCCAAATTTATTTACAGAAAAGCAAAGTCATTAAGAAACATGATAGTAAATAATGTGATACCCCCCCTCCTCTAGAGGAAGTAATTTTCTGAATGTAAAGGGTCAGGCTTCTATAGGTGTCAAACATGTAAAGCACACAGAACAAGTAAATATAAAGATAGAAAAAAGGACCTGTTTTCAGTCAAATAATAGAGACTTTGAAATTAAGTCACTAATATCATGTAAAAGTACGCATGTCACCTATATGCTGGAGTGTCCATGTAGTACATGGGAAGAACAAAAAGAGAGCTGGGAAGAAGGATTGGAGATCATATTAATAACATTAGAAATGCGTACACTAAACATAGCGTGTCTAGGCACTTTAAAGAATGTCATGGGAAAGGTGCTAGTCTGCTCAACTTTTATGCTATTAATAAAATAGAAAGCCACTGGAGGGGACAAAATAAAAAATGGAAGATTTCACCGAATGAAACAAAATAGATATATACTGGACACATTAACACCAGAAGGTCTGAATATAGATATAGACCTTAATTGTTTTATTGCAAATTATTAGCCTCCAGGTATTGTATTGTTAAAAAATGTATATAATAATGTGTATTTTTTACATTTATATTATTTATTTGTTCATTTTATAGTAAAAAGAGCTGAAAATATGGAAATATTGTAATTCCAATATTGGAAAACGAATCTACAGTAGAATGCCATTAGCTTTGACACTGTTTATATAACCACTTTCAAGGTACCATACATCGACCGACATGTTGTAGTTAACAATGTAGTTAACATTGGGTATTGAATAAGCCAAGTACACAATATAGAGATGGGAATAAGAGCAATTGCAAAGTAGAATAATAATTGCAATAATAATTGCAAAGTAGAATAATTGTTATATGTAGTTAATAGAGATGAGCGAAGTATTCAAAAATTCGATTCGACTGATTCGGCGAATTCGTGGAAAAATTTCGATTCGAGTCGAATATATTCGCTGTGAATTTAACTTAAAAAAGGGTGTTTCTAGGCTTCAGAGAGACTTAATATTAGTGCTGAACACTGTACCTTTAATTTAAATGCCCTTGGAGTCTGCTGGGGAAGAGAAATAATACTGTCAGTCAGTATGACATGCAGATGAGTGCCGTCGATCTTAGAATCACCGCACACTTCACTCATTTGGGCAGTCACGGGGCCAAAACCAGAGTGTGGAGCCACAGTGTGGCGGTGGAGGCAGCAGCAATGGGAGGCCATACAGCACCCTATGACAAAAATGGAAACCACCAGCAGTGTGAGGAGACCTGAAAGTGGCACATGGCAGAGTGTGGCGATAGAGACAGCAGCAATGGGAGGCCGTACAGGGACCCATGACACACTCTGGACCTGGCAGCAGCATGAGGAGGCGGTACAGGGGCCCATGGCAGATTACGGGCCTGGCAGCAGCATGAGGAGTCGGTACGGGGGCCCATGGCAGATTACGGGCCTGGCAGCAGCAATGGGAGGCCGTACAGGGACCCATGACACACTCTGGACCTGGCAGCAGCATGGGGAGGCGGTACAGGGGCCCATGACAGATTACGGGCCTGGCAGCAGCATGAGGAGTCGGTACGGGGGCCCATGACACACTCTGGACCTGGCAGCAGCATGAGGAGGCGGTACAGGGGCGCATGACAGATTACGAGCCTGGCAGCAGCAACTTGGACAGGAGGACGTTCAGCTTCTGCACCGTCTGGTGCGTGCTCGCAAACTGTTGTCTCTTGGAAACGGATTCCAAGAAAGACTGCTGACGGAATCCGTGAAGAGGAGTAGCAGGAGAAGGAGCATCTGAACGAGCGGAATATGCCAACAAGCGACAACAGGGGCCCATGACAGATTACGGGCCTGGCAGCAGCATGAGGAGTCGGTACGGGGGCCCATGGCAGATTAGGGGCCTGGCAGCAGCTATGGGAGGCCCGTAATCTGCCAGCACCCTATGACAAAAAATGGAACCCACCAGCAGTGTGAGGAGACCTGAAAGTGGCACATGGCAGAGTGTGGCGATGGAGACAGCAGCAATGGGAGGCCGTACAGGGACCCATGAGAGACTCTGGACCTGGCAGCAGCATGAGGAGGCGGTATAGGGGCCCATGGCAGATTAGGGCACCTGGCAGCAGCTATGGGAGGCCCGTAATCTGCCAGCACCCTATGACAAAAAATGGAATACACCAGCAGTGTGAGGAGACCTGAAAGTGGCACATGGCAGAGTGTGGCGATGGAGACAGCAGCAATGGGAGGCCGTACAGGGACCCATGAGAGACTCTGGACTTGGCAGCAGCATGAGGAGGCGGTATAGGGGCCCATGGCAGATTAGGGGCCTGGCAGCAGCTATGGGAGGCCCGTAATCTGCCAGCACCCTATGACAAAAAATGGAACACACCAGCAGTGTGAGGAGACCTGAAAGTGGCACATGTTTGGGGCATGATTCATGGCGGATTTAGTCAGTTGTGTCAGGAACTGGTGGTTTGAAATCCAGACTAATCCATGCCTGATTCATTTTCACAAACGTCAGTCTCTCCACACTTTGGGTGGACAGTCGTGTCCTCCGCGGAGTTGCAATACCTCCTGCCGCACTAAACACGCGCTCCGATGCCACGCTACTGGCCGGGCATGACAGCCTTTCAAGGGCAAATTCAGCTAGTTGGGGCCAAAGGTCAAGTTTCGTTGCCCAGTAGTCAAGGGGATTGTCTACCTCGGTTGGCAGGGTGCTGTCCAAGTAGGCCTAAGCCTGTTGTTTGAGGTCCTGCTCCAGGTCCACCTGATGCTGCTGCTGCTGCTGCTGCTGCTGCTGCGGCTGGCTAGTAGTTTCCTCACTGCGCTGGTGAAGAAAGCTACTCATCATCGACTGCAGACTGAGGCAGCCGCTGCTGGTGGAGCTGCCACTGCTCCTACCACCCCACCCCTCCCCTGCTGCCATGGCAGCGGAACGCGAGCGCACAGGGCCCACAGTGTCTGAGGATGGACGTTGGCGCAGACAGGCAGAGACCAGCTGACTACATAGGTGGTTTTTATAGTACGTTATTTTGGCCTCCCTCTCAGCAGGTGTGAAAAAGGCCACCATTTTTGAACGGTAGCGAGGGTCCAACAAGGTGGACAGCCAAAAGTCATCCCTCTGTCTGATGGTTATTATTCGGCTGTCGCTACGCAAGCAACCGAGCATGCTATGGGCCATTTGTGCCAAGGAATGCGAGGGACTCCCTGCCTCCATCTCCACAGCATACTGCCACGGTGCGTCTGGGTCCTCTGTCTCCTCCTCCTCCTCCTCCTCTACCAGATGCTCCTGCTCCTCCACTCCTGTCCGCTGAGTGGAAAAACCACCCATTTCACTCAATAATTCCTGAGCACCAATGTCCTCCTCTACCTCCTCCTCTTCTTCCTGTCCTGCCCCCACAGGGGTCATGTGGCGTTGAGATCTGTGCGCCACGTCTACCGCACCCTGACCAGCCATTGTTAACAGCATTTGTTCCAGGACGTGCAACAGAGGAATGACGTCGTTCATCCCATAGTCCTGCCGACTCACGAATAGCGTGGCCTCCTCAAAGGGCCTGAGCAAGCGCAGGTGTCACGCATGAGCTGCCAATGGCTGACATCTAAGTTACACAGGGAGTACCTTTATCCGCTTTTAACATCAGGAAATCTGTGATGGCCTTTCGCTGTTCGTAAAGGCGGTCTAACATATGTAGGGTTGAATTCCACCTTGTTGCAACGTCACAGCATGAGGAGTCGGTACGGGGGCCCATGGCAGATTACGTGCCTGGCAGCAGCAATGGGAGGCCCGTAATCTGCCAGCACCCTATGACAAAAAATGGAACCCACCAGCAGTGTGAGGAGACCTGAAAGTGGCACATGGCAGAGTGTGGCGATGGAGACAGCAGCAATGGGAGGCCGTACAGGGACCCATGAGAGACTCTGGACCTGGCAGCAGCATGAGGAGGCGGTATATAGGGGCCTATGGCAGATTAGGGGCCTGGCAGCAGCTATAGGAGGCCCATAATCTGCCAGCACCCTATGTCAAAAAATTCAACACACCAGCAGTGTGAGGAGACCTGAAAGTGGCACATGGCATGAGACACTGTGGACCTGGCAGCAGCATGAGGAGGCGGTATATAGGGGCCCATGGCAGATTAGGGGCCTGGCAGCAGCTATGGGAGGCCCGTAATCTGCCAGCACCCTATGTCAAAAAATTCTACACACCAGCAGTGTGTGAGGAGACCTGAAAGTGGCACATGGAAGAGTGTGGCGATGGAGACAGCAGCAATGGGAGGCCGTACAGGGACCCATGAGAGACTCTGGACCTGGCAGCAGCATGAGGAGGCGGTATATAGGGGCCTATGGCAGATTAGGGGCCTGGCAGCAGCTATGGGAGGCCCGTAATCTGCCAGCACCCTATGTCAAAAAATTCTACACACCAGCAGTGTGTGAGGAGACCTGAAAGTGGCACATGGCAGAGTGTGGCGATGGAGACAGCAGCAATGGGAGGCCGTACAGGGACCCATGAGAGACCCTGGACTTGGCAGCAGCATGAGGAGGCGGTATAGGGGCCCATGGCAGATTAGGGGCCTGGCAGCAGCAATGGGAGGCCCGTAATCTGCCAGCACCCTATGTCAAAAAATTCTACACACCAGCAGTGTGTGAGGAGACCTGAAAGTGGCACATGGCAGAGTGTGGCGATGGAGACAGCAGCAATGGGAGGCCGTACAGGGACCCATGAGAGACTCTGGACCTGGCAGCAGCATGAGGAGGCGGTATATAGGGGCCTGGCAGCAGCTATAGGAGGCCCGTAATCTGCCAGCACCCTATGTCAAAAAATTCTACACACCAGCAGTGTGAGGAGACCTGAAAGTGGCACATGGCAGAGTGTGGCGATGGAGACAGCAGCAATGGGAGGCCGTACAGGGAACCATGAGAGACTCTGGACCTGGCAGCAGCATGAGGAGGCGGTATATAGGGGTCTATGTCTGATTAGGGGCCTGGCAGCAGCTATAGGAGGCCCATAATCTGCCAGCACCCTATGTCAAAAAATTCAACACACCAGCAGTGTGAGGAGACCTGAAAGTGGCACATGGCATGAGACACTGTGGACCTGGCAGCAGCATAAGGAGGCGGTATATAGGGGCCCATGGCAGATTAGGGGCCTGGCAGCAGCTATGGGAGGCCCGTAATCTGCCAGCACCCTATGTCAAAAAATTCTACACACCAGCAGTGTGTGAGGAGACCTGAAAGTGGCACATGGCAGAGTGTGGCGATGGAGACAGCAGCAATGGGAGGCCGTACAGGGACCCATGAGAGACTCTGGACTTGGCAGCAGCATGAGGAGGCAGTATAGGGGCCCATGGCAGATTAGGGGCCTGGCAGCAGCAATGGGAGGCCCGTAATCTGCCAGCACCCTATGTCAAAAAATTCTACACACCAGCAGTGTGTGAGGAGACCTGAAAGTGGCACATGGCAGAGTGTGGCGATGGAGACAGCAGCAATGGGAGGCCGTACAGGGACCCATGAGAGACTCTGGACCTGGCAGCAGCATGAGGAGGCGGTATATAGGGGCCTATGGCAGATTAGGGGCCTGGCAGCAGCTATGGGAGGCCCGTAATCTGCCAGCACCCTATGTCAAAAAATTCTACACACCAGCAGTGTGTGAGGAGACCTCAAAGTGGCAAATGTTTGAGGCATGATTCATGGCGGATTTAGTCAGTTGTGTCAGGAACTGGTGGTTTGAAATCCAGACTAATCCACGCCTGATTCATTTTCACAAACGTGAGTCTCTCCACACTTTGGGTGGACAGTCGTGTCCTCCGCGGAGTTACAATACCTCCTGCCGCACTAAACACGCGCTCCGATGCCACGCTACTGGCCGGGCATGACAGCCTTTCAAGGGCAAATTCAGCTAGTTGGGGCCAAAGGTCAAGTTTCGTTGCCCAGTAGTCAAGGGGATTGTCTACCTCGGTTGGCAGGGTGCTGTCCAAGTAGGCCCAAGCCTGTTGTTTGAGCTCCTGCTCCAGGTCCACCTGATGCTGCTGCTGCTGCGGCTGGTTAGTAGTTTCCTCACTGCGCTGGTGAAGAAAGCTACTCATCATCGACTGCAGACTGAGGCAGCCGCTGCTGGTGGAGCTGCCACTGCTCCTACCACCCCACCCCTCCCCTGCTGCCATGGCAGCGGAACGCGAGCGCACAGGGCCCACAGTGTCTGAGGATGGACGTTGGCGCACAAAGGCAGAGACCAACTGACTACATAGGTGGTTTTTATAGTACGTTATTTTGGCCTCCCTCTCAGCAGGTGTGAAAAAGGCCACCATTTTTGAACGGTAGCGAGGGTCCAACAAGGTGGACAGCCAAAAGTCATCCCTCTGTCTGATGGTTATTATTCGGCTGTCGCTACGCAAGCAACCGAGCATGCTATGGGCCATTTGTGCCAAGGAATGCGAGGGACTCCCTGCCTCCATCTCCACAGCATACTGCCACGGTGCGTCTGGGTCCTCTGTCTCCTCCTCCTCCTCCTCTACCAGATGCTCCTGCTCCTCCACTCCTGTCCGCTGAGTGGAAAAACCACCCATTTCACTCAATAATTCCTGAGCACAAATGTCCTCCTCTACCTCCTCCTCTTCTTCCTGTCCTGCCCCCACAGGGGTCATGTGGCGTTGAGATCTGTGCGCCACGTCTACCGCACCCTGACCAGCCATTGTTAACAGCATTTGTTCAAGGACGTGCAACAGAGGAATGACGTCGTTCATCCCATAGTCCTGCCGACTCACGAATAGCGTGGCCTCCTCAAAGGGCCTGAGCAAGCGGCAGGTGTCACGCATGAGCTGCCAATGGCTGACATCGAAGTTACACAGGGGAGTACCTTTATCCGCTTGTAACATCAGGAAATCGGTGATGGCCTTTCGCTGCTCGTAAAGGCGGTCTAACATGTGTAGGGTTGAATTCCACCTTGTTGCAACGTCGCAGATCAGGCGATGATGTGGAATTCCGTTCTGCCGCTGCAGCTCAAGGAGGGTGTGCTTTGCGGTGTAGGAATGGCTGAAATGCATGCAAAGTTTACGTGACATTTTAAGGATGTCTTGCAGTGGGATGGTGGATTTTAGGAACCGCTTGACAACCAGATTGAACACGTGAGCCATGCATGGCGCATGGCACAACCTTCCTTGACGCAGAGCAGACACCATGTTCTTTCCGTTGTCGGTCAACATGGTTCTGATTTTCAGTTTGCGCGGAGACAGCCATCTGTCGATTTCTCTGTTCATTACACTCAGAAGTTCCTCCCCTGTGTGACTACGTTCGCCAAGGCATACCAGGTGCAGAACAGCGTGACACCGTTGCGCCCTGCACATGTGATATGCCGGTCGGGTAATGGGACTTGGCACGGGGGTGGCGGCTGAGGACACGGCGGAAGAAGAGGTGGTAGAGGCGGACATCTTTGCCGGACCAAGGACGTGCAAACGTGGAGGCAAAAGCGGCGTGACCTGTCCAAGTTGCTGGTGCGGCTGTGACGGCACCACGTTCACCCAGTGGGCCGTAAATGACATGTACTGTCCCTGACCGTAGTTACAGCTCCACACGTCGGCGCTGCCGTGCACTTTGGCAGAGACCGACATGCTCAAAGACTGGCCCACCATGTCTTCTACATGTGAGTGCAGGGCTGGCACTGCCTTTTTGGCGAAGAAATGACGGCTTGGCACTCTCCACCGCGGCGCGGCACAAGCCATCATTTCTCTGAAAGGTGCTGAGTCCACCACTTGGAAAGGGAGGGACTGCAGCACCAGCAACTTGGACAGGAGGACGTTCAGCTTTTGCACCGTCGGGTGCGTGCTCGCAAACTGTTGTCTCTTGGAAACGGATTCCAAGAAAGACTGCTGACGGAATCCGTGAAGAGGAGTAGCAGGAGAAGGAGCATCTGAACGAGCGGAAGATGCCAACGAGCGACAACTCCCCTCAGCAGAGGTGTTGGAGCCTTGACTGGCTGATGGAGGGCGATTGACGTCGGGTGACGGAGCAAGTAACGGAGCGGGTGATGGAGCGGGGGCTGGGGCGGGCAGAACCGCCGTATCTTTATCACGGTTTTCCCAGGCCACCAAATGGCGACGCTGCATATGCTGCCGCAACGCTGTAGTCCCAAAATGGGCCCCCTGGCCACGCTTGACTTTCTGGCCACATAGTCGACATATGGCTACGTTTACTTCCTCGGGCGGCTTGACGAAAAATTGCCACACCGCCGAGTAGGAAACTTTGCCCCCGATACTCCTCACTGGCTGACTGCTGCTTCCTCCGTGCACACCGGCACCACTACTGGCCGTGGTGGTAGGCTGCAGTGGAGCTGGTGCTCTACTCCGTGGCCGTTTGGCTCCACTGACACTGCTTCCACTGACACTGCTGCGACCCTGCTGCTGTCTCCTGGGCAACCCACCGACTGTTTCGCTCACTGCCAAGCTGCCACCCTCTTGTCCTGATGATGCGGAAGAAATTGCCTGATGACGACGAGGCTGCCAAGTGCGATCAACCTCCTCATCATCAAGTAGGGTCTCCGCCTCACTACTAGCCCCCTCGGCTGCGTCTGGGTCAGGAGACAGACCTGTCTCTAGACCGGCTACCGGGCCACTCTCCTCGCCACTACTTCTTCGCCTGGCTGCTGAAAAGGCGGATGTCTCCCCCCGTTCCTGACCGCCCTCTGTTAGCTCTTCCTCACTGTACAGTGGGGCTGAGCCCACAGCATGCGATACTTCGCTTGGTGAGGGAACACCAAAGGACAGGGGCAGGTAGAGGACACATGATTTCAGTGGGCTTGGTCCCGGGCCATGCCAACTAACGGTTGTGTCTGACGTACCCACCGACCGTTGGCTGTAGGTGTCAGAGGTGACCTGGGAAGAGGAAGACGACCGAGCCAACCAATCGATGACGGCAGGGTTTTCGGTGGAGACACGACCGCTGGATGACACCGGGAGCACTGGCCTCTGGCTGCGAATAGTGCTGCCTCGACCCCTTCCTCTGCTGCCACGTCTGCTCGCTCCTAAAACATTGCCTCCTCTGCCACTCCTCTGCATGTTGTCTGACATACTCTTTAATTAAACGATTATGTGTCCCTGAGTAACAATTCTGTGTCCCTGAGTAACAATTCTGTGTCTGTGCGAGTAACAATTCTGTGGCCCTAAGTAACAGTTCTGTGGCCCTCAGTAACAATTCTGTGTCCCTGATTAACGTTTCTGTGGCCCCAAGTAACAGTTCTGTGGCCCTCAGTAACAATTCTGTGTCTGTGCGAGTAACAATTCTGTGTCTGTGCGAGTAACAATTCTGTGGCCCTCAGTAACAATTCTGTGTCCCTGATTAATGTTTCTGTGGCCCCAAGTAACAGTTCTGTGGCCCTCAGTAACAATTCTGTGTCTGTGCGAGTAACAATTCTGTGTCTGTGCGAGTAACAATTCTGTGGCCCTAAGTAACAGTTCTGTGGCCCTCAGTAACAGTTCTGTGTCCCTGAGTAACAATTCTGTGTCTGTGCGAGTAACAATTCTGTGTCTGTGCGAGTAACAATTCTGTGGCCCTAAGTAACGGTTCTGTGGCCCTCAGTAACAGTTCTGTGTCCCTGTGTAACAATTCTGTGTCTGTGCGAGTAACAATTCTGTGGCCCTAAGTAACAGTTCTGTGGCCCTCAGTAACAATTCTGTGTCCCTGATTAACGTTTCTGTGGCCCCAAGTAACAGTTCTGTGGCCCTCAGTAACAATTCTGTGTCTGTGCGAGTAACAATTCTGTGTCTGTGCGAGTAACAGTTCTGTGGCCCTAACAGTTCTGTGGCCCTCAGTAACAATTCTGTGTCCCTGATTAACGTTTCTGTGGCCCCAAGTAACAGTTCTGTGGCCCTCAGTAACAATTCTGTGTCTGTGCGAGTAACAATTCTGTGTCTGTGCGAGTAACAATTCTGTGGCCCTAAGTAACAGTTCTGTGGCCCTCAGTAACAATTCTGTGTCCCTGATTAATGTTTCTGTGGCCCCAAGTAACAGTTCTGTGGCCCTCAGTAACAATTCTGTGTCTGTGCGAGTAACAATTCTGTGTCTGTGCGAGTAACAATTCTGTGGCCCTAACAGTTCTGTGGCCCTCAGTAACAATTCTGTGTCCCTGATTAACGTTTCTGTGGCCCCAAGTAACAGTTCTGTGGCCCTCAGTAACAATTCTGTGTCTGTGCGAGTAACAATTCTGTGTCTGTGCGAGTAACAATTCTGTGGCCCTAAGTAACAGTTCTGTGGCCCTCAGTAACAATTCTGTGTCCCTGATTAACGTTTCTGTGGCCCCAAGTAACAGTTCTGTGGCCCTCAGTAACAATTCTGTGTCTGTGCGAGTAAGAATTCTGTGTCTGTGCAAGTAACAATTCTGTGGCCCTAAGTAACAGTTCTGTGGCCCTCAGTAACAGTTCTGTGTCCCTGAGTAACAATTCTGTGTCTGTGCGAGTAACAATTCTGTGGCCCTAAGTAACAGTTCTGTGGCCCTCAGTAACAATTCTGTGTCCCTGATTAACGTTTCTGTGGCCCCAAGTAACAGTTCTGTGGTCCTCAGTAACAATTCTGTGTCTGTGTGAGTAACAATTCTGTGTCTGTGCGAGTAACAATTCTGTGGCCCTAAGTAACGGTTCTGTGGCCCTCAGTAACAGTTCTGTGTCCCTGTGTAACAATTCTGTGTCTGTGCGAGTAACAATTCTGTGGCCCTAAGTAACAGTTCTGTGGCCCTCAGTAACAATTCTGTGTCCCTGATTAACGTTTCTGTGGCCCCAAGTAACAGTTCTGTGGCCCTCAGTAACAATTCTGTGTCTGTGCGAGTAACAATTCTGTGTCTGTGCGAGTAACAATTCTGTGGCCCTAAGTAACGGTTCTGTGGCCCTCAGTAACAGTTCTGTGTCCCTGTGTAACAATTCTGTGTCTGTGCGAGTAACAATTCTGTGGCCCTAAGTAACAGTTCTGTGGCCCTCAGTAACAATTCTGTGTCTGTGCGAGTAACAATTCTGTGGCCCTAAGTAACAGTTCTGTGGCCCTCAGTAACAATTCTGTGTCTGTCCCTGAGTAACAATTCTGTGGCCCTAACTAAAGTTTCTGTGGCCCTAAGTAACAATTCTCTGGCACTCAGTAACAATTCTGTCTGTCCCTGAGTAACAATTCTGTGGCCCTAATAACGTTTCTGTGGCCCTAAGTAACAATTCTCTGGCACTCAGTAACAATTCTGTCTGTCCCTGAGTAACAATTCTGTGGCCCTAATAACGTTTCTGTGGCCCTAAATAACAATTCTCTGGCACTCAGTAACAATTCTGTCTGTCCCTGAGTATGAATTCTGTGGCCCTAACTAGCGTTTCTTTGTCCCTAAGTAACGATTCTGTGGCCCTAATTAACAATTCTGTGTCCCTGAGTAATAGTTCTCTGTCCCTAAGTATTGTTTCTCTGTCCCCAAGTATCGTTTCTGTGGCCCTAACTCTGTCCCTGTCCCTAATACAGAGCGGTCTGCCTCTGTTCAATGACTGCAGGCAAATTAACGAATTCCCAAATGGCCGCTATTTATAGCTCGACCATTACACAGTGCTAGCTGGCTGGCTGCTGATTGGCTGATGTGATCACATGTCGTTGAGGAATGCATTATGGGTCAGCGCGCCTTGTCTGCGCGCCTTCCCAGACATCCCCGCTCCGTCGCCGCACATGTCAGCCGCCATTTTCGGAAAAATTTCGATTCGCGCGTCCGAATTAGGCTATTTTTCGGATTCGGCGCGAATCGAAATTTTTCCGATATTCGACTCGAATTCCACTTCGGCTACTTCGATTCGCTCATCTCTAGTAGTTAACATTGGGTATTGAATAAGCCATAGATGATCTTTTTGCTAAACAATATAGAGATGGGAATGAGAGCAATTGCAAAGTAGAATAATAATTGCAATAATAATTGCAAAGTAGAATAATTGTTATATGTAATTAACAATGGGTATTGAATAAGCCATAGACGATCTTTTTGCTAAACAATAATTGGTTTTTGATAATAAAGAACAGCACTGAAACAGTTAAAAGCCAGTATTTAAGGAGATAATGTCCACAACTTCTTGTAACGCCTCCTGAGGACGTCATTGACAAAACATACATCGGGGCGGAGCTACAGAAAGTGACGTCATCCCAGCAGAGAATGCCGGAAGTGGTGAGACGCATCTGTAACAGCGGAACGACCTGCACTAGGCTTAGTGGAGCCAAACCGTGATAACAATAGGCGAAAATAACCCAAGTGCAGGACGGAAAGCACTATTCAATGTGAGCGTAATAGTGGATGTTTTTAAATGTACTGAGTGTTTTAATAAAAGGCTTTACACTATTGGAGTCTCTTTTCCCTCCCTTTATCATGATGTTCCTGGTGATACGTTATAAGAGGAGAGTTCTTTCCTGCAAGTGATTGGAGAAACTATTATAAACCACATCTAGACCAACTCTTGAGTAAGAAGGTCATGGCTGTCTGGTGAGTTTTCTGGAATGGTGGTAGTGCACAGTGGTGGAGTGAAAAGCACTGAAGGTAGCATTTAAATATTAAGATTGAATTCTATATCGGTTTTCCATGAAACACTTTTTTGCACACATGGAAAAAATAATTAAAGAACTGCACATTCTTTGAAGAAGCACTTTATGTTGCCCTTTATGGACTATAGAGCAATTAATATGTGCTTGTGTTTACATTATGATTTAGTATAATAATTTTGGAGTGCTGTATACTGAGTATCTTCATGGTTCTAAGATATAAAAGCTTTTTATCAGCAACTTGAGCTGTGTACAGCATTAGAAATGTATTCATTTTTACAATAAACAAATAACCTTTTTTTCTGTTAAACTTGCTAGAGTTCTCAAGTGTTTAAAAAAGACTGCCTTATTGCACCAAGCCATGTAAAGAAAGACTGCCCTAGAGTGCTTTTTTTTTTTTTTAAATGTGACTGCGGGTGCAGGGAGAAGATCCTTGATCCGTTGTCACAGGGAGGTGGGGATTGCATCTGAGAGCTGCAGGAGTGGGAACATGTTATATGTTCTATCCTAAAAACGATTGGAACATTTTTATCTGTTTCTGACATAGTAAAACAATGTACAAGGATAAAAAGGGATTCTGGAACATTAGTGTATTATTTACCTTTGACACTGATAAAATATGCGTTATAGAGACCCTATTACCATTTGCTATGCTAACAAGTAAAAGCAGGTAGGGTATCTATAGTAGGTGCATATAAAGAAGCCCTATCTTCTGCAGCAATTTTCTACTCTTAAACTAAAGATATCAGCACACCAATTCTGCTGGAAATAACACTTCTTCAAAAGACTTCGGTGATGTGAGCCTCCTGGCCCCTACATCATCAGTGTGTTTTTGCTGCAAGTATTAAAAAAAATCCAGAGAGGAGCACTGTAAGCTGCTGAATAGTAAACAACAGCAGGAGGCTGACCATGCAGTGGCTTACCATGCAGCAGTTTTGGTAGCACAATTGGGGAGCTGTCTTTGGGGCACTGCCTGTGTTTACTTGTCATTTTAGTAGGTAATGACAGGGCATTTCTCTACATTAGAACAGTTTTATTTACATCGTGTTTGAAATAAAAAGTGTCTCTGCTCTTCTTGTAGTGCCAAGAAATTTTTTTAGTCTGTGTCTACTGGATGCTTTATTGAATGGTGCTGATTCTTTTTCCCTTGAATTCTCAGTTATCTGCTCCACTCTACAATGAAAGTATGGCTGACTTAAGGCTGAACTCCTGGCAAACAATGTAATACCGCAGTGAAATACATGCTTGTGAACTGTTTTACCTGATAATGGATTTTTAGTTCTGTCCATCCAATCCTGTGATATGCACAGCCCTATCAGACAGCACAGCCAGCTTAATAACCTGATTTTTTTATCTGTATTCATGCAGTAAAGCTAGGTCACCTCCCTGTCACTAGACTGTGATTGGACAATGAAGGAGTAGCAACAGACTGATTAGCCCATCCCTCTCCACTCTCCTGTCAACATGTTCCTTGTGAACAAATATGCATGCAACATATCTGATTGGCTAGAAGTGCTTCCATTCCCTCTCCTAGAGCCTGTTCAAACCAGAATGTGGTAAGGGAAACCCACATTTTGTGTGCATTTTCCACATAATGTTCAAAACCCATTGGGTGTGCGATCTGCTGCTGGTGTCTATGTCTATTCCTAACAAAACCCCAAGCACAGTGCATTTGCCTGCAGTAACATGTGGTTGCAGTGTGTTTTTAAAAGTAGTGCATGCACTACTTTTAGCGTGATCCCGTGCCATTTCAGCCCATTTAAATGAATGGGTTGAGAATTGCACCACACGGAATCACTGAGGGATGCAAACCACTGTCGTGTGTGGTTCTGGTGTAAACTGGCCCTAAGTCTGAATGTTGCTGATGATTATAGTGGTTGCTTTAAAAAGTCTTTTATTGATTTTATAATAAGAATGTAATTACATTAAGTTTTTTTTGTAATCAGCCTGGAGTTCAGCATCAAAGTGACTATTTCTTTTAAAAAAATTGTAATAAAAAGCAGTCTGTATAAGAAACTCTTAATACTTTCCTTTCTGATGGATGGCAGGTCCTTCCTTCATGTTCTTCAATAGCTATGGCCTCCAACAGAACCTTCACATCTGACACCGATGGCAGGCCTCCTATTGCTTTATTACCTTCTTTTATTCCTGCATGCAAGGATAATAACAAATCACTCACAGTTTTATGTATTATGTACCTATTTCATTCGGAGAGCTTGTGTGGCCACACATAGTTTTGCCTATAAGCAAACCAATGGTTTATGAGTAATAAAGGCTGTAATTTTTGTGCATGTTTATAGGTATCAAATTATATGGACAGCAACTTTGAATTTATTTTTGGTCTAAAAATTAGGGCAAGTGCTGACAGTTGGGAGCTTTATTTGTCAGCGGTAAACAGAAGAACAGTAAAAGGCGTGACAGCCATTGGTTGTGAAAGACGTGAAGGCAGGGTGCTGCAAATTATTTTGTACTCTTCAGTCTGAACTGTTTCAGTGAATAAGAAGACCAATTGCCTGGGAAGCATAGCGTCAAAATTGCTCTCCTTTTAGAAGAGTGATCAGTTGCAGGGAAGTGTGTGAGAAAAGTGTGGTTGCCTAGGAAACCAGTAGTCCTCGGCAATTTGCAGCCTGTGTAAAAGCCAAAAGCCGAGTTCAATTGGGATTAATGCCCTGTGTGGCTAATAAGTAAAAAAAAATTACATTGCAACACAGCTACCATAGAGAAGAAATTCAATATTTTATAGCTGAGCTTTCTGCAGCATTTTAAGTACTCAGTTGTTATAAATCACTTTTGTAACAATATTGTGCCCAACAGCTGTATCTAATTGCCATTGTGTGAAACATAAAGAAATGAGGATCTATGAACACTTGGTTCCAAATCACTTTTTACTTCTCAGAATACTTTAGAAGACAATTCCAACAGCCCACTTCCGAGGTAAAACCAACTGTTGTAAAATGGCCAGTTATATATCTATGTGAATCAGGATCCCCAAATTCCATAACCGTAAGCAACAACAAGTACCATTCAACAATTCAAGGCAAAATTTCCTTTTCCATGAATTATACTTGAGGGTAAACCTATCAAACCTATTATGCATGATCTTGCAGGTCAAAGTAGGACCACAGGCAAACCAGTTTTTTCAGGTAATACAAATGTACAGAGAATTTACTAAATCTTTAGGCTATGTTCACATCATAGCCTAAGGTTTCACAACCATGGTTCCATGCAACTTTGAGGTTCTTCCCGAAGTTTCCATGGGTTCCTTGAGCAATGGGCAATTTCTGTCTCTCAGATAAGTTCCCACTGACACCAATGCTCTTTTTAACTTTCTGTAAGGGTGTACTTCTTCCCAATGACCACAAATGTAAGGAGCATTCTTCCCATTTAATATAACACTAATATATCATAAGCTGTAAATATAGACATTTTTAGAAAGGGTTCCCTGAGCCTGGAAAGTTATTTCAAGTGTTCCTCTGTGTTGAAAAGGGTGAGGAAGGCTGCTCTAGCCTGTTGGAAACACATGTGATTGTATGAGAGAGGTTGAATTAATTTTTAATAGCACCTTCACATATCAGCAAATGGGGTGCATTTTCACATGCACCAAACAAAATGGTACCACAGCACCATGTGGCTTTATACGGCACAATTTGAAAAATAAAAAGGTTAAAGGACTTCTTTCCCTGCTTTTCTGTGAATAGGGCAGCCCATTTAATGTATAGGCAGTCCAATCACAGAATGCAGTTCGCAGTAATGAGAAACTAGCAATATACATGCCTTGGATATATACAGTGCCTTGAAAAAGCATTCATACCCCTTGAAATTTTATACATTTTATCATGTTACAACCAAAAACGTAAATGTATTTTATTGGGATTTTATGTGATAGACCAACACAAAGTGGCACATAATTGTGACATGAAAGGAAAATGATAAATGGCCTTCAAAATTTTTTATAGAAAAATCTGAAAAATGTGGCATGCATTTGTATTCAGTCTGCTGTACTCTGATACCCCTAACAAAAATCTAGTAGAACCAATTGCCTTCAGAAGTCACCTAATTAGTAAATAGAGTCCATCTGTGTGTAATTTAATCTCAGTATAAATACATCTGTTCTGTGAAGCCCTTAGAGGTTTGTTAGAGACCATTAGTGAACAAACAGTATCATGAAGACCAAGGAACACACAAGACAGGTCAGGGACAAAGTTGTAGAACAGTTTAAAGCAGGGTTAAGTTATAGAAAATATACCAACCTTTGAACATATCACTGTTCAATCCATCATCTAAATTTAGAAAGAGTATGGCACAACTGCAAACCTACCAAGACATGGCTGTCCACCTAAACTGAATGGCGTCCACAGGACAACTATTAGTCGTGCACTCCACAAATCTGGACTTTATAGAAGAGTGGCAAGAAGAAAGCCATTGTTGAAAAAAAGCCATAAGAAGTCCTGTTTGCAGTTTACAAAAAGCTATGTGGGGGACACAGCAAACATGTGGAAGAAAGTGCTCTGGTCAGATGAGACCAAAATTTTACTTTTTGGCTTAAAATCAAACTGCTATTTGTGGTGGAAAACTAGCACTGCACAGCACCCTGAACCCACCATCCCCACCGTGAAACATGGTGGTGACAGCATCATGTTGTGGGAATACTTTTCTTCATTCACAGTTGATGGGAAGATGGATGGCGTCAAATACAGGACAATCTTAGAAGAAAACCTATTAGAATCTGCAAAAGACTTGAGCGTGGGACGGAAGTTCACCTTCCAGCAGGACAACGACCCTAAACATACAGCCAGAACTACAATGGAATGGTTTACATCAAAGCATATTCATGTGTTAGAATGGCCCAGTCAAAGTCCAGACCTAAATCCAATTGAGAATCTGTGGCAAGACTTGAAAATTGCTGTTCACAGACGCTCTCCATCCAATCTGACTGTGCTTGAGATATTTTGCAAAGAAGATGTGCAAAGCTGGAAGAGACATACCCAAAAACATGTGCAGCTGTACAGCTGTAATTGCAGCAAAAGGTGGTTCTGCAAAGTATTGACTCGGGGGGGGGGGGGGGGGGGGCTGAATACAAATGCACACCACACTTTTCAGATATTTATTTATAAAAAATGTTGAAAACCATTTATCATTTTCCTTGCACTTCACAATTATGTGCCACTTTGTGTTGGTCTATCACACAAAATCCCAATAAAAAACATTTACATTTTTAGTTATAACTAGAGATGAGCGAATCGAACCAGGCGAAGTGGAATTCGTTTCGAATTTCAGGAAAAATTTGATTCGCGTCGAATCCGAATATTTGCATAATTGGGGTGCGCGAATCGGATTTTTCCCGATCAGCCGGCAAAAGTGTCCCTGCAGAGAGCTCCGCTATTTCTGACAGTTCTCTGACAGTTCCTTCACATGTACAGCGGTTGAAACATTGTATCTATTTGTTTCCATTTAGGATACAGATGTTTTTATTCGGAAATAAATAGATACAATGTTTCAACCGCTGTCAACCGCTGGAACTGTCAGAGAACTGTCAGAAATAGCGGAGCTCTCTGCAGATACACTTTTTGCTGTACTGGAATACTTCTTCTTTTAATTCTTCTTTTCATTCTTCTCATTCTGAAAAGAATGAATGAGAAGAATGAAAAGAAGAATGAAAAGAAGAAGAAGAATGAAGAAGAAGAAGAATGAAAAGAAGAATGAGAAGAAGAATGAGAAGAATGAAAAGAAGAATGAGAAGAATGAAAAGAAGAATGAAAAGAAGAAGAAGAATGAAAAGAAGAAGAAGAAGAATCTTTTCATTCTTCTTTTCATTCTTCTTCTTCTTCTTCTTCTTTTCATTCTTCTTCTTCTTTTCATTCTTCTTTTCATTCTTCTTCTTCTTTTCATTCTTCTTCTTCTTTTCATTCTTCTTTTCATTCTTCTTCTTCTTCTTTTCATTCTTATCATTCTTCTTTTCATTCTTCTTCTTCTTCTTTTCATTCTTCTTCTTCTTTTCATTCTTCTTTTCATTCTTCTTCTTCTTTTCATTCTTCTTCTTCTTTTCATTCTTCTTTTCATTCTTCTTCTTCTTTTCATTCTTCTTCTTCTTCTTTTCATTCTTCTTTTCATTCTTCTCATTCTTCTTTTCATTCTTCTTTTCATTCTTCTTCTCATTCTTCTTTTCATTCTTCTTCTTTTCATTCTTTTCATTCTTCTTTTCTTCTTCATGAAAAGAAGAATGAGAAGAAGAATGAAAAGAAGAATGAAAAGAAGAAGAAGAATGAAAAGAAGAATGAGAAGAAGAATGAAAAGAAGAATGAGAAGAATGAAAAGAAGAATGAAAAGAAGAAGAAGAATGAAAAGAAGAATGAGAAGAAGAATGAAAAGAAGAATGAAAAGAAGAATGAGAAGAATGAAAAGAAGAATGAAAAGAAGAAAAAGAATGAAAAGAAGAATGAGAAGAAGAATGAAAAGAAGAATGAGAAGAAGAATGAGAAGAATGAAAAGAAGAATGAGAAGAATGAAAAGAAGAATGAAAAGAAGAAGAAGAAGAATGAAAAGAAGAAGAAGAATGAAAAGAAGAATGAAAAGAAGAAGAAGAAGAATCTTTTCATTCTTCTCATTCTTCTTTTCATTATTCTTCTTCTTCTTTTCATTCTTCTTCTTCTTTTCATTCTTCTTTTCATTCTTCTTCTTCTTCTTCTTTTCATTCTTCTTTTCATTCTTCTTCTTCTTTTCATTCTTCTTCTCCTTCTTTTCATTCTTCTTCTTCTTTTCATTCTTCTTCTTCTTCTTTTCATTCTTCTTTTCATTCTTCTCATTCTTCTTTTCATTCTTCTCATTCTTCTTTTCATTCTTCTTTTCATTCTTCTTCTCATTCTTCTTCTTCTTCTTTTCATTCTTCTTTTCATTCTTCTCATTCTTCTTTTCTTCTTCATGAAAAGAAGAATGAGAAGAAGAATGAAAAGAAGAATGAAAAGAAGAATGAAAAGAAGAAGAAGAATGAGAAGAAGAATGAAAAGAAGAATGAAAAGAAGAATGAAAAGAAGAATGAGAAGAATGAAAAGAAGAATGAAAAGAAGAAGAATGAAAAGAAGAATGAGAAGAAGAATGAGAAGAATGAAAAGAAGAATGAGAAGAATGAAAAGAAGAATGAGAAGAAGAAGAAGAAGAATGAAAAGAAGAAGAATGAATGAATGAAAAGAAGAATGAGAAGAAGAATGAAAAGAAGAATGAGAAGAATGAAAAGAAGAAGAAGAATGAAAAGAAGAATGAGAAGAAGAATGAAAAGAAGAATGAGAAGAAGAATGAGAAGAATGAAAAGAAGAATGAGAAGAATGAAAAGAAGAATGAAAAGAAGAATGAAAAGAAGAAGAAGAATGAAAAGAAGAAGAAGAATGAAAAGAAGAATGAAAAGAAGAAGAAGAAGAATCTTTTCATTCTTCTCATTCTTCTTTTCATTCTTCTTCTTCTTCTTCTTTTCATTCTTCTTCTTCTTTTCATTCTTCTTTTCATCCTACTTCTTCTTCTTCATCCTCATCCTCTTCTTCTTCTTCTGAGGATGAGGATGAGGATGAAGAAGAAGAAGAAGAAGAAGTAGGATGAAAATAAGAAGAATTCCAAGCCGGCAAAAAGTGTATCTGCAGAGCTCCTCTATTCTGCAGATACACTTAGAGGAGCTCTGCAGATACACTTTTTGCCGGTTTGGAATTCTTCTTATTTTCATCCTACTTCTTCTTCTTCTTCTTCATCCTCATCCTCATCCTCGGAAGAAGAAGAAGAGGATGAGGATGAGGATGAAGAAGAAGAAGTAGGATGAAAATAAGAAGAATTCCAAGCCGGCAAAAAGTGTATCTGCAGAGCTCCTCTAAGTGTATCTGCAGAATAGAGGAGCTCTGCAGATACACTTTTTGCCGGCTTGGAATTCTTCTTATTTTCATCCTATTTCTTCTTCTTCTTCTTCATCCTCATCCTCATCCTCAGAAGAAGAAGAAGAGGATGAGGATGAGGATGAAGAAGAAGAAGAAGAAGTAGGATGAAAATAAGAAGAATTCCAAGCCGGCAAAAAGTGTATCTGCAGAGCTCCGCTAAGTGTATCTGCAGAATAGAGGAGCTCTGCAGATACACTTTTTGCCGGCTTGGAATTCTTCTTATTTTCATCCTACTTCTTCTTCTTCTTCTTCTTCTTCTTCTTCATCCTCATCCTCATCCTCTTCTTCTTCTTCTGAGGATGAGGATGAAGTAGAAGAAGAAGAAGTAGGATGAAAATAAGAAGAATTCCAAGCCGGCAAAAAGTGTATCTGCAGAGCTCCGCTAAGTGTATCTGCAGAGCTCCGCTAAGTGTATCTGCAGAGCTCAGCGGTTGAAACATTGTATCTATTTGTTTCCATTTATGGAAACAAATAGATACAATGTTTCAACCGCTGTATGGAGTGAATGTCAGAGAACTGTCAGAAATAGCGGAGCTCCGCTATTTCTGACAGTTCTCTGACATTCACTCCATACAGCGGTTGAAACATTGTATCTATTTGTTTCCATTTATGGAAACAAATAGATACAATGTTTCAACCGCTGTATGGAGTGAATGTCAGAGAACTGTCAGAAATAGCCTATTTCTGACAGTTCTCTGACATTCACTCCATACAGCGGTTGAAACATTGTATCTATTTGTTTCCATTTATGGAAACAAATAGATACAATGTTTCAACCGCTGTATGGAGTGAATGTCAGAGAACTGTCAGAAATAGCGGAGCTCTGCAGATACACTTAGCGGAGCTCTGCAGATACACTTTTTGCCGGCTTGGAATTCTTCTTATTTTCATCCTACTTCTTCTTCTTCTTCATCCTCATCCTCATCCTCTTCTTCTTCTGAGGATGAGGATGAAGAAGAAGAAGAAGAAGAAGAAGTAGGATGAAAATAAGAAGAATTCCAAGCCGGCAAAAAGTGTATCTGCAGAGCTCCTCTAAGTGTATCTGCAGAATAGAGGAGCTCTGCAGATACACTTTTTGCCGGCTTGGAATTCTTCTTATTTTCATCCTACTTCTTCTTCTTCTTCTTCTTCCTCTTCATCCTCATCCTCATCCTCTTCTTCTTCTTCTGAGGATGAGGATGAAGAAGAAGAAGAAGAAGAAGTAGGATGAAAATAAGAAGAATTCCAAGCCGGCAAAAAGTGTATCTGCAGAGCTCCGCTAAGTGTATCTGCAGAGCTCCGCTAAGTGTATCTGCAGAGCTCCGCTAAGAAATAGCGGAGCTCTGCAGATACACTTTTTGCCGGCTTGGAATTCTCCTTCTTCTCATCCTTCTTCTTCTTCTCATCCTTCTTCTTCTTCTCATCCTTCTCCTTCTTCTCATCCTTCTTCTTCTTCTTCTCATCCTTCTTCTTCTTCTCATCCTTCTCCTTCTTCTCATCCTTCTTCTTCTTCTCATCCTTCTCCTTCTTCTCATCCTTCTTCTTCTTCTCATCCTTCTTCTTCTTCTCATCCTTCTCCTTCTTCTCATCCTTCTTCTTCTTCTCATCCTTCTTCTTCTTCTCATCCTTCTTCTTCTTCTCATCCTTCTCCTTCTTCTCATCCTTCTTCTTCTTCTCATCCTTCTTCTTCTCATCCTTCTCCTTCTTCTCATCCTTCTTCTCATCCTTCTCCTTCTTCTCATCCTTCTTCTCATCCTTCTCCTTCTTCTCATCCTTCTCCTTCTTCTCATCCTTCTCCTTCTTCTCATCCTTCTCCTTCTCCTTCTTCTCATCCTTCTCCTTCTCCTTCTTCTCATCCTTCTCCTTCTTCTCATCCTTCTCCTTCTTCTCATCCTTCTCCTTCTTCTCATCCTTCTCCTTCTTCTTCTCATCCTTCTCCTTCTCCTTCTCCTTCCTCATCTCCAAGGGCATTTAAATTAAAGGTACAGTGTTCTGCACTAATTTAAAGGCTCTCTGAAGCCTAGAAAGCCTTTTTATAAGTTGAATTCGTAGCGAATAAATTCGCATCGAATCGAATTTCTTCCTCAAATTCGGCGAATCAGCCGAATCGAATTTTTTAATAATTCGCTCATCTCTAGTTATAACATGACAAAATGTGGAAAATTTCAAGGGGTATAAATACTTTTTCAAGGCACTGTACAGTAGAATGTAAACATGTAAATAAAGAGAAACTATTGTTTTTGAGCAATTTTACTTTTTTTAAGTGTATAAGTTTTAAAATTGGTATGTTATTTTTTACTATATGTATTCAATCTTTGCTTAACAAATAAATATGTAATACACGAGAAAGGAATTCCAAAGCAACGTCATGAATAGCAGCCTTCCTTGAGGCTGACTGTGTAAGTGAAACCTCTGAAGTGAAACCACTTATGTGAGCCATTTCGATTGGTTTCATCCACTAAACAGTGCAAACAACAGATTTTTTTTACTCCAACATGGGGGCTTTGTACTCTCTGGAAACAAAGGAGACTAAAGCTCCACCTGACCTGATTCACCTCAAAAGGTCAATTCAAAATATTTATATATTTAATATTTTGTGTGAAACCATGAAAAATGAAATATATTCAAAATGTTTATTAGTCCTGCCCATAATGAATGAAAATTATACTGTATATACATAACCATTTATCTTTAAGTTACAAGTAAGACTTTTTTTTGCTCAGTTTTTATAAATTTTCATTGTAAGCAAATTAAAAATGGTGTTGAGAAATGAAGCTCATTTTAACTCTGCCCTTACAAGTGATTTATACAGGAGTAATAATTTATTAAGATATTATATTGCATGCCTTTGTATCTGTTTTCATATCTTACAATATTTTTTTTTTACTTTTGCAGCTGCTACTTGGCATTGAATGGTACTGCTAACTATAACCAAGTATTGCCAAATCCTTCACTAGATCTGGATGTCAGTGGCTTATGTCAGTGGCAGCAAGGGCTTTTACTAAGTTCTAAATAGCAGTTTTTTGGTTTTAGCCCAATTGGTTTTAGCCCTTCCACACCTCCCATAGTCTTATGCCCTCACACCTGACTCCTCACCCTCTCTCCTGGGCTCCACTGCTCTTTTGTAAGCTGGGTACAGGCATGGTGGGTGTCAGTGATAAGAGTGGAGGAAGATCAATGAAAAGGCATGTTCAATGCTGTCATTCCCTGGTTCCTGTGATCAGGAAGAAGCTGGTCAAGCAAGATCCATGTTTGATCAGCTTCTTTTAAATAAAAAAAAGTGTAGAAAAAACAAAAAAACAAGTAGCACACTGTAAATAATAAAACACAAAAAATATTTTGAACCCTCCCCTCATCCCCATATTACATGCACATACATATTTAAATGCACGCAACAGATGCAGCTATTTATCACATGTTATATATCACCATACATGCTAGAGTGAGAGCAATAATTCTAGTGGCATCATTCACAGTTAATTCCAAAACTGATGACCTTTAAAGACTTTTAAAGTATTAAGAATTGTGGGTACTAAAGTCATCATTTTATGGGCTTGTGCAATTTTAAGGCTTGATATGTTTACTCGATGCAACTTCTTTTTTTTTGCTTTAACGTTGGTGAAAAAAGTTACTGAAATTATAGGTGTGAACAGTTACACTAACATTGTGTGACATGAAAAATTGCAACCACCAATTTATTCCAGGGTCTCTGCTTTCGGAGAATGTATAATGTTTGGGGGTTTCAACACATTTTCAGGCCTAAAATGTGCACTTAAACGTGTGCAAAAAAGGCAAAAACACCTCTGGCTGCAAATATTGATTTGGCAAACATAAAAATTATTTATACTTCCCAAAGAATATCTCCTGCACTTAGAAAAGCTAAACTCAGGAGTGCCAGTATTAATGAAGCATCAGAGATGATGAATTTATACTGCATACATACCCAAATTGAACTCCACGGTAAGTTAATTATTCATACCAATGTTAATAATATATTTTAGTATACTGACAGTATTGAAATGTGCAATTTAAAAATGAATGATGATTAAAACTCATATTTTAAAACTGCTCCTGGAATCATAGGGTGCTGTTATATGGAGTGGGACCTAAAAAGAGGATTGAAAGTACTAAAAAAAGAGATTTGCTAAAGAGTTAAAAATAATATATATATATATATATATATATATATATATATATATATATATACAGTTGCAAGAAAAAGTATGTGAACCCCTTGGGATTATGTGGAGTTTTGCATGAATTGGGCATAAAATGCACTCTGAACGTCATCTAAGTCACAACAATAGAAGAACACAGTCTGCTGAACATAATACTACACAAACATTAGATGTTGCCATGGTTTAATTGCACATAACATGTAAACATTCACAGTGCAGGGAGGAAAAAGTATGTGAACCTTTGGACTTAATAACTGGTTGACCCTCCTTTGGCAGCAATAACCTCAACCAAACGTTTCCTGTAGTTGCAGATCAGACCTGCACAATGATCTGGAGTAATTTTGGACCACTCCTCTTCACAAAACTGTTTCAGTGTAGCAATATTCTTGGGATGTCTGGTGTGAATCGCTCTCTTAAGGTCATGCCACAGCATTTCAATCGGGTTGAGGTCAGGACTCTGACTGGGCCACTCCAGAAGGCGTATTCTGTGCTGTTGCAGCCATTGTTTTGTTGAATTACTTGTATGCTTTGGGTCATTGTCCTGTTGCATCACCCATCCTCTGCGGAGCTTCAGTTGGCGGACAGATGGTCAAACGTTTTCCTGCAAAATGTCTTGAAAAACTCTGGAATTCATTTTCCCATCAATGACAACAATCCGTCCAGTCCCTGAGGCAGCAAAGCAGCCCCAAACCATGATGCTCCCTCCGCCATGTTTTAAATTGGGGATGAGGTTTTGATGTTGGTGTGCTGTGCCTTTTTTTCTCCACACATAGTGTTGTGTGTTCTTCCCAAACAACTCAATCTTGGTTTCATCTGTCCACAGTATATTTTGCCAGTAGTGCTGTGGAACATCCAGGTGCTCTTTTGCAAACTTCAAACGTGCTGCAATATTCTTTTTGGACAGCAATGGCTTCCTCCATGGTGTCCTCCCATGTACTCCATTCTTGTTTAATGTTTTCCTTCTTGTAGATGTGTCAACAAAAATGTTAGCATGTGCCAGAGATTTCTGTAGGTCTTTAGCTGACACTCTGGGATTCTTCTTTACCTCATGCAGCATTCTGCGCTGTGCTCTTGCAGTCATTTTTACAGGATGACCACGCCTAGGGAGAGTAGCAACAGTGCTAAACTTTCTCCATTTGTAGACAGTCTGTCTTACCGTGGACACATGAACATCAAGGCTTTTGGAGATACTTTTGTAACCCTTTCCAGCTTCATGCAACTCAACAATTCTTGATCGTAGGTCTTCTGAGAGCTCTTTTCTGCGAGGCATGGTTCACATCAGACAGTGCTTCTTGAAACCAGTAAACCCAAAACAGGTGTGTGTTTTTTAAGGGCAGGACAGCTGTCAGCAACACATCCAATATCATCACACTGATTGGAGTCAAGGTTGGCTCACTCCTGGCTTCAATTAGCTCTGGGAGAAGTCATTAAACTAGGGCCTCACATACTTTTTCCTCCCTGCACTGTTTACATGTTATGTGCAATTAAACCATGGCAACATCTAATGTTTGTGTAGTATTATGTTCAGCAGACTGTGTTCTTCTATTGTTGTGACATAGATGACGTTCAGAGCACATTTTTTGCCCAATTCATGCAAAACTCCACGTAATCCCAAGGGGTTCACATACTTTTTCTTGCAACTGTATATATATATATATATATATATATATATATATATATATAAACCTACAGGGTCTACCTAACAAAATGTGCTGCAGTGAATTTACCATCGGAATACTGTCAAGATTTTACTTTTTCTCATTACTCATTACTTCAACTGATTGCTACATACTGTGCAGTTATCCTTTTTGATATTAGTATTTAAAATTCAATTTCAAATAGCCAGAAATCTAGTTTTAAACTGATGACACCAACATTGTGTGCCTAATTAGAATCTTATGATATTAAGGAAATCTTATGATATTAAAGAGAATTGTATGTTACTAACTGAAAAAAAAACTGACCCTTCCGTATTCTGCTGTAAGGAAGTGACAATAAAGAAAATATTCCCCAAAGGGAATGTTAACAGAAGTCAAAATGGCCATGCTAAGCATGTAAGCACATCCATCCCAGCATGGTCAGTTTTCTGACCATGACAGCCTGCTGGCACAACATGAAGCCCGAGATGGCCCTGAGCAGCGAGGCTGTTTTCTACCATCCCGGGCACACAGGCAGTAATCAGCACTGAATTCCTGTCAGACATAGAGGAAGGAACAATTGACTCTCATCTCAATTGTCTTTTCAATTATCACCCATCAGCAGATATAGTTAAGAGTGCTGCAATATCCCCTGCACACTCACCAGCCAACACTGGACAGAAGCTGTCACTCCACACTCTGAAGGAGAATACACAGAATCTCTGGCTGCATTCCCAGCCACAGTTAGCCCAACTTCTGAGCACATATTATAGGCAATGCTGTTTTCTGTGCAATAAGATTTGCAAAGGGATTTGCATGCTGCCATTACACATATTAACTACATAACACTTTGAAGAACATACTGATTTTCTAGAAAGACAAATGGGGAATTTACCAAAGCACACAATGAAATGGTAGATGCCCTTGAGGATCACGCAGAGGAGCTAGAACAGTTCAAGGTAAAAAATTTGGAGGAACACCGTAGGTGGAATAAAATAAAATTTAGGGGCATTCAAGAAGCTGTCAAAGCTAATAAGCTACTGCCTTATCTCCAACAGCTCTTTACTAAGCTCCTTCCAGGTCTCTCCTCTCATGATGTAGTCATTGACTGGGCACACAGAGTTCCTATACCAAAACATCTATCAGTCTGTTGTCCCTAGGTTTTGGTGCATATACACTTCTTACATTTCTGTGGCCACAACTTGGCAATGCAAGGAATTTGCACCTATCACTACTGCCCCCAGGGAACGCAATATTCCCTACAGGTGGGAATTTCTGACAAAGCTCTTGGTGACCTTTCAAAATCAACTGGTCCCTATCCTAACCACGAAGAAGGCTTTAAGCATCTCCACAACTGGGGCCTTGTCTCCACCCCACCTCCTATACAGTATATAAAGATAAGAGATACTCCTTTCTTTAAATGAACATTTGCTGCTTCTTTAGTACATCAATCCACATGATAATGAAATATATTTCCAGTAAGACCAATTGGATTTTTACAAATTTTGGGTAAATATTAATGTACTGTGATCTGTGGCTAAGGATCATATAATGACATAATTCATTCTCTAAATATTGCATAGCATATCTTACATTTGATTTGTCATTGTGTAAATTTGTATTTATTGTATTACTTTCGATCCACTGTGGTTTGTAATGAATTGATTATTGTACAGTACAGTACATTTGATTAGTATATTTGAAAATAATACTGATTAGTATTAGGTTTAATTTCCCATGTCCCTGTCTGTTTAAGGACTGTTTTACAGACATTAATTTGCACATTTTATCTTACATGTTTTTTTTCTGTTTTTCTTATTTATGTATTTGTTTATTTTTTTTAATAAGTGAATGTGTATATGAATTTTCAGTTCATTTACAAAGAGGTTATTCTATTGGACTATGTGTTACTCTACTGCAGGATGTTTTTGCTGATTAATTACCTCCTTAAGGCCAGATTTACTAAAGTGTAACGTGCAGTGAACTGAAGTAAAATTGAGACTAATTTACTGAAGTGTGAAGCAAACTGAAGTGAACCAGTATGCACTGCAGATTTCTAATTATGTGAGGAATCAGCTTGGTCTTTTTCAAATTTCCCTACATATGATCAGATTCTTGAAGTGGGTTCACTTTGTCTCAATTTATACTTTAGTAATTTTAGCCTGTCTATACTTTCAGTTCAGCGCAGACAATAGGGTAGCTCCACAGCCATAGCACTGCTTAAAAAAAAAAAGAAATATATATTATATATAAACACACACACACACTGTATTGCCAAAAGTATTGGGACGCCTGCCTTTACACCCACATGAACTTTTATGGCAGCCCAGTCTTAGTCCGTAGGGTTCAATATTGAGTTGCCCCCCCCCCCCTTTGCAGCTATAACAGTTTCAACTCTTCTGGGAAAGCTGTCCACAAGGTTTAGGAGTGTGTCTATGGGAATGTTTGACCATTCTTTCAGAAGCACATTTGTGAGATCAGGCACTGATATCAGATGAGAAGGCCTGACTCGCAGTCTCCGCTCTAATTCATCCCAAAGGTGTTCTATCTGGTTGAGGTTAGGACTCTGTGCAGGCCAGTCAATTTGCTCCACCACAACCTTGCTCATCTATGTCTTTATGGACCTTGCTTTGTGCACTGGTGCGCAGTGGGCCAGGAAGGGGCAATTCCCAAACTGTTCCCACAAAGTTGGGAGCATGAAATTGTCCAAAATTGTCTTGGTGTACTGATGCCTTAAGAGTTCCCTTCACTGGAACTAAGGGGCCAAGCCCAACCCCTGAAAAACAACCTCACACCATAATCCCCCCTCCACTAAACTTTACACTTGGAACAATGCAGTCAGGAAAGTACCGTTCTCCTGGCAACCAAAAAATCCAGACATGGCCATCAGTTTGCCAGACAGAGAAGAGTGATTCATCCCTCCAGAGGACATGTCTCCTCTGCTCTAGAGTCCAGTGGTGGCGTGGTTTACAACACTGCATTCCCCATTGCACTTGGTGATGTAAGGCTTGGATGCAGCTGCTTGACCATGGAAACCCATTCCATGAAGCTCTGTATGCACTGTTGATGTGCTAATCTGAAGGCCACATGAAGTTTGGAGGTCTTTAGCTATTTATTCTGCAGACAGTTGGCAACTTCTGCGCACTGTGCACTTCAGCATGTGCTGACACCGCTCTGTCATTTTGCGTGGCCTACCACTTCGTGGTTGAGTTGCTGTTGTTCCCAGTCGCTTCCATTTTGCGATAATACCACTAATAGGTGACCGTGGAATATTTAGTAGCAAGGAAATTTCACAAATGAACTTATTGCACAGGTGGCAACCTATCACAGTACCACACTTGAATTAACTGAGCTTCTGAGAGCAATCCATTCTTTCACAAATGTTTCTAGAAGTAGTCTGCATGCCTAGGTGCTTTATTTTATACTCCTGTGGCCATGAAGGTGATTGGAACACCTGAATCCAATGATTTGGAGGGGTGTCCCAATACTTTTGGTAATATAGCGTGTATATATATATAAAAGCATGGCAAAATTACATGACTGGCTATCCTCCAATTACAGAGTTTTCTTAAGCAAGGAGAACTCAATGGGGCATCACACTATGGCCTGCATTTTATGAAGGGGCTATAACATTTGGGGCGCAGTTGTTTAACAAAGAGGAGTATGAAAGAGCAATATCCACTTTCTGATACAAACAAATCCCAAAGATGTTTTCAAAATAAAGTCTACTTAAATTGCCCTATCCATTCTGAAGTCACTGGTTCAACATGGAGGTCAGCAATAGCAGCTTGCATGTTTGCTTACTACAGTGATGCAGTAAAATCAACTTGTAGCCAGGCTATAAATGTTCAAGTAATTATACATTCTTAGCAAGTGGTTAATGAGCTTTAAAACATGCCCTTACTGACCTTTGTAGCTGCAGGCACTGTGGGGCAATTCACACTCAAATTGCCAACTGAAGCACTGCAGTTATCACAGTCAACTCTCTCAGCAGCTCAGCTGACCTTACTTTTCCTTCCCAGATTACCTGCTCTGAGTTTATATTAGGGATTAAAAGGCTGTAAGGCTGCCACGTAACTGTTGGGAAGGGTGCATTGAACTGAGAGAATGATGTCATCACTACTCTGAATGTCGACCTAGAATTGTTCCACAGTGCGTACAGCTATGAAATTCAGCGAGGACTTATTTCAAATTTCACTTACTACTAACCAATATGTATATATTAAGAATTCCATTGCCTGGCCCATGTAACACTGTTATTTACTGTGTTGTAAGCAGAGCAGCTGTTGCTATCATCACTGCATAGCAAGAATCCTTTGCCATAGCAGAAATGAAACACAAGCAACTCTTCTATGTGCCTCCATACCAGCAGTTCAGAAAGTTGATAGTGATTTATTTTTGTATTTTTGGGCTTGTTTATACTTGATTTTGTTCTAGAGATTGAGAATATATGTAAAACTGACATCTCGTTTATATTTTTTGGGAGTTCTGCAAGCATTGTTTAAATAGATTGCTTTCAGTAACTACCAGCTACAGATTAATATGATCTTGAATAACAAAGCCTTCTAGTGCTGCAGATGTTTAGCTCAAGAGGTAACAATATACAACACCAGGAAACATTTGTCAGTGTTTAAAAAAATTGAAAGATTGTGTTGATACAATACAGCAAGTTGCTCATGTGAGTCAACTCCTCTCCGTTTTATATCCACTGACTGTTTCTCTCCTAACTCAGGCTGTGAATACATGTGCAGTGCATAAAGCCCACAATAAAAGGTAAACTTCAAAGTGTTGATACAGATAATATATATATATATATATATATATATATATATATATATACAGTGAGGATCAGAAGTGTTTGAACACCCTGCGATTTTGCAAGTTCTCCCACTTAGAAATCATGGAGGGGTCTGCAATTCACATTGTAGGTGCATTCCCACTCTGAGAGACAGAATTAAAAAAAAATTCAGGAAATCACATTGTATGATTTTTAAAGAATTTTTTTTGTCTTGCACTGCTGAACATAAGTATTTGAACACCTGAGAAAATCAGTGTTAATATTTGGTACAGAAGCCTTTGTTTACAATTACAGAGGTCAAACGTTTCCTTTAGTTCTTGACCAGGTTTGCACACACTGCAACAGGGATTTTGACCCACTCCTCCACACAGATCTCCTCTAGATCTGTCAGGTTTCGGGGCTCTCCCTGAGCAACATGGAGTTTCAGCTCCCTCCAAAGATGTTCTATTGGATTTAGGTCTGGAGACTGGCTAGGCCACTCCAGAACCTTGATATGCTTCTTATGGAGCCATTCCTTCATTATCCTGGCTGTGTGCTTCGGGTCGTTGTCATGTTGGAAGACCCAGCCATGACCCATTTTCAATGCTCTGACTGCGGGAAGGAGGTTGTTGCTCAAAATCTCACAATAAATGGCCCCATTCATCCTCTCCTTAATACAGTGCAGTTGTCCTGTCCCCTTCGCAGAAAAGCACCCCCAAAGCATGATGTTACCACCCCCATGCTTCACAGTAGGGATGGTGTTTTTGCGATGCAACTCATCCTTCTTTTTCCTCTAAACACGACGAGTGAAGTTTAGACCAAAAAGTTCTACTTTGGTCTCATCTGACCACATGACTTTCTCCCATGCCTCCTCTGGATCATCCAGATGGTCATTGGCAAACTTCAGACGGGCCTGGACATGTGATGACTTGAGCAGGGGAACCTTACGTGCAATGCATGATTTGAAACCATGACGGCATAGTGTTCTACCGACAGTGTCCTTTGAAACTGTGATCCCAGCTCTCTTCATGTCATTGACCAGCTCCTCCCTTGTAGTTCTGGGCTGATTCCTCACCTTTCTTATCATCAGTGATACCCCACGAGGTGAGACCTTGCATGGAGCCCCAGTCCGAGGGAGACTGACAGTCGTCTTTAGCTTCTTCCATTTTCTAACAATTGCTCCAACAGTTGATCTATTTTCACCAAGCTGCTTGGCAATTGCCCCGTAGCCCTTTCCAGCCTTATGGAGGTCCACAATTTTGTCTCTGGTGTCTTTTGACAGCTCTGTGGTCTTGCCTATGGTAGTAGTTGGTGTCAGACTGACTGTGGGGTAGACAGGTGTTTTTAAAGAGCTCAGACAGGTGCTACTAAGTTAGATTACTGAGTGGAGTAGAGGTGGTCTTTTTAAAGGCACAGTAACAGGTCTTTGAGAGCCAGAATTTTTGCTGTTTCTTAGGTGTTCAAATACTTATGTTCAGCAGTGCAAGACAAATAAATTCTTTAAAAATCATACAATGTGATTTCCTGAATTTTTTTTTAAATTCTGTCTCTCAGAGTGGGAATACACTTACAATGTGCATTTCAGACCCCTCCATGATTTCTAAGTGGGAAAACTTGCAAAATCGCAGGGTGTTCAAATACTTCTGTTCCTTTCTGTATACAGTGCTCAGCATAAATGAGTACACCTGTTTTGAAAAGTAAGATTTTTTTCAATATCTCAGTGAACACAAGAACAATTTCCAAAATTTTGACAAAATTGAGTTTAACAGAACATTTGTTTATCTCATTACATGACAGTAAGGTTAATAATATAACTTAGATTACAAAATCTTCAGTTTTATTCAAATTGGTTGATGCAAAAATTAATGCAGCCCACAATAAAAACTTCCACATGTAGTATTTTGTATGACCTCCATGATTTGTAAGGACAGCATCAAGTCTTCTAGGCAATGAACAAGTTGGCGACATATTGCAACATCTATCTTTTTCCATTCTTCAAGAACGACCTTGTTTAGAGCCTGGATGCTGGATGGAGAGTGATACTCAACTTGTCTCTTCAGAATTCCCCATAGGTGTTCGATTGGGTTCAGATCAGGAGACATACTTGGCCACTGAACCACTTTCACCCTGTTCTTCTTCAGAAATGCAACAGTGGCCTTAGATGTGTGTTTTGGATCATTGTCATGTTGGAAAAGTGCACGACGACCAAAGGCATGGAGTGATGGTAGCATCTTCTCTTTCAATATATGTACATATATGTACATCTGTGAATACATGATACCGTCAATGAAATGCAGCTCCACAACACCAGCAGCACTCATGCAGCCCCATAAAAGTACACTGCTATCACCATGTTTCACTGTAGGCACCGTGCATTTTTCTTTGTACTCCTCACCTTTGAGACGTCATACAGTTTTGAAGCCATCAGTTCCAAAAACATTTATCTTAGTGTCATCACTCCAGAGTACAGAGTTCCAGTAGTCATCTTCTTTTTCAGCATGGGCCCTGGAAAATTCTAGGTGGACTTTAGGAGAGGTTTCCTTCATGCACAACACCCAAGCATGCCATTCCTCTGCAGTGTACGAAGTATTGTGTCACGGGAAACAATCGCTCCAGTTTGGCTTTCTACTTCTTTAGCTAACTGCAGTGAACATGCATGGCCAGTTTCTTAAACCCTTCTCATCAGAAGATACTCCTAACGAGGTGGTAACTTCCCTGGATGGCGTGGACATCTCTGTGAGATGGCTGCAGTGTCATCTTTGTTAAATTTTTGTATCACTTTTGCTACAGTATTCTGGCTGATAGGTAAAGCTTTGCTGAACTTCTTGTAGCCTTCACCTTTGTAAAGAAATTATTTTCTTTCTCAAGCCTTGTGACATTTCTCTGTGGTGTGGTGCCATTGCTGACAGCATGAAATGGAATGGGGTTTTCTCTGTTAACTAACACCCTTTTATAATCCACTGTCTGCTGGGCACCTGTTTAATGAATAATTAGACTCACCTTTGGTTGAATTCTTGTTAATTAGAATTTTGTTATCTAAAATTTAGCTTTGCTCCATAGATTTTTTTTTGGGGTGTATTCATTTTTGCAACATGGTCTTGAATAAATTTGTTAAGAAATACTTTTTTGTGTGTGCAAATTAACAAATCTTGTTTGCAATCAAAGACCCGAATTTGTGGGAGTATTTTGTAGTATAGTGTCCCCTAGAAAATGTTGATTCTGAAAGGAAAGTAAAGGTTTTCTGACAAATCTGTTGGGGTGTATTCATTTATGCTGAGCACTGTATATATATATATATATATATATATATATATATATATATATATATATATATATATATATGTACACCAATCAGCCAATAACATTATGTCCACTGACAGGTAAAGTGAACAACATTGATTATCTCCTTACAACGGTCACTGAAAGTGGGCAAGATATATTAGGCAGCAATGGGTAAGTGCAAGGATTTGAGCCACTTTGACGAGGGTGAAATAGTAATGACTGGCTCAGAGCAACTCTAAATCTGTAGCTCTTATGGGATGCTCCCAGCCTGCAGTGGACAAGACCTACCAAAAGTGGTTCAAGGAAGGAAAACCATGTGCTGCCAGGGCTCATTGATGCATGTGGGGAGTAAAGGCTGGCCCGTGTAGTCTGATCCAATAAAAGAGCTACTGTAGCTCAAATTGCTGAAAAAGTTCATGCTGGATCAGATAGGAAGGCATCAGAACACACAGTGCATCACAGGTTGTTGCATATGGGCCTGCATAGCAGCAGACCAGTGAAGGTGTCCATGATGACCCATATCCAAAGCCAAAAGCCTACAATGGACAAGTGTGCATCAGAACTGGACCACAGAGCAATGGAAGAAAGTGGTATGGTCTGATGAATCACATTTTATTTCACAACATGTGGATGGCCAAGCATGTGTGCATTACTTACCTGGGGAAGAAATGGCACTAGGATGCACAATGGGAAAAAGGCAGGTCAACAGAGGCAGTGTGATGCTTTGGGCAATGTTCTGCTGGGACACCTTGGGTCCTGCCATTCATGTGTATGTTACTTTACCATGTACCAACTACATAAACATTGTTGCTGGCCAAGTACACCACTTCATGGAAACAGCTCCCTGATGGCAGTGGCCTCTTTCAGTAAGATAATGAGCCCTGCCACACTGCAAAAATGGTTCAAAATTTGTTTGAGGAACACAACAAAGCATTAGAGGTGCTGACTTGGCCTCCACATTCTCCAGATTTAAATCTGTGGGATGTGTTGTAAAACAAGTCCACTCCATGGAGGCCATACCTTGCAACCTACAGGACTTAAAGGATCTGCTACTGACAGCTTGGTGCCAGATGCCACAGCATATTTTCAGAGGTCTAGTGAAGTTCATGCCTCAACAGGTCAGGGCTGTTTTGGTGGCAAAAGGAGGGCCTACTCAATTTTAGGTAAGTGGTTATAATATTAGGGTATAAATACTGTATAGTTAAAGTGGTTGCAAAATCTTCTTTAATAATTTTACCTACAGGTAAGCTTATATTAAAGCTTACCTGTCGGTAAAATTAATATCTCTCAAAGGTGAACTGTTTAGGAGATATTAGCCCTTTCTGATAGCAGGCGCATTTGCTCTGAAGGAATGGCATACCCGTTTTGTTCCTTCAGAGCACTGTGCCGCGGCCCAGGACCTCCGTGCACATGCGCGGGAGTGACGTCATCACCACTCGGCCAGTCAGCTGGCCAGAACCCGGAAAGTAGACTGGGTGAAGATGGAAGCAATGCATACTAGCACATTATGTCTTTACCTTGCGGAGGGGGGTTCTTTTTCTTTTTTAGATGTGGTTTGCTACTGCTTTAAGGACTCACACAATTTGAATTAAGGAACAAGCTTTACAGAAGTGCCTTTGCATTGCTGGGTGGCCTCAGCATGTATTTGCAAATGTATACAACAAAACCCTCTGTCTTTAAATGCTGAAGTCTTGGTATGGCAAGTTTTACATATTTACATTGGGCCAGTTTGGACCAATGTAAGTATGTATGTGCCATATCTGTGAGATCCCTGTAGAAGCTGGAAATCACTGTAGAAGCACCACTAGTACAATGATCTCCACTAGGTTCTTAATATTGGGCTAAGCGGCTGCCCTGCTGTTTACTGAATATAGGTTATTGCTTGCTCAGCATGAATGCCATTCAGTGAACATTTTGTCGTTTTTCAATGAATGCAAAGCGTTCTCCAATTGGACAAGCTGGAGAGGCAGAGTGGTGATATCACAATTTCCATATCATCCAATCAGAGAACATTGCATTCATTAAGGAAATGCTAAGCATTCTTTAATAGTCCTTGATGTTTGAGTTGCCATGTCCCACAATGCACTGCGCTCTGACAGCGCATTGTGATTGGTCACAGCAATGCACCTTATCATAGATCAGGTGCAATGCTTTGGCCAAACATAGCACAATTGGGCAGAGCTAGCGGTGATGTCACTGCTAGCTCTGCCTAATTGTTTACGGTGGGCGTCAGGTTTTTTATATTTCAGCGAATCGGTGTGATTGTGACAGTGCTGGATGCCATGACTGGCGATAGATTACAACGATGGAGCCATTTTTTGGCTTTTTTTTTTTTTTTTTAAATAAAGGACTTGTCAAAAAGGGGGGGGGTGGGATCTTGGGGCCCTCTTGTTGAAGGGGGTTTCCATATTTTGGTCAGCCCCCTGTCTGCACACACCCACAACCACAACCCAGGGTTGTGGGGAAGAGGCTCTTGTCCCCATCATCATGGGGACAAGGTGCTTTGGGAGGGGAGAGCCCCCCTACTCCAAAGCCCCCCCACCCTCTGACAAATCTGTTGAGGGCATGTGGGCTGGTACGGTTCAGGGGGGGCATTCGCTCAACCCCCCCTCTTTCCTGGTCTGCCAGGCCTGTGCTCAAATCAATGGTCTAGTAGGAATTTAGGAGGGACCCCACACTTTTTTCCCATTTTTGGGGGGTGAGGTTCCCCTTTAAAAGTCCTACCAGGTCTAAAGGGCCTGGTAGGGATTTTAGGGGTAACCCCACGTACTTTTTAAAAAGTGTAAGGGGACCCCCCAGGCATGATATTTAAAGGAATTCGTTTTTTGGGGTTTTTTTTTACTTTAAGCAATAAAAAATGATAGCCCCTTTAAAAATTGCGCTTTCTGCAATTTTTTTCTCACTGATTCATGTCCCTCAGGGCAGTACCCGAGTCCCCATACCCCTGTTATGGCCAATAACTTGCATATAAGCCTTCAAAATTGGCACTTTTGAATTTACAACTTCCTGTCCCAAAGACTTGCATTAAGTTTGAAGTTCACGGTCAAACTTTCGTTAGGTTCGACTGTTCAGCCCATCATTATTCTCTAAATAGCATCTCTGCCCAGTGAGTGGTCTCCTGTGTTGAGTAAGCAGCAGGGTAGCCGCTCGGCATGGGAACCAGAATCTAGCTATAGTGATTTCCAGCTTCCAGAGGTATCCCACAGGTATGGAAAATGCATACAACAGTAAATAATCCCAACAGTAAATAATTATAATACAAAAACATAATGTGAGTCCTTGAAGGCATGTACTTAAAGGTTTATTTAGCTGACATTAGCTGATTATCATTCTTCTACTACAATTTCCTGGCAGCCATGTATTATCACTTTATATTAAAATGTCAATCTACCAAATAAACATTGGGGTGTTGAATTACTTCATATTTCTTGAGAACTCTAAAGGCAAGAACTCTACTCTGCAAACCTCTGCTATACAGTACCTGTTCCATTGAGTTTTATTTATTTTGCTGCAGCAGTGTAAAAAAACATGAAAAGACCATCTGGAGAGTAAATCCTCTTTGTATTGAACAAGCAGGTTATTGGAGCTTAAGCTTCAATACACAACATATCTTAGTAAATAATATCCATAAATAGGGTGAAAAAAGAAAAAGTCTAGCAAAATTGAAATACGTGTTTAATAAAAGTGGTGTGAAACTTCTGACTATCAGAGATTGCCACAAATAAATTGTATTAGGAGGATTTTTATATGTCTTTCTTAGGGATACACCGAAATATCAGCGGCCGAAATGTGTCGGCTGAAAATAGTGTTATTGGCATTTTGCCAATAGGTAAAAAGTGCCGTTAATGGCCACTGAAAATATGCAATTTTACCAAAGATTTTGCCGCAATTTTTTGATTGGTTTTTAATACACTTCAGGCCTGGTTCGCACCAGTGCAGTTTGCATTTTGTCCTTTTTGCAGTGGTTTTTGCAGTGCGTTTTGCGTTTTTGCATGTGTGTTTTTGATTAATTTTTTATGCATTTTGCCTTTTATTTAGGGTTTTTTTGGCCAACTTGTTGCTGGAAAGATTGAAAACACAAAACACAAAAACAATGCAACACATTTGTTTTTTATGCATTTGTTATGCGTTTTTAATGCATTGCAGGCCTGGTTTACACCAATGCAGTTTACTTTTCTCCATTTTGCAGTGCCTTTTGCGTTTTTACACACACATTACTGACAAGTTTTTTTTATGTGCTTTGCGTTTTTTGAATGTTTTTTTTTCTGGCCAATTTGTTGCTGGGCAGATTAAAAATGCAAAAAGCATTAAAAGCATGTGTGTTTTTGATGCTTTTTTAATGCACTTCAGGCCTGGTTTACACCAATGCAGTTTGCGTTTTGTCCGTTTTGCTGTCTGTTTTTGCATGTGTGTTTTTTGTGCATTTTTTATGCATTTTGCATTTTGTTAATGGGTTTTTTTGGCCAACTTGTTGCTGGGCAGATTAAAAACGCAAAATGCATAAAAAATACAATATGTGTGCATTTTTTATGCGTTTTCAATGCACTTCAGGCCTGGTTTGCACCAATGCAGTTTGCAGTTTATCCGTTTTTCAATGCTTTTTGTAGTGTGTTTTGCGTTTTTAATGCATTTTTTGAAGCATATTTAAATGTATTTTTGGTCAACTTGTTGGGCAGATTAAATGTGCAAAATGCATTAAAAATGCGGCAAAGTCATCAAAAACACACTACAAGCATTTTCTGCAGCGTCTCCATTGAAGTCTGTTCAACCAAAGATGCAACATTTTGAGTTTAAAAAAGTCCCCAACCCTTTCCAAAAATGCAGCAGCTCAAAAAAAAATCATAGATGTGAACGTGTTCCATAAGAAACCATGGTAAATGGACTGTAGTGCGTTTCTGCAAAAAGCCCTAAAAATCACATTGTGTGAACCAGCCCTTAATGAGGGAGGTGCGTTTTTGGTGATTTTTTTTTTTTTAACTCACCAAATATGCACCAAAAATGTGGCAAGCAAGAATTTCTAGAGTCAAACACACAAATGTATTAAAACACAAATACCAATTTGTATTATAAACATAATAAAGCAACCAATAGGTCAATATACACTGCTCAAAAAAATTAAAGGAACACTTTGAAAACACATCAGATCTCAATGGGGAAAAATCTTATGCTGGATATCTATACTGATATGGACTGGGTAATGTGGTAGGAACATAAGGATGCCCTATTGTTTGATGGAAAGGAGAATCATCAACCTACAAAGGACTGAATTCAAAGATACCCTGAAAATCAAAGTGAAAAAATGATGCAGCAGGCTAGTCCATTTTGCTGAAATTTCACTGCAGCAAATCAAAATGGTACTCAGTAATTTGTATGGCCCCCATGTGCTTGTATGCATGCCTGACAATGTTGGGACATGCTCCTAATGAGACAACGGGTGGTGTCCTGGGGTATTTCCTCCCAGATTTGGACCAGGGCATCACTGAGCTTCTGGACAGTCTGAGGTGCAACTTGGCGACATCAGGAGGATCAAAACATGATATCTATTGTATTTAGATGAGGCGAGTGTGGGGGTCATTCAATGGTATCAATTCCTTCATCCTCCAGGAACTGCCTGCAAACTCTTGCCACATGAGGCTGGGCATTGTTGTGCACTGGGAGGAACCCAGGACCCACCGCACCAACGTAGGGTCTGACAATGGGTCCAAGGCTTTCATCTCGATACCTAATGGCAGTCAAGATGCCATTGTCTAGCCTGTAGAGGGTCTGTGTGTCCCTCCTGGATATGCCTCCCCAGACCATCACTGACCCACCACCAAAACGGTCATGCTGAATGATGTTACAGGCAGCATAATGTTCTCCACGGCTTCTCCATACCCTTTCTTGTCTGTCACATGTGCTCAGGGTGAACTTGCTCCCATCTGTGAAAAACACAGGGCGCCAGTGGCGGACTTGCCAATTCTGGTGTTCAATGACAAATGCCAATCAAGCTGTCAGGGCAGGAGCTGAGGAACGGACAGGCAGGCCTAACAATGTAACGCACTGGCTGACGACAACCACCACCCACAGACCAAAGTCCCTCAGGGCGCGGAGTCTAAGTCCCAGGCTGCCCTTCACCAGGGCCCCTGATGGTGGGGATGGACTTGACGCAGCCAGGAACCAGGTCGCGGCCCCCGAGACACCTCAGCTGCGGTAATGGCCGCCGCCAATGGCGTGTAGCTGGTGGAAGAGACAAAAGAGTAGTCAGACAAGCCGGGGTCAACAACAACAGGACAGAACAGTACAGGACAGCAGACGAGAATCACAGGTCACGAGCCGGGTTCAGCAACAGAGGGTCAGATCAAAGGAGAATACAAAGAATAGTCAAGACAAGCCGAATCAGATACCAGGAGAGTCACGAGAGTCAGAACAGAGTAACAGCAACACAAAGACACAAGACACAAGTGCAAAGAGCATGTGCGGGCCACAGGCTTATATGTCATCAGCCACACCCCTCTGGAGGATGGACCACAGAAACCTGAAGGCATAAAAGGGCTCCCATCATGCACAGCAGAATCCAAGATGGACACCAGCACATGAAGTAACATAACCACAGGAAAAAGGTAGGACCTTGACACAAGCTCTGTGGTGCCGGGCAGTGAGGAAAGGGCCCACTAGAGGATGTCGGGCCCTCAAGTCACCCTCATGAAGTCTGTTTCTGATTGTTTGGTCAGAAACATTCACACCAGTGGTCTCCTGGAGGTCATTTTGCTCATCCTCCTTGCACAAAGGAGCAGATACTGGTCCTGCTGATGGGTCAAGGATTTTCTACAGCCCTGTCCAGAGTTACTGCCTGTCTCCTAGAATCTCCTCCATGTTCTTGAGACTGTGTTGGGAGACACAGCAATGGCACGCATTGGTGTGCCATCCTGGAAGTGTCGGACTGCCTCTGCAATCACTGTAGGGTCCAGGTATCACCTCATGCTACCAGTAGTGACACTGACCCTAGCCAAATGCAAAACTAGTGAAAAACAGAAAAGATGAGTAGGGAAAAAAATGTAATTTGCCTCCACCTGTAAAACCATTCCTGTTTTGGGGGTCGTCTCATTGTTGTCCATCTAGTGGACCTGTTGTTAATTTCATTAACACCAAAGCAGCTGAAACTGATTAACAACCCCATCTGCTAATTAACTGACCAGATCAATATCTCAGGAGTTTTGTTGATTTGATGCTATACTCTAATTAAAAAGTGTTCCTTTAATTTTTTTGAGCAGTGTAATAGTACCAAACTTGAACTGCATAAAAGTGGCGCATATTGCAGTATAGGAATAAGCATACCCTACTGATCTGAGATACATAGAAATAAAACTACCAGTAAAGTTGTAGCTTGGTCAGTATCGATGATCAGCAGAAAAGTCACAAATTCTTCTGAATGCTGTTCCCCCATTTCTAAAGCAAGCTTGTCATCAAGTAAAGGTCTTCCAAACACAAAATAATCTATACAGATAAGGCCTATCCCCCAAACAATTCTAAGATATGGCAACCTTGGAAGGACACATCTCGTCTTTTATTTCACTACAATCCTAATGTAGCACTGGGCTGGGCTCTTTAAATTGTGCCCAGCAGTGCTGGCAAAGTAAGCAGCAGCAAAGACATTTTTTTCTCTCCTGTGATGGACAGCTGCAGAGAAAGAGGAGGTTGGACTGCCCCTTACTGGCTGAAGAGACCTGCCCCTAGCAGCCCTGGGGAAGGAACACTACCTTGGCCAGCCTTGCCCCTGATTGACTGCTGACCATTTTTATCCTCTCCCACCACCGGGGGAAGGACAATGTGCTACTGCCAGGGGATCTGTTCTGACAGAAGAAGTGTGCTGTATCTGAATCACATGCTGTGTGCAAGGGTCAGGCAGCAGGCTATTGCAGTGCTAAAAGTTGCTGTCTGCAGTGAGGGTAGAAAGACTGTGTCCCAGAGTGTTCCAGCTACCACTGTCTGCTACAGCTTTAGAGAGCTGGCTCAAGAGGGAGGATCCTTTCCCCTGCCACAAAGGGACCCTGCAAAACCAGAATCGAAGTCACCAGTGGTGAGAGGTCACTGGCCACCATCTCCAACATAAACACCCCATCACCCACTAACTCTACATTGTTCTACTGGCCAGTGCATATGGTAGGCATTTCTGCAGTAGGTACAGGGCAGCCATAAGAAATTTTGGGGCCCCTTACACAGCTTTAGGCCTGGGCCCCCCCGGGGACAAGATAAGTGTGATCAAATGCTTTCCATTTTTAAAAATTGCGTCTTTTACATCTGGGGAAACTGGAAGTGATGTATGTTCATTGCTTCCTGTTTCTTATATCAAAGAGAAGGACAGAGTGGTTCCGGTCTTTGTTTGCCTTTATGATCAGCCGGTAAAAGCGCCAGATGGTTGATCGGGTGTCCTGGTGCAACGGGACAGTTCACAGAAGAGTGTTTCCTCCTGCTGCTTGTAAAAGCAATTCAGTGGCTAGTTAGCTGCTCTGATCTCTCATATAAGAAAGCAAACCAGCAGCTCTATTTCCTGCTGCTTGCCTGACAGCAGGACTAAATATAAAGAAAAATTTCTTGCCCAGAGCTGCCTGTCCCGGGCGCTGGGCTATAGGAATTGTACATCCCTGATAATGCCCAAGCTAATACATACAGGTTTGCAGAGTCTCTAATCTAAGCTGCCCTTCCACGATTCCTATTGATCATGTATGAGTAAATGATACAGCAGCCATTATCCCCTAATACAATAAGGAACACAGAAAGTCAGCTGTATTTACAAAATGGAATCTGTTATAGATTCTGTATATAGCCCTACAGAACAGACAGTGTGCAGTCCACATGTGTTTATCTGCTGCTTCTCTGCTAACAGGAAACAGGAACTTAATTACAAAGAAATGACATAGGGTTAACCATAGATACAGCTACAAACTTTTAAATGCTGCCATCTACTGGTTGAAAAATATATCTCTACGGAATACCAGTATTAATGTAGTTAATGTACAAAAATACATGAATTCTGTATTCCAGCACTTTCACACACAGGTGAGCAACAGAACTTTTTGTATGCTATCATCTGCAGAGGAGTTTTTGAGTCACAGGATTCAGTGTGCACAGAAAGGAGGAGTAGAGCACTTTGTGGATAAACTTTATTCATCTAGATAAAACCAGATTATCTTCATGTTCTTGCAGTCTAGATCACACTGAACAGATGCTAATGTGAACAAAATACCACCTGCAGAGGATTTTCTGTCTTACTATGCAGTGTGTACATAGAAGGGGTGGGGACGTCAGCTAATTATTAATATTATTAATTATTATACAGTATTTATATAGCGCCAAAGAGTTTGCTCAGCACTGTAAAATGGCGAGGGGGACAGAACATGAGACAAGATAGAAACAATTCCTTCTAATGTTGACATAACTGGCTCTTTATAAGTTGTGTGCACTACATAGGACACAACAGTTATGATTGGCAGGACTTGTACTATGAAGGAGGGGGAGTTGTATAGGACAGTAAAGCGCTGCACAAACTGTTGGCGCTATATAAATCCTGTATAATAATAATAATAAATGTGTCTTGTGGGAGACTGAGTATACACAGGCAGGAAATGTGCAAGCTGCAATGGCTTTCTTTGAAACTTCAGAAGCATACAACAGGAAAAGGGGTAGAGAGCATTAAAGAGCAACGCAGTTTGCAGTTTTCCACCAACCTGCAGTGGCAGAAGTAGAATGAACAGAAAATGGGGAGATTCTGCTTTAGGAATTGTTTGATCAATACTTATCTTGGTTAAATAGGGGTCTTTATATGTTTCTATAGCTCTGTTTTAAATGTATCATACATAGCACCTCCACTGTCTTTGTTCTAGCCTCTTGTAATCTTCCATATGTCAACATATCAGAACCTGATATGGAATCTGGCAGGGTTATCTGACTTTGAAAACTTGCTCAGCATAACCACAAATCCTTTGGCAGATAAGACTGTTCAGACACATATATATTTTAACAATCTTAGTTACCTGCACATACACATTGATCACTGTGTTGTGCAAATGGTAAAAAATATTCACACACTGCATTAAAAATAAATTGGTCATATGTATTTTAAGATAAAAACATATCACTAACATAAAACATGTTATTTATTACTTTACATTCTGTTGTATTTTAAATGAAAATTTCTTTGGGGTTTAAAAAAAGGGGAATTTTGCTTTCAGATCAAATGTCACCAACTAAAGAGATCAATTCTGCTTAAAACATGTTTTAGTGTTATCTTCATCACTATTGGATAGATTTTGCCCACTTCAAATGTCAGACGTACTTATTACACAGAGAGATTTTGAAACATTTTGGAAAATCTCTATAGGACTTGACACGATCAGTTTATCTTCAATGAAAAAGGGCAATAATTGATTCTGCGTGACATTAGCATATCAACAGAGTCAGATAGAATCCATGCTCTCCAGCGAAGTGAGAGAGAAGGAACAGATGACTCATTATCTTCACTTCTTAGTAAGACATCTGCCTCTCTATGGATGGAATATACTGTATCATCCAGAATTGTTTCTTTAAAGTCTCATGTAACTTTGTGGGCTGACAAAAGACTAAGACTACCTGAGAATTTAAAAATGCAGGTTCTCAAGATGGTATTGTGCTTTGAGGACACTTTTTAATATAGCTCTTTGATGGTAGCTTTCATATTATCTTTCAGTACCACCTAAGCCTTACATGGTTTAAATGCGGCTGCTAAGTAAAACTTTTCTGTTTGCTTCCTCTAAATCTGACAGAATATTTCACTATATAGACAAAAGAATCTGGAGTTCATACTTTAACTTAAAGTAGAAGAATGGAGAAGCATGTGTATTACATAAATGCCCATCCTATTAAATCTCAACTCCAAGGAAATGCTTGACGTAAGCTTTGTGATCTAGCAAGGGGAATGAATCTCTAATGTCTTCACTTCAAAGGAAATAAGAAACCTGACAATGTGAAAGAAAGTCTAATGTTAATCCACTAAAGTCACATTTAATGGTCTGTTTAATTTTTATCTTGATAGGTATTTAATACACATTGAAGCATGAATTCTTAGAATCACCTGCAGGCAAATGACACAGTTTCTTGCAGAGTACTTATTATCTTTTGCTTGCCTGTGTAATTTTAAAGCATTTTTATCTGTTGTCCATAATAATTTATAGGGATTTTGCATGCAGCAAAATAGGAATGGCTCATTATTATAGGCATCTTCTATTATGTTTTATTGCATCCCTTCTGTGTAGTTTTGTAAAATAACACCCAGATATCTTTCTAACATATTTGTTTCTCAAGTGGAGTTCTGTTTATACTAAGGAACTAAATGGATGCATTATACCAGGCATAGGCAACCTCATCACTCCAGCTGTTGTAGAACCACAAGTCCCATGAGTCATTGCAAAAATATGAGAGCTACAGGTGCGAAGCAGAGATATGATAGGATTTGTAGTTTTGCCACAGTTGGGGTGCCAATGTTGCCTACTCCTGTAAAATAGTAAGATCAAATCAGAACAAAAATGAAGGGTTTAAAATCTAAATAAGCACAGCCAGTAGAGTTCTTGTAGAAAAATACCCGATTATAGAATAATAGATTCAAAGTTATTCTTTAGTTTATTCATCATATGTTGCCTACGCCTGTATAATAGTAAGATCAGGTCAGGACAAAAATGAAGGGTTTAAAATCTAAATAACCACAGCCAGTAGAGTTCTTGTAGAAAAATACCCGATTTTAGAATAATAGATTCAAAATTATTCTTTAGTTAGTATATTCATTATATAGCTGTATCTGCATAAAATAGGAGTGCAAAACAATCACGTATGCAACAGGACTCACGAAATATAGAAGCCACTATGAGATGCACCACTGCAGTACTCAATCCCTCCAATGTGATCAATTTCTGATGCCTGCCCTGATGTCGCTCCTGACGAAGCTTCTAATCAGTCTCTACTCCAAAACTAGAAGAAAACAGTTTTGCAATATTTGAACTTACTAAAATTAAATCATTCACAGGATTACAGAGAAAATGTAGCAGTTAAGTATAATATGTAAAGATCAAAATGTAGATGCTGTCATTGGTGACTTATTATCATGTACCTGGCTAGAGGCTGATATCCTCTAAAGGACTTCCCTTACGCCTCTAGTCCAAAAACACATGGAGTGAAGCATAGAGAATGAGATGACCCAGAGTGGTGTTGGTGCCAAGAGTCCAATCCACTGAAAATGGTTTCCAGAAAAAGCCCCAATTGTGAGGATGCTTGCATAGGTTGATGAGAAGATCACAGAGGAGAAGAGGACTGCAAGAAAGTCAAAAACCCAACCCCTGGTAAGTACAGAGGTGGGTAAGACGGACTCTGTGCCAAGGAGAAGGGAAGGGAAGCGAAGACTGCAACCAACCACACAATCCTAGCTACAAAATAATGAACATTGTAAGCACATTAAATATACCAGTTCCCAATCTCTTTCTCCCCCTTTAATGAAAAGGGGGAGAAAGAGAGAAGCAGGACCACCTACAGCGGCTTACAACAATGGCTTACCCTCCCCTTTGGTTTTTGAGACCTTATGTGTCTCATCTTATCCAGAACCAGCGATTGTTAGATGTTTTTAAATGATGTTGTGCTATGCTGTAAACTATTAGCATATATTTATGTTCAGAAATTCTGATAATTATGCTGCTGTTTGTACTGTCAATTATTTTTCATCCTTTCAGATGATCCCGTGATGTCCCTTGTGAAGCAGCTGTGAACTGAGAAACCTGCCAGCATTTTTCAGCAGGACATAACATTAGCCATATATTTGTGTGATGTGTAATTACATGTTCATAATTTCTATATGGTGGCTATATCTATTTTCCCATCATGTTAATGGGATATATAAAACATATTGTTTTATTAACTGTGTTGTGATGCAAGTACGCTGCATTTAAAGTCCCTTAGTTTTAAAGGTATTTTCCTTCATTTTGTGCTTTTTTGATTTACTGGGATGTGGCACCACATGCCTATTCCCTGAGATGTGGCAAATTTAAGTTTTATAGCAGGGATAAGCTGTAGTCAAGAACTAGCCAAAGTCACACCAGAAATCATCAGAGACCAGCTGTAGTCAGAAACTAGCCCAAGTCAATAGCAGGGAAACAGCACAGACAAGTCCAAAGGCAAGCTGGGTCAGCAATGGGTAAGCAAATCTCAGGAACAGGTACAAATCACAGAATAACAGCTGAACACTACCCAGCAACTTCCTAATTCAGCTCTGTTCCTTAAATATGCAGTTTGGCACCTTGCTTGAAAGTACGTATGCATGTCCCTGCATGCCTAGACATCTGCACAACATGCCTATGTGGATTAATGTGCACACGTTAGACCACACACTTGCAGTTTGTCTGTAATCCTGTTAAAGTACAGAGCTTGAACCTTTAAGAAGGAGACAGAAGTGGTAGCGCCTATATTTCAGTCTTCAAAAGTTCACATTAAGGACCTGTATCATAAGGCTTTCGATTGTGTCAGAATTACTTAGGTCAGTAGTCAATAGGAATGCAAAAACAGCTTGAAGCAGGCTAATGCAGCCTAGAAAAAGCTCAAATGCAGGTCAGAGGGAGGTAAACCATAGGTCAAATGTACTTGTCAATGAACTTTGAATGATCTCACAAGTGTCCCAAAATGATGTGAAATATAAGCAAAATACACCTGAAAGGAAGCTATATTTCCCATCAACACAAGCCCCAATCCTGTTGACAGAGGTCCTAAGAGTGTTCAAAAACTTTTCAAGTGTCTTAAGTTTTTTTGAGTGCAATTCTATGTATATGTGCTTAAAGCGTATCCAAACCGAAAAACAAACATTTTATACACTGCTCAAAAAAATTAAAGGAACACTTAGAAAACAAACCATATCTCAATGGGGAAAAATATCATGCTGGTTATCTATACTGATATGGACTGGGTAATGTATTAGGAACGTAATGATCCTCCATCGTTTGATGGAAATTAAAATTATCAACCTACTGAGGACTAAATTCAAAGACACCCCAAAAATCAAAAATGATGCAGCAGGCTAGCCCATTTTGCTGAAATTTGATTGCAGCAACTCAAAATGGTACTCAGTAATTTGTATGGCCCCCACATGCTTGTATGCATGTCTGGCAATGTCGGGGCATGCTCCTACTGAGATGACGGATGGTGTCCTGGAGTATTTCATCCCACATCTGGACCGGGGCATCACTGAGCTCTTGGATAGACTGAGGTGCAACCTGGCGGCATCGGATGGGCTGAAACATGATATCCCAGAGGTGTTCTATTGGATTTAGGTCAGGCGAGTGTGCGGGCCATTCAATAGCATCGATTCCTTTATCCTCCAGGAACTTGCTGCATACTCTCGCCACATGAGGCCAGGCATTGTTGTGCCCCAGGAGGAACCCAGGACCCACTGCACCAGCGGTAGGCTCTGACAATGGGTCCAAGGCTTTCATCCTGATACCTAATGACAGTCAGGGTGCCATTGTCTAGCCTGCAGAGGGTCTGTATGTCCCTCCATGGATATGCCTCCCCAGACCATCACTGGCCCACCACCAAAACGGTCACGCTGAATGATGTTACAGGTAGCATAACGTTCTCCACGGCTTCTTCAGACCCTTTTCATGTCTGTCACATGTGCTCAGGGTGAACCTACTCTCATCTGTGAAAAGCACAAGGCGCCAGTGGCGGACCTGCCAATTCTGGTTTTCAATGGCAAATGCCAATTGAGCTCTATGATGCCAGGCACTGAGTACATGGCCCCCTCAGGCCACCCTCATGAAGTCTGTTTCTGATTGTTTGGTCAGAGACATTCACACCAGTGGCCTGCTGGAGGTCATTTTGTAGGGCTCTGGCAGTGCTCATCCTGTTTCTCCTTGCACAAAGGAGCAAATACCAGTCCTGCTAATGGGTTAAGGATCTTTTATGGCCCTGTCCAGAGTAACTGCCTGTCTCCTAGAATCACTTCCATGCTCTTGAGACTGTGCTGGGAGACACAGTAAACCTTCTGGCAATGACATGTATTGATGTGCCATCCTGGAGGGGTTGGACTGCCTGTGCAACCTCTGTAGGGTTTAGGTATCGCCTCACACTGACCCTAGCCAAATGCAAAACTAGTGAAAAACAGTCAGAAAACTGGAGTAGGGAAAAAAATGTTAGTGGCCTCCACCTGTAATACCATTCATGTTTCGGGAGTTGTCTCACTGTTGCCCATCTAGTGCACCTGTTGTGAATTTCATTAACACCAAAGCAGCTGAAACTGATTAACAAACCCCTCTGCTGCTTACCTGACCAGATCAATATCCCCAGGAGTTTAACTGACTTGATGCTATACTCTGATTAAAAAGTGTTCTTTAAGTTTTTTTGGGCAGTGTATATTGTATATTGTTCTCATCCTTAAATGTGGTGCTTGCATTAGGTTCTTTCTTATTGAGCTTTGAAACTGTGGTCCCAGCTCTCTTCATGTCATTGACCAGCTCCTCCCTTGTAGTTCTGGGCTGATTCCTCACCTTTCTTAGCATCAGTGATACCCCACGAGGTGAGATCTTGCATGGAGCTCCAGTCCGAGGGAGACTGACAGTCGTCTTTAGCTTCTTCCATTTTCTAACAATTGCTCCAACAGTTGATCTATTTTCACCAAGCTGCTTGGCAATTGCCCCGTAGCCCTTTCCAGCCTTGTGGAGGTCCACAATTTTGTCTCTGGTGTCTTTAACAGCTCTTTGGTCTTGTCCATGGTAGTAGTTGGCGTCTGACTGACTGTGGGGTGGACAGGTGTCTTTAAAGAGCTCAGACAGGTGCTACAAAGTTAGATTAATGAGTGGAGTAGAGGTGGACTTTTTAAAGGCACAGTAACAGGTCTTTGAGAGCCAGAATTCTTGCTGCTTCTTAGGTGTTCAAATACTTATGTTCAGCAGTGCAAGACAAATAAATTCTTTAAAAATTATACAATGTGATTTCCTGATTTTTTTTTTAAATTCTGTCTCTCAGAGTGGGAATACACCTACAATGTGAATTTCAGACCCCTCCATGATTTCTAAGTGGGAGAACGTGCAAAATTGCAGGGTGTTCAAATACTTCTGTTCATCACTGTATATACAGTCAGGTCCATAAATATTGGGACATCGACACAATTCTAACATTTTTGGCTCTATACACCACCACAATGGATTTGAAATGCAGCGAACAAGATGTGCTTTAACTGCAGACTGTCAGCTTTAATTTGAGGGTATTTACATCCAAATCAGGTGAACGGTGTAGGAATTACAACAGTTTGCATATGTGCCTCCCACTTGTTAAGGGACCAAAAGTAATGGGACAGAATAATAATTAGAAATCAAACTTTCACTTTTTAATGGTTGCAAATCCTTTGTAGTCAATTACAGCCTGAAGTCTGGAACGCATAGACATCACCAGACGCTGGGTTTCATCACTGGTGATGCTGTGCCAGGCCTCTACTGCAACTGTCTTCAGTTCCTGCTTGTTCTTGGGGCATTTTCCCTTCAGTTTTGTCTTCAGCAAGTGAAATGCATGCTCAATGGATTCAGGTCAGGTGATTTACTTGGCCATTGCATAACATTCCACTTCTTTCCCTTAAAAAACTCTTTGGTTGCTTTTGCAGTATGCTTTGGGTCATTGTCCATCTGCACTGTGAAGCGGCGTCCAATGAGTTCTGAAGCATTTGGCTGAATATGAGCAGATAATATTGCCCGAAACACTTCAGAATTCATCCTGCTGCTTTTGTCAGCAGTCACATCATCAATAAATACAAGAGAAGCAGTTCCATTGGCAGCCATACATGCCCACAACATGACACTACCACCACCATGCTTCACTGATGAGGTGGTATGCTTAGGATCATGAGCAGTTCCTTTCCTTCTCCATACTCTTCTCTTCCCATCACTCTGGTACAAGTTGATCTCGGTCTCATCTGTCCATAGGATGTTGTTCCAGAACTGTGAAGGCTTTTTTAGAGTTTGGCAAACTCTAATCTGGCCTTCCTGTTTTGAGGCTCACCAATGGTTTACATCTTGTGGTGAACCCTCTGTATTCACTCTGGTGAAGTCTCCTCTTGATTGTTGACTTTGACACACATACACCTACCTCCTGGAGAATGTTCTTGATCTGGCCAACTGTTGTGAAGGGTGTTTTCTTCACCAGGGAAAGAATTCTTCGGTCATCCACCACAGTTGTTTTCTGTGGTCTTCCGGGTCTTTTGGTGTTGCTGAGCTCACCGGTGCGTTCCTTCTTTTTAAGAATGTTCCAAACAGTTGTTTTGGCCACGCCTAATGTTTTTGCTATCTCTCTGATGGGTTTGTTTTGTTTTTTCAGCCTAATGATGGCTTGCTTCACTGATAGTGACAGCTCTTTGGATCTCATCTTGAGAGTTGACAGCAACAGATTCCAAATGCAAATAGTGCACTTGAAATGAACTCTGGACCTTTTATCTGCTCATTGTAATTGGGATAATGAGGGAATAACACACACCTGGCCATGGAACAGCTGAGAAGCCAATTGTCCCATTAGTTTTGGTCCCTTAACAAGTGGGAGGCACATATGCAACCTGTTGTAATTCCTACACCGTTCACCTGATTTGGATGTAAATACCCTTAAATTAAAGCTGACAGTCTACAGTTAAAGCACATCTTGTCCATTGTGGTGGTGTATAGAACCAAAAATGTTAGAATTGTGTCGATGTCCCAATATTTATGGACCTTACTGTATATATAAATATATATAAAATATATATTTTGAAATATATTGAATGCAGCCAAAATTGTAGTATTTCAAATATATGTCAATATATTTGGGAAGAATATTTTTAAAATACATTTCAAATATATTTTTCTTCCATGTGGTCTGTCCTTCACAGCTGTTGTCACTTTCAAAAGGGCTCTGCTTGCACATCCACATCATTTATTTACAGCAACCTGTAAATAAATAAATAAACTAAAAGTCCACTCCAAAAGATGGCTTGTAGTTGTCAAGGGACTGCAAGGGCACTGATTACCTCCTGTGTAGTCCACTGACATTTCCACAAGCTTTAAAACAAAAAGCCCATCCCATACAGAGGTACGTGCAAGGAATCTGGAGGACATGTCTGCAGGAGCTTGACATTGCACTAATGATCCACTAAAAGTGGATGCAATGTTTTGCAGATTCCTGTACACAAAAATTATAAATGATGATTTTTTATTTTTCTGCAAAAACATGCATTTATTATTTTTTCCTGAAAGGTGAAATAGTTTTTAAAATAACGCACACTGTCCCTTTTGGGCAAAGGGGTCACCTTTCCTGCACTGTGTACTAAAAAGCTGTCACACTATCAGATGATTGGAATACTTGTTCCCCCCTTTCCGCAGGCCAGATGTACAGAATACTTTCAGCAGCTGAGGAAAGGGGAAGCTGCGACATTTCAGTACCAAGACCACAAGACAAGTAAGCATATTTCCACTGCTTTTACGGGTGATCCATTGGCTAAAGTGACCCTGTACTGACAAGGTCACTTTAAGGTGAATTGTTTTCTAGTTGATTTGTAGAAGGCACCAAGACTTCTTTTTTTCCTGTTCTGTTGAATGAAAATTTATTACAATAGCACTTTCCATTTTTTTTAATCAGGCAATTCTTATTCTCTTCAAACCTCTGAGTTTCTGTCTGACAAGCTCAGAGCTCACATCATATATTTTGGACTGAATTAACATGCAGGAGAAAAAGGATCTGGAAACAATTCAAGTGTTATGCCGTGAGATCAATGACAGTAAGCAGTAAATGTCCTTACAGAACACAGCATCACACTAAATTAATAATGGCCAAAGCTCTGATCTGGGGCACAGTGATTTAACTGTCTCATTTCATATCCACAGTACTTTGAGATCCCTGGATGGTGGGTGGACAACAACAGAATGCTTTTAATTAATAAAAGCGTACTTGTCGTTTTCACACAAAAAAACAGCCATTTTATAACCGCAGCCAGTACACAGACTGATGATATCACTGAGTTTTAAAAGTTAGACATATTAAATGTAATCTACTAAGCTATAAAGATTGTTATTTGCCATAAAAAACAACTATTTTCATTAATGCCTGCCAATAAACTGAAAATGACATGGCTGAAAATAGTGAGCTTGGTGGAAAATCAGACTTGTGTTATGACTTAGTGAATTGAGCATATACTGTACAGGATTACTAATAGACTAATATTATTATAAACAGCATAGTTGCCAACAGTCGCAAATTTTTCAGCGATGTCCCGCCATTGCTTAGTCCTGGCCAGTGTTCCGGAAATCCAAGATCAGGGTGGGGACAGCCGAAGATAGGGATACCTACTTCTACAAGGCAGATTTAACTGCAGTGCTCTTATTAACTGCCTCCAGCCCCCCATGTAAGGTAATGACGTCCTCCCACTCTAACCGTGCATGCACGACTCCGGGGCACGCAGCACGGAGATCGGTGGTGTGCTGTGTCCCTTGGACACAGCGGATCACCAATCAATGGAAAGAGCCAAAGATGTCGGCTTGTCATGTGATCAGCTGTGTCCAATCACAGCTGATAGCATGTAAATAGGGAAATGCCGGTGGTTATCTGCATTTTTCTCCTCATGAGCTGTCACGCTGACAGCTCGAGAGGAGAGGAGAGCTGGTAATCGGCATTCCCCAGAGGGGACATGTACACTGATCACCAGGGCACTGATGATCAGTGTGCCCTGATGAACAGTGTAGCCCCAGCAGTGCCACCTGTCAGTGTCCATCAATGCCACCTGCCAGTGCCCATCAGTGCCACACCAATGCCACATATCAGTGCCTACCAGTGCACATCAATGCCACATATCAGTGCTAATCTGAGCTGCCTTTCAGTGTCACCTATCAGTGCCAGTCAGTGTCACCTATCAATACCACCTATCAGTGCTGCCAGTCAGTGCCACCTATAAGCGCGCATCAGTGCTGCCTACCAGTGCCCGTCAGTGCTGCCTATCAGTGCCTCCTAACAGTGCCAGTCAGTGCCAGCTAACAGTGCCAGTCAGTGCCGCCTATCAGTGCCAGACAGTGCCGCCTATCAGTGCCACCTATCAGTGCCATATATGAGTGCTGCCTTTCAGTGCCCATCAGTGATGCCTGTCAATGCCCATCAGTGCCACCTACCAGTGACTCCTCCTCAGTGCCACCCATCAGTGCAGCCTATCAGTGCCCATCACTGCAGCCTCATTAGCGCACATCAGTAAAGGAGAAAAATCACTTATTTACTAAATTTTATAACAAAAACTAAGAAAAAACGTTTTATTTTCAAAATTTTCAGTTGTTTTTGGTTTGTTTAGCAAAAAATAAAACACCCAGAGGTGATTAAATACCACCAGAAGAAAGCTCTATCTGTCTCAAAAAAATGATAAAAATTTCATATGGGTACAGTGTTGCATGACCGCTCAATTGTCATTTAAAATGTGACAGCGCTGAAAGCTGAAAATTGGCCCGGGCAGGAATGGGGTATGTATGTACAGGTGCCCTGTAGGCAAGCGGTTAATAAACTAACTCCTGGACAATATTGTATCAATCTGACAGATTCTTTTGGCGGATTGATGTAGAAGAGGCCGGGACATTAGTTTAATTTATGAAAGCCAGTGCACTGCAGATTACTCCACTGCACCCAAAAATAAAAAATAGCCCCCAGTCTGCCACAGCGCAACCTTCCCGCTGAGCAAATAGGGCCAGGAAAATGTTTAATCTTTATACCTGCTCAAAGCTCTTGCAGAAGTAGGAAGCCCTATCTGCGCCAACCCAAATCATGGGACACAGGACAAATGGATTGGTGAACTGCATGTTCTGTCCAAGTACCTGTCACCAGGTCCAGTGCTAGACTATTTTACTCCCTAGGCAAGATCAGCTACTTGCGCCACCCCCCCAAAAAAAAAACAGTAAAAAATACTAAAATATTAAACCAACAAAACATAAAACTGCAAAATTTCTTTTAATTTGCAAAAATAAGAGCCATGTGATGGCACCAGCTCCAATATTAAAGACAAAATCAGTGTCACAGACAGACTATATCTGTGGCTGGCAGTGGTAGGGTGACAGTTGCAGTGAGTGGAAGATGATGGATCCGCACTCTAACAGATCCCAGGCTGGAATTTCCCAGGCAATGGGGGAATGAAACACTGTGATAGCAGGCAGCCCAGCCCACACACACAGACAGAACACCTGAATTGAGCAATCCCACACAGTAACAGATCCAACACAACACACCACCACTAACACTGACACAGATCAGCAGGGCCAGCAGGCATTAGAAGAGCAGGCTTTGGGATCGTGATAATGTCATTACTCACTGACACATTGCACATGTGATGGATGGTCAGCTGGCCGGATCACACTCACACAGACACGACACATCAGAGTCAGACATTACCTTCCTCCGCAGGTGCAGCTCCGCCTCTGCTGACGAATGGGAAGAGAAGGTGTCGAACTCCACAGTGATCAGTAGCCACCAGCCGTCTTGCAGCAAATGACTGTGTCTGAGAGGAACACTGGAAGGAGCTGCAGCTCAGCTGCTACACTGGCCCCAGACACCCAGCATCCCACACAGAAAGAATGGTGGCCTGTGCTGCACCCAGGCATCCCTAGATGGCAGTGTGCTCTAGGCGGCTGCTTAGTTTGCCTAGTGGAACACGGGGCTGCCTATCATCATATACAGATTTACACACATTTCTGCACAGTGCACATAGGGCTGCCCATTTACCTCAAAGGGATGCCCTATGGGTGCTTGTTGCAAAAAATTCCTGCTCCTGTTTTGGTTGACGAACTTTGCATAATTTTAAAACGTGTGTTTTGCCTTGATTGCCATGTGAATCTGTCACGCCACAATCATGGCAAAATTTCACTGCGTTTGAGGTGCCATTAAGAATAAAGGCACCCAAATGCTCATTGAACGTTTTTCTATGATTTGGAATCATGGGTAGAATCACAGCAATTCTACCGGCAGTTCCAAATCCACAATTGTGAAATTGGCCTAAGAACTCCAGGCAAAATGCTAAAAACACAGATGAAATACACATATGGGAGTTGTTTTACCTGCCAAAGAATTTGTATTTCTATTCATCCAGTCCTAAAATTTACACAGCTCTGCCACACAGTACAGTCCTGCAGCAACTAACACCCCATTTGTTCAGGGGGTGGGGGGGGGGGGCAGGAGCAGAAAGAGGACTATTTAATGCCTTTGGGGTGCAGAAGAGTAATCATCTACCGAAGAGTAATCTTCTGCACTGCAGTTTCCGATTATTAAAGTTCTGTCCTCGTCTAATTTAACTAGTTGAGGCAAGCCAGGATTATAATTGTTCGGAAATGCGGCACTGCAGATTTCTCTGTCTGCACCATAAAGGCATTAAATAATCCCCTTTCTGGCCCCTGCTGAAAAATGGGGCCCTTCTGAAGAGCAATTCATGATGGATTACTTTTCAAATGGTGTTTAACAGGGGGTGATGAAGCGTCATATGGCTTCACCACCTCTGACTTAACCCTTTAAAACCTACATCACCATGCTGCAACTACATGCATTGTATGCGGTTAAGGGCTGGTCCCATTCAATTCTTGCCACGCCATGATGCATGTGGCTACAGCATGTGTATACCCCCTCCCTGACTTTACAGCTTTTGCCGCATCCACTTCCACTGCCTTTGCTTGTGCATTACCCCCTCCTAACCCTTGCACTCTGTATGCTACACACTTGTGATCCGTCCACTCAATTGCCTATTAGGGCCTGAGAGAAGGACAGAAACTATCATCTACTGTATCCCAACAATCACCCAACTGTAGGAGGCACAAGATGGAGCCCCAAGCAAACTAAACTGAAGCCTTTCCCCTGAAGTGCCTCCTAGTGGCAGAAATGCATATTTCTCTTGTTTGAGAACTGCTTTTGAGAAATACAGTGTTACTTGTTAATTGTATTCCAGGATTTGCTTGTCTTTGGCTGAGGGAACTTGCAATAATTTAAGACTTTATATAAAGTCTCAGAAATCTTTCAATAATGTCTTCATGTTATATAGTTTAAATACCATGTCATAGGTATATTATTTATCATTGTAAAGGTACATATTCCACACTTCTTTTTTCCAATTTAAAAAAAAACAAACAAAAAATTGTTTTGGAAAAAAATAGAAAAAAACTATTTTTTTCCCAATTTTTTTTTCCAGGCCTTCCCATCTCTAGCTGCACCTAATACCCACTAATATACCCTCTGTCTTACTTTTATGCATATACCACCATATCCTCTGTACTCCTTTCTCATGTACATATTGGCTATTGTGATACCCTCTGCATTCCCCTCTTGCACATACTGCTCACATTCATACTCTTTTGCCCATACCAATTCCCCTCCACATTGCTCCAATGCTTACTACCCAATATCATACCCTCTGCACTCCTTCCCTACACATAATGCTTGCTTTCATATCCTCCACAGTCTCCTGTACATTCTGCTCACCGTCATACCCCCCACACTCCTCTCCTACATATACTGCTTACTGTCAAGCCTTCCACACTCCTCTCCTGTACATACTGTCCACTATCATACCCTTCACACTCCTCTCCTACACATACTGCTTACTGTCATACCCTCCACATTCCTCTCCTATATATACTGCCCATTGTCATACCTTCCACACTCCTATCCTGTACATATTGCTCATTGTCATACCCTGTACACTCCTCTTCTGTACATACTGCCCACTGTCAGACCCTCCAAACTCCTCTCCAGTACATACTGCCCACTGTTATACCCTCCATACTCACCTTCTGTACGTACTGCTCATTCACATATTCTCCACAATCCTCTCCTGTACATACTGCCCTCTGTCCTAACCTCAACACTTCTCTCCTGTACGTACTGCCCGCTGCTATACCCTCCACACACCTCTCCTGTACATACTGCCCTCTGTCATATCTCCCACACTCCTCTCCTGTACATACTGCTCACTGACATACCCTTCACACTCCTATCCTGAACATATTGCTCACTGTCATATCCTTCAAACTCCTCTCTTGTATATACTGCTCACTGTCATACCCTCCACACTCCTCTCCTACACATACTGCTTACTGTCATACCCTTCACATTCCTCTCCTATATATACTGCCCATTGTCATACCTTCCACACTCCTATCCTGTACATATTGCTCACTGTCATACCCTGTACACTCCTCGTCTGTACATACTGCCCACTGTCAGACCCTCCAGACTCCTCTCCAGTACATACTGCCCACTATTATACCCTCCATACTCACCTTCTGTACGTACTGCTCATTCACATATTCTCCACAATCCTCACCTGTACATACTGCCCCCTGTCCTAACCTCAACACTTCTCTCCTGTACGTACTGCCCGCTGCTATACCCTCCACACACCTCTCCTGTACATACTGCCCTCTGTCATATCTCCCACACTCCTCTCCTGTACATACTGCTCACTGACATACCCTTCACACTCCTATCCTGAACATATTGCTCACTGTCATATCCTTCAAACTCCTCTCTTGTATATACTGCTCACTGTCATACCCTCCACACTCCTCTCCTGTACATACTGCTCACTGTCATACCCTCCACACTCCTCTCCTACACATACTGCTTACTGTCATACCCTTCACATTCCTCTCCTATATACTGCCCATTGTCATACCTTCCACACTCCTATCCTGTACATATTGCTCACTGTCATACCCTCCACACTCTTCTTCTGTACACACTGCCCACTGTCATATCTTCCAGACTCCTCTCCAGTATATACTGCCCACTGTCATACCCTCCATACTCACCTTCTGTACATACTGCTCATTCACATATTCTCCACAATCCTCTCCTGTATATACTGCCCCCTGTCCTAACCTCCACACTCCTATCATGTAAATATTGCTCATTGGCATACCCTTCACACTCCTCTCTTGTATATACTGCTCACTGTCATACCCTCCACACTCCTCTCCTGTACATACTGCTCACTGTCTTATCATTCACACTCCTCTCTTGTACATACTGCCTACTGTCATACCCTCCACACTCACCTTCTGTACATACTGCCTACTGTCATACCCTCCACACTCCTCTCCTGTACATACTGCCTACTGTCATACCTCCCACACTCCTCTCCTGTACATTCTGCCCACAGTCACACCCTCCGCACTCCTTTCCTGTACATTCAGCCCACAGTCAAACCCTCTGCACTCCTCTCCTGTACATAATGCCCACTGTCATACCCTCCACACTCCTCTCCTGTACGTACGACCTACTGTCATATCCTCTACACTCCTCTCTTGTACATACTGGCCACTGCCATACTCTCCACACTCCTCTCCTGTACATACTGTCTACTGTCATACCCTCCACACTCCTCTCCTGTACCTACTGCCCTCTGTCATACCTTCCACACTCCTCTCTTGAATATACTGCTTTTTGTCATACCCTTCACACTCCTATCCTGTACATATTGCTCATTGGCATACCCTTCACACTCCTCTCTTGTATATACTGCTCACTGTCACACCCTCCACACTTCTCTCCTGTACATACTGCCCACTGTCATATCCTTCACACTCCTCTCCTTGTGTTTTTCCACTGTTTCTTTACTGTGCAAATTAACTGTTTACGTAGTTAATGGCTGCACCTTGCAAAACTTTGGGATCAGTGTACATGCGTATTATTGTTTTTCTTTTTCTTTAGGCATGATAACTACAGCTGTTGTATATAGGTTATGGCATTGGTTTAATGATAGAACAACTCCCTTTTTAAATGAATGCCCCACCTCTAATTAAAATACATTCTCTGCCTACAATGGCTTACTAGATGCACATAAAAAAAGGTGTCCATAAAAAATGTTTTTGAAATGTTGGCAACTATGAAATAGGTCTGCAGTAATCTTTAGCAGCTAATCCAATATTGAAGCCAGATCACTGAAAAAATAATTCTGATTTTTTTTTGTGGATTGCAGAATTTAGCATAAAGATTTTTTTTCCATTTTAAACAAGCTAAATATCAACTTTAAGCAGACCTGTGCTTGGCTCATACAAGGCAAAGAACTTGGTCTGTTTTGAATTCAGATCCCACATACATACATCACATACAGCACATAATCGCCTTCATGTGTCTGCTGCGCCGTGGGCAAGCATGGGCTGCCTTAAAGCAGCGCATCTTCATGTACTGAAATTCAACGCATTAACGTGGGTGCAATAATGCAATAAGTACTTTGAAGGGGGCTTTAATTATTCAGATACTTGCATTGGCCAATAGTTATTTAGATATAAAGGCTAACTTCACTTTCATGGGAAAGGAATGAGCCAAAAATAATAATAATAATATAGCGTATACTATTCCTACAAGTCATATTGTAATTGAATGTTATTAAATATTACCTTTCCTGTTCAATCTGGAGAGCTGTAATTTTCTTTAAAATGCAATGCAATAGGGCAATCTGGAGGAGGTATGCACACAGAAGGTGTACAGAATGCCTTCCAGAAATGTAATTTCCTGTGTGATTGGCTTACTGTTTTTATCAGAAGTCTGCACTAACATACAATACAGATTTTTGGCATCCCCTGCAACACAAATATCATTTTTGACAAGATATTCCAATAGGGAAATCACATCTAAAGTGATACAGACCTTGCAGCTTACTAGAGCCCTGCTGATGCAGCAGCTGATTGATAATTATAAAGACAGTCCCACACAGATTCACTCTGCACATGGACAAAGACAAACAAATAGCTGTTTCTCCAAAATACAAAAAGGTAGGAATCTGCAACAAAGTTTGTTAAAATCTTTTCAATGTACATAGATCACCCAGGGGGAATGTTTTTTTTTCTCAAGAAAAGTGGAGTTACTCTTTAATGAGAGGTCAACTTAAAGCAGAGCTCCACCCAAAAGGGGAAGTTCCACTTTAATGCATGGTCCCTCACTCCCTGCTAAGGATTGGCACCTTTGGGGAGTGGGTACCCAAATTTGACAGGATCCCACTTCTGCTGCCTAAGGCGATCGGAAACAGAAGTCACCCTCCCCCCCCCCTCCCTCCCAGTATTCTTCTAGGACATGTGACAGGTCCCAGAAGACTATGGGGCCATTCGCAATGTGCAGCGCTTCTCACGCATGCGCAGTGGGCACACGGCTGCGAATGGCCCCGTAGTCTTCTGGGATCTGTCACTTGTCCCAGAAAACTACGTGGAGGGAGGGTAGGAGGACAACTTTTGCCTAGGCGATCACAGTGGAAGTGGGAGCAGGTACCTGTCAAATTAAAGTACCCACTCCCCAAAGGTGCCAATCCTTAATGGGGAGCGGGGGACAAATCATTAAAGCGGAACATCCCCTTTTAGGTGGAGCTCCGCTTTAATATTATAATGTTTGTTAGTACTGAAACTGAGGCAAAAGTTCTGTAAAATGGTATATGGGAAAAGTGAGAGCTTTTGTATGTTCTAGTTTCATGAAAAAAAACATTTTGTGGCAGAGCAGAGCTGCAGCTTTAGGATGCCTGTGTCTGAGTGACCCCCTCCCAGAGGCGGACTGACAACTCATAGGGGCCCCGGGCAATAGCGGATCATGGGGCCCCTGTGTCCTTGCCCAAACTCAAAAAAGCCTATGAAAAAGGTACCAGGGGCATCCCATGGGGCCCCCTAATAACCCAGTGCCCGAGTTTCCAAATGGTCAATCAATAAGCTCCTATATTATAACCCTTCACACAAAATCACAACTTTCTCCCTAGAAAGTATACAATCTAATAAATCCTTTTGTGGTACACATAAATCCCCAAAGTTGTATTTACATAAATCCACACTCAATTCTATCTAAAAAATAAAATAAACCCAAAAAAATCAAAATTATATATATATAAAAATTATATATAAAAAATGATATATGAAAATTGTGTTCAATAAACCCAAAGTGTCCAAGTTCCAAAAAAATGTTTTTCTTCCAATCCAATAAAGCAGAAATTGGTTCTAAGACTCCATGATCACCTCAAAGAAAAATAGAAAAAAAGAAAATTCATAGTGTATTACCCTTTCACAAAATGTATATATATACTTCACTCTGTGCACAACACAAAAACACACTCAAAATCATTTTGTGCAACATAAATCCAATATATATCACAATCCAAATAGGTGAATAAAATTAAATAAATAAAGTAAGTAAAACCCAAAACGTGAAAAAAACGTGATCACTCCAATCACAAGTGAATAGTGATACTAGGTACTAGTACCCTCTAAACTCCATCCAAAAAGTGATGCTAGGTACTTTTACCCTCTTGCAGTATTTTAAAGCATGAACTGACATAGGAGATCCGTATTTCTCAATCCTTCATTTTCTTAGGTTTTCCTCCCAACTCCTCATAAAAGCATAAAAAGGCTCTTTAGGCAGAATCCATAAAATTGGACAAATTTTAATAGCAACTCCCATATAAAACAGGGATAACCAGCTTCCTATATTCCTGTTTCAAGTTTCAGGTTGAAAACCACATGTTTCCAACCAACAAAATGGCCGCGGCGACACTTCCGGTTAGCGTGCGTGCGTGATGACGTCACTCCCCTAGGGGAGTGACGTCATCACGCACGCACGCTAACCGGAAGTTTGGATTGTGATATATATTGGATTTATGTTGCACAAAATGATTTTGAGTGTGTTTTTGTGTTGTGCACAGAGTGAAGTATATATATACAGTTTGTGAAAGGGTAATACACTATGAATTTTCTTTTTTTCTATTTTTCTTTGAGGTGATCATGGAGTCTTAGAACCAATTTCTGCTTTATTGGATTGGAAGAAAAACATTTTTTTGGAACTTGGACACTTTGGGTTTATTGAACACAATTTTCATATATCATTTTTTATATATAATTTTTATATATATATAATTTTGATTTTTTTTGGGGTTTATTTTATTTTTTAGATAGAATTGAGTGTGGATTTATGTAAATACAACTTTGGGGATTTACGTGTACCACAAAAGGATTTATTAGATTCCAAATGGTCAGTCCGTCTCTGCCCCCTCCACTCCTTTTCGATGGACAATGGACATATCCTGTGTGTGAGAGCCTGCAGCAGTAGATGGTCCCTCCTTTACACGAGGGGGAGAGAGAGAGAGAGAGGTTTCAGTCTGTAAAGCAGAGAGATGTGTTAATTTTTCAACATCTGTGAAATGTATAATATAACTGCATGATCAAATCTGGGTGACATAAACCATTTTATAATAGAAATGTTTACATTTTGCAAAATTAAATCCAGGTTGAAATTGTTAGTTTTTATTATGTTATTATTAGTATCATCAGATAATTTGAAATAAAGAAAAGAAAATCGCTGATTGAGGTTGACACCCTTTAAATTCCTGAAAAGCATCCATGATTATTATAATTATTTAAACGTTTAGCTCTCCATTCCAGCCTACTGAGCGTGGAAAAGACAGATGGTACAGTGTACAATTAAAGCACCACCCACTGATAGTAGTGATGTGCTTTATGTTTGAGTCGAACTTGGGCCGTTCATGAGTTTGCTGAACACAGTAATGGTAAGGTCATGCAGCTGTGACAGTGCAGTGTGATTGGCCAAAGCAATGCACCTGACCACTGGTCAGGTGAAATGCTTTGGCCAATCACAGCACATGGTGACATCACAAGGGGGCATGGGTGACCCATCATTGTGGCACAGCTGTAAGACGACGACATTGCGAGCAGAGTTTTTTTATTTTTGTTTTAAATAAAGTACTTGTCAAAAACTGTCTCCTTTTTTTTTGTGAATGGATAGCAGTACCATGCATACTCATTCACATAAGGAGGGCCAGGATCTGAGGGCTCCCTTGTTAAAGGGGGCTTCCAGATTTCGATAAGACCCCCACAACCACCAGCCAGGGTTGTGGGGAAGAGGCCCTTTTCCTCATCAACATGGGGACAAGGTGCTTTGGGGGGTGAAGCCCCCTTGTCCCAAAGCATCCCCCTCATGTTGAGAGCATGTGGCCTGGTATGATTCAGGAGCGGGGGCACTCACTCGTCCCTCCCCCCTTTCTTGACCTGCTGGGCTGCATGCTTGGATAAGGGTCTGGTATGGATTTTGGAATGGACCACCACGCTATTTTTTTTTTTTTTAATTTCTGCGTGGGAGTTCCCCTTAAAATCCATACCAGACCCGAAGGGCTTGGTATGGATGGGAGGGGGGATCCTGCACGTTTTTGTTTTTTTTTAATTTTCTGGCAATACCAACATTTTTTTTGACATTCAGCTGTCAGTGGGGGACCCTGTTGACAGCTGAAACATTAAAGAACGTTTCACTACTAAAATACTGCATGACTTAATAATATAACTCATGCGGTATTTCAGTAGCTGAGCGGTATCTTACCGCATACTCAGATGCAGTAAGATACCGCTCAGCAAATTGTCCCTGTTCGAACTTTTGGTAGGTTCAAGTGTTGTACCACGAACTGAACAGGAGAGTGTTCAGCCCATCACTATTCCTTAGCAGGGGCGGACTGACCATTCGAGCATTCGTGCACTGCCAGAGGGCCCGGGGTCAGTAGGGGGCCCCATGAAATGCCCCTGTTACCTTTTTTTATAAGCTTTTTTGGGTATGCTTTGATTGTGGGCAAGGACACAGGGGCCCCATGATACCCTATTGCCCAGGGGCCCCATGAGTTGTCAGTCCGCCCCTGTTCCTTAGTTGAAGTTTCAAGCATCTGCAGAGTTTGGGTTGGATAAACAAGCTATGATAGTTAATCGATAATAATCTGTTGATGTATAATTTTTGTACACAAATGTGATGAATATACTATAACTGTTACTGCGAATGTCATTTCAACCATGGTGAATTAATGACAACTTTTAATGAAAATACATGTGATGTTAATAAACTAATTACTAAAACAAGCTCATTAAATATGAGTAACAGAGAGTGCACTCATAAGTCAACAAAATTATGGCCATATGTTTTGTATTTTGTGGAAAATGCGCGTTTAATGCTTGTTTATTTCTAGGAGGGAACTGTAATGATGCCACACTAAGACCTTTTATTTTGGTTAGTTCTTTGATAGTTAGATATTAAGCAGGGCAGCACTGTGGCTAAATTGTTAGCACCTCTTTCTGGCAGTACTAGGGTTGCTGGCTCGAATCCCAACCATGACACCACCTGTCTGGAGTTTGTATGTTCTCCCTGTGCCTGCTTGGGTTTCCTCCCACACTCCAAAGACATGCTGGTAGGTTAATTGGATCTAAATTGTCCCTAGTATGTGTATGTATGATTGTAAGTTAGGGTCTTTAGAATGTACACCCCTTGAGGGTTAGGGACTGATGTGAATGTACAATATATATATGTAAAGCACTGCGTAAATTGACGGCGCTATATAAGTACCTGTAATAATAAACAGCATGAATCCACCTGTCTGATATGGTTTGATGTCTCTAAACTAAAGATGAATATCACAGCCTCCATGGATAATTTGTATCATTTTATTGTTATTTTTATGTAATATGTGATTGTAATGAAAGTTTCTGTTAGAACTGACTGTAAAACAGAGTAGCTGATAATCTTAATGCTGTGTGATTAGCTATTTAAAAGTTATCGCTAAAAAATCTAAAACAACAATAGAGGAAAAAAACGATTGGTTATTGACAGTATGATTTTATTACATTTGGGATGGTATATTTATTTTGAAAGGGTTTATAAATCCAAACATTTACACTAAAAATGTTGTACATATTCTTGTGTTATCCTTTCCTCTGTGTACTTAAGTTATATTATGGCAGCCAATGTGCTTTGGCAATTGTAGTGGAACTGTAATGCAGCACCACTGGTGGAGTGTGGATGTTTTAAAAACAGAATCCCAGGTTGTGCAAAGCACAGGGAGAGAAAGGGTGATTTAACCATTAGCCGCCCGGCCAATGGCCGTTTGGCGGTTTCAAATGTGTTGCTGCATTCCGGGTGCACGCCATTTGGCGTGCTCCCGCACATGCACAGTTTGCGCTAATGCAGAGTGGCGCAGCAGCGCAATCTGTCACCGGCCGTGTACCTCGGACACGGCCGATGACAGATCCGAGTACCAACTCCCGTTGCTGGTACCATAAAACCTGCTGTGACCAATCACAGCAGGTCACATGACAGTTGTATACAATGGATGGCTTCATTCATGCCATCCATTGTATACTAGTGCCTAGCTGTGAATGGTCACAGCTAATCACATGCACATGTCGTGTGATTAGCTGTGACCAAATCACAGCTAAGCACAAAAAAAAAAAAAGCTGAATGAATCGATTTCATTCAGGTAAATGCTTGCTTATAGCAAAGTAATTCTTTGCTATAAGCAAATTGTGTAAAAAAAAAAATACTGATCACTTCCCCAAAGTAGTACAATGATACTATGGTAACATTGTACTACTTTGGTCATAGTAAAATATGAAAAAAAAATCTAAAAAAAATAAAAAAAAATGTAATAAAAAATTAAAAATAATAAAAAAAATAAAAAAAAATAAAAAAATATATATATTTTTTTTTTCATACTGTTACCAGTCAGTGTCCCTGTTCACCACCATGCCAGTTATATGATGATGCTGTACTGCACTGGTGACAGTATGTAAAAAAAAAATAGTGAAAATAATTTTTTTAATTTTTTCATTTTCCGAAAAATTATGACAAAAAAAATACAACTTCAAAAAACTCGCCATGCCTCTTATGAAGTACGTCGGACTGTCTACTCTGCAAAAAGGGGTCATTTGGGGATATCTGTACTATTCTGACATTCTTGGACCTCAAGAAATTAGATTGGCTGCCAGTACTTCAGGATTGATCAATTTTCAGATCTATACCATAGTTTGTGAACTCTATAACTTTCCTACAAACTAAATAATACATCCTAATTTGGGTTATTATCACCAAAGACATGTAGCAGAATACATCTCGGCCTAAATTTATGAAGAACAATTATTTATTTGTAAACTTTTATAACAGAAACAAAGAAAAATGTGTTTTTTTTTCAAAATTTTTGGTCTTTTTTTGTTAATTTAGCAAAAAATAAAAACCCCAGCGGTGATTAAATACCACCAAAAGAAAGCTCTAGTTGTGTGAAGAAAATGATAAAAATTTTAGTTTGGGTACAGTGTTGTATGACCGCGCAATTGTCATTCAAAGTGTGAGAGCGCTGAAACCTGAAAAATGGCCTGGGCAGGAAGGTGTAAAATTGCACGGTGTTGAAATGGTTAAAATGTTATCAGTTTAAGGGTTTAAACTTTAGGTTTTACTCATAACTGGTGTTTGATTTGAAGTACATGTTTCTACATGATTGACAGGTTAAATTTAATCATTTTGTCCATTACCGAAACAAGTAATGATATGCCTACTTACAATTGTTGGTTTTGGTTTATATCATAATCCCAATCAAAGATAGTCCTAAAAGATAAACCGCTTTTAAATATATATATATATAAAAAAGATACATTGCTATATTTGACCCTCAGCGATCCTCTTGGCCACCACATTTGATACACTTGATTGAGCTTTCATAATTTTATTTTGGTAAATCACTATGAGATAGATTCTCAGGTGTTTCCTCAATCCTCCCCAATTGCTTGAAATTGGGACTGGCATGTAAAGTAGGCTAATGGAGCTGCAGACTTTAATAACCAGGATTCCATGCACAAATGAGGAGAAGAGGCAAGACTTTGCTCAGGCAATTCTGCAGAGATCTGGAAGATAGCACAGAGAACCCAAGGCTGATCTGCCACTGAGTGTGCCTATACAGGGAGTCTGGTAAGGGCTGGAGCTGAGTGTGGTGTTTATAGAGGCTAAAAAGTGGGCAACGGAGGGCTTCTGGTAATGTGGCCTGTGGGACATAAGCTTGTGGTTCCTACCTGCCTGTGTCCACCTTCAGAGAGACTGATCCTGAGAGCTGAAGAGAGGCTAATGCTAGGACTGAGACTGCTGGGACAACTGACCGTCTAGTGTATTTGACCAGAATTGCTGCATGCCAGGAGGGGTGAGAAGAACAACCAAGTTTAATCCTTTGCTGCATACAGTTAATGATCCTTACCTAACAGCCCATCAGCCATCTGTAGCAGACAGCTGTAAAGAGACAACTTCCCATGTATCACCTTACAGAAGGGCCCCAACAATAGCCAGCTATTGACAATTAGGATTTAGGTACTTTGCAGGGGAACTCAGGGGTAAATCTTTGTCAAGAATGTATACACCCACCCACTACTGGGGCTTTATGTGTAGTCTTCACACAAGGACATTTGTTTTTGGGTTATTTAATGCAGATACTTTCAACCGTGTTTGCATCAGTTACGTTTTGGTTTAGCATTACTACAGTTCAGTTGATTGCTATCTTATGGGTCAGTGCTCACAATTTCTAGTAAAGTTTCTTTAGCCATGTTCAATTGCATGTTTACTGATTCATACATTGTTTTACTGCCTTGCCATTTTACATTACTTTTATTTACCATCTAATTGATTGTGGTCTATCTTCTGTGTACTCCTATAATGTGATAGTATCTTAATGATTCAGTTACACAGGTGTGAGTGGCCATCAATCAATACCAGATGTGTCAGTGGGGAACAAGCAGCTTAAGAGTTGTGGCAGAAAAGAGGACCCATCAAACAAAGTGATTTCCCTGGTGGGTAGTGCTACTTTCATATACTATATATCATATATTCAAAAAAATACAAGACTTCCCGAATGATTGAGCAACACTTAGTCCAAATTGATTTTGTTCTAGGAACAGGACAAGAAGTCCCAATACTGCTGCCAGAACACAGCACTGTATACTAGTTGATGCTAAATACAGTTTATACAGCGCTGACAAAGATTGCATGTTTTAATAAGGGAAATACACTATATTGCCAAAATTATTGGGATGTCTGCCTTTACATGCACATGAACTTTAATGGTATCCCAGTCTTGGTCCATAGGGTTTAGTATTGAGTTGGCCCACCCTTTGCAGCTATAACAGCTTCAACTTTCCTAGGAAGGCTGTCCACAAGGTTTGGGAGTGTGGGAATGTTTGACCGTTCTTCCAGAAGCGCATTTGTGAGTTCAGGCGCTTATGTTGGACGGGAAGGCCTGGCTCACAGTCTCCGCTATAATTCATCCCAAAGGTGTTCTATCCTGTTGAGGTGCAGGCTAGTCAAGTTCCTCCACCCGAAACATGCTCATCCATGTCTTTATGGACCTTGCTTTGTGCACTGGAGCGCAGTCTTGTTGGAACAGGAAGGGACCATCTCCAAACTGTTCCCACAAAGTTGGAAGCATGACATTGTCCAAAATGTCTTGGTATGCTGACACCTTAAGAATTCCCTTCACTGGAACTAAGGGGCCAAGCCCACCCCTTGAAAAACAACCCCACACCATAATCCCCCCTCCACCAAACTTTACACTTGGCACAATGCAATTAGGCAAATACCGTTACCCTGGCAACCACCAAACCCAGACACATCCATTGGATTATCAGACAGAGAAGCGTGATTGGTCACTCTAGAGAACAAGTCTCCACTGCGCTAGAGTCCAGTGGAGGCATGTTTTACACCACTGCATCCGACACTTTGCATTGCACTTGGTGAGGTTGACGATTGGATGCAGCTTCTCAGCCATGGAAACCCATTCAATGAAGTTATCTATGCACTGTTGTCCTAATCTGAAGGCCACATGAAGTTTGGAGGTCTTTAGCTATTGACTCTGCAGAGAGTTGGTGACTTGCGCTTCTGTGCGCTTCAATATGCACTGACCCCGCTCTGTCATTTTACATGGCCTACCACAAAAATGGTTGTTTCCAGTTGGTTCCACTTTGTTACAATACCACTAACAGTTGATTGTGGAATATTTAGTAGCAAAGAGATTTCAAGGATGGACTTATTTCACAGGTGGCAACCTATAACGGTACCACGTTTGAATTCACTGAGTGACCCATTCTTTCACAAATGTTTCTAGAAGCAGTCTGCATGCCTAGGTGCTTGATTTTATTAGTGATGGGCCAAACACCCCCCCTGCTCAGTTCGCGGTCGAACATTAGAACCAATCGAAAATTTGACCGTGAACTTTGAACAGAGGGAACGCCGCATCTACCATGCAGCTACTCAAAACATTCATTAATTTTTCAGCTGTCAGTGGGAATCCCCACTGATAGCTGAATGTAAAAAGAATTAAACAATTTTTGTTTTAAATGCGTGGGGTCCCCCCATCCATACCAGACCTGAAGGGGAACCCCCCCACTCCAAATGTTTTTTTAAAAATGCCGTAAGCTTCCCCCAAAATCTATACCAGACCCTTATTCAAGCATGCAACCCGGCAGGTCAGGAAAGAGGGGGGTTACAAGCGAGTGGCCCCCCTCCTGAAACATACCAGGCTACATGCCCTCAACATAGGGGGTGCTTTGGGGCAAGGGGAGGCTCCCCCCCAAAGCACCTTGTCCCCATGTTGATGGGGACAAGGGCCTCTTCCACACAACTGTGGCCAGTGTTGTGTGGGTCTTCAGGCAGGGGGCTTATCGGAATCTGGAAGCCCCATTTAACAAGGGGGCCCCCAGATCCCGCCCCCCCCTCCTGTGTGAATGAGTATAGGATACATGGTACCACTACCCAGTCACAAAAAAAAAGTGTAGTGTACAAAATGATAGTAGACAGTCTTTGACAAGTCCTTTATTATCCACTTGCAATCTGGACACTGTTACCCCCTTCCTGCCCAGGCCAATTTTCAGCTTTCAGCGCTGTCACACTTTGAATGACAATTGCGCGGTCATACAACACTGTACCCATATGAATTTTTTAGCATTTTTTGAGACAGATAAAACTTTATTTTGGTGGTATTTATTCACCACTGTGATTTTTATTTTGTTTGCTATATAAATGAAAATGTCCAAACATTTTCTTATACAATTTTTAAAATAATCTTTCTTCATAAATCTTGGCCAAAACTTATCCAGCTATCTTTTTAATAAAAAAAATAACCCAAATTAGTTTATAACCAAAAATTATAATTTTTCAAACAATGTTTTACATTTTTATTTTTTTTTTTATATTATTATTTATTTTTATTTTTTTTTTAAACATACTGTCATGCTAGCAGTACAGTGTGAACATAGTGACTGTACTACTTGTGGGGAGTGATGATTTTTTTTTTTGCACTGATTGCTGTTATACCCATAAAGGCTGTAAAAGCAATCATTTCTCTTTCTCTCTGGCTGCATTCTTGCATCATTGAGAAATACTGTGAGAGCTGTGATTGGCCACAGCTTGTAGAAGGCTGTTGTGAATAGCCTTGTACCATGTGATCTTTGTGATCATTCACAGATTTCGCTTATTACTATTCATGTGATCACTGATTGGCCAATCAGTGATCAAATGATCGGGACCTCAAACTGAGGTCCTGTACAGCGATCGGTGTTCCGCTGTGTCCTCCGGAGACAGCGGGCACCGGATTGCGGTGCTGAGCGATCCCAGGGAGAACGCACAGGCTAAAATGGCGGGCGCTATTTATGAACGGCAACCCGCCCCTGCACTGCTCTCGTCCAGCCATTTATATACACGTGAAGTGGTTAAAAAAAAAAAAAATGCCCCCTGAAGTAGATCCAACATCAATCATGATGCCCTCCACCACTGCAGACCCGAAAAAAGAAAAAAAAACACTCTGCTCCGAATGCTTGCTCCCAGCCATCTGACAGCTTAGCCGCAATGACAGTTCTTAAATACAGTGATGATGTCATAAGGGGGGTGGGGTCACCCTGCCACCTAGTGATGTGATCATGCGCTGTGATTAGCCAAAGCATTGCACCTGACCTGTGATCAGGTGCATTGTTTTGGCTAATCACAATGCACTGTCAGGGCGCAGTGCACTGTGGGGCACAGTGGGCGAATAGCCTGCCAAATACCCTTACCGTTTGTGTGTTCTACTCGAACATCATGCCCAACACTAATAGTCATAGCAATTACTATACCAAAAAATATTAATGCTGTACTATTACAGCTAGCTAGAAAAGCCTAATAACAAAAGCAGTTTTGTGTACTTACTAAAATGATTAATCGTAAATCACTTATTTATTCCCTACAATTCACTAAAGGGTAATTTCTATTTTGTTGCCATTATGCATGTATGCTTGACAAATAGGTAATAGGGATGCATATACTCAAGTCAAGCAGTAGCATTGATGCCAACCTTCCACAGGTTTATGGATGGTTTATAAAAAACCGACACTCTTCTGTGAACATTGTAAATGTCTGTGAAAGGAGAAAAATGCCCATTGAAAATATGGCTTTGCTCTGTCAGCTCAGGGCCAACCGACTGGGAATGAGTGCTACTGCTCAGGCAAAGGGGGGCAGGTCCGGTTTTGGCGGTGTGCTCCTGTACATTGAGCACTGAATAAAAGCCTGCTTCTCCATGATCCCAAGGTAAGAAGCTCCTGCTGTACTAAGTGTGCTGGGGGTGCTGGGTGTAGCTATTATAGCTTGAAATATGTATCCATAATGTGCTTTCATTATTAAATTCTATTGAGCCATGAAGCATAAAAGTATTATTACAGCAGCTGCCTGTGTTAGGACCGTAGATGATGAATGTTACACCTTCCGATGCCCCTTTTCCAGGGTGGTCATTCTGGTTTACTTGCTCTTAGGCCTAAGCAAAGTGTATCCAGTGTTTCCAAATAAAAGAAAACAATTTGGCTAATACAATAAAATGAAGCCATGGCTTAACTACCTGCCGACCGCAGATAGCCGAATGACGGCTGCACTGCGGCCGGCCAGTTCTGGGTGGACGTCATATGACGTCCTCCCAGAACGCGCTCTCCTGCGCACTCCCGGGGGCGCGCACCCGGCAATCTCCGTGATCGCTGTGTCCTACGGACACAGCTGATCACGTGATGTGGTAAAAGGCCAATCACAGCGGCCTTTTACCACGTGATCAGCCGTGTCCAATGACACGCTGATCACCGGGAAATGCAAATGCCGGTTCTCGGCTGCACTTTCCTCACGCTGTCAGAGCGTGAGGAAAGTGCTGCCGAAAACCGGCAGTTGTCAGAGCGGGGATCGGCACCGATCATCAGGATCACTGATCATCAGTGCCCTGATGATCGGTGCCCAGCAGTGCCACACACAAGTTCCGCCCACCTGTGCCCAGCAGTGTGCTCACCTGTGCCCAGCAATGCAGCCACCTGTGCCCAGCAGTGCCACCCACCTGTGCCCACCCACATGTGCCCACCCACCTGTGCCCAGTAGTGCCACCCACCTTGCCCACCCACCTGTGCCCACCAGTGCCACCCACCTGTGCCCACCAGTTCCACCCACCTGTGCCCACCAGTGCCACCCATCAGTGCAGCCCAGCAGTGCTGCCAGTCAGTGCCACCAGTCAGTGCCCAGCGGTTGTGCCAGTCAGTGCCGCCAGTCAGTGCTCAGCAGTGATGTCAGTGCCACCTATCAGTGCTGTCTATCAGTACCCATTATCAGTGTCACCTATCAGTGCCACCAATCAGTGCCGCATACCAGTGCCACCTATCCGTGACACCTCATTAGTGCTGCCTATCAGTGCAGCCTATCCGTGCCACATCATTAGTGCTGCCTATCAGTGCCGCCTATCAGTGCCCTTCAGTGCTGCCTATCAGTGCCCATCAGTGCCACCTATCAGTGCCCATCAGTGCTGCCTCATCAACGCACATCAGTGAAGGAGAAAAATTACCTGTTTGAAAAATTTTATAATAGAAACAAAGAAACTTTTTTTGCACTTTTTTGCTTATAGCACAAAAAGTAAAGTACCCAGCAGCAATTAAATACCACCAAAAGAAAGCTCTATTTGTGATAAAAAAAATGATAAAAATTTCATATGGGTACAATCTTGCATGACCGCGCAATTGTCATTCAAATTGCGACAGCGCTGAAAGCTGAAAACTGGCCTGGTACATAAGGGGGTATAAGTGCCTGGTAGGCAAGTGGTTAAAGAAACCCTTGCCCATAACAGTGACTAACAGATAGATAGTTATGAATTAATTCCATTCATAACAGCTGTGTTTCCCATAGTGAGCTGTTATTGGCCCACAGCTATCATATGGTACATGGGCCAGCCACAGCACCCTGTACTATGTGATAGCTGTGGGCCAATCACAGTTCATAATTGTAAAATCACATCTGTCATGAATGTAACACATTCATGACAGTTTAAAACATAGCTGTTACAGTGAATTTCATTGGTTGAAAATAAAAATCCATGATCACTCCCCCAGAGTAGTACAGTGTTACTATGGTGATACTAAACTACTCTGATGAAAGTATGAAAAAATGATGAATTAAAAAAAATTATAAAAAAATGTAATATTAAAAAAAATTTAACAAATATTATTTAAAAATATATCTTTTTTTTATATACTGTTACCAGTCAGTGTCCCTAATCACTGCCACAGCAGTCATATGATAATGCTGTTCTGCACTGGTGACAGTATGTTAAAAAAATGTGAGGAAATAATTATTTAATTTCCTAATTTTCCATATTATTGTGACAAAAAAATAACAACTTTAAAAAACTTGGCATGTCTCTTACTAAATACTGTGTACTTTCCAAAAAGTGGTTACTTGGGTGGTAATGTCCTGGCATTATAGAACCTCAGGAAGCGAGATAGAGGCAGTCAGTACATTAGGATTAATGAATTTTCAACTATATATATGCCATAGTTTGTAGACGCTATAACTTTCACACAAAACAATAAATATACACTTATTGGCATGTAGCAGAATACATTTTGACCTCAATTTATGAAGAAATTTGATTTTATTGGTTATGTTTTATAACAGAAAGTAGAAAATATTTTTTTTTCAAATTTATTATATTTTTTTGTTGATATAATAAAAAAACCAGTGGTGATCACATGCCAAAACAAGAAAGCTCTATTTGTTTGAAAAAAAATGATATAAATTTAATTTGAGTACAGTGTTGCAAGATTGCACAATTGCTAATTTAAGTATCACAAAAAATGGCCTGATAATGAAAGAGGTAAAACCTTCCAGAGCTTCAGCAGTTAAACAAAAAAAAAATGAGGTGTATAAATACATAGAGGTACAACTGGAAGTGAACATTGGGGGCAGCTGCTCAGTTCACAGAAAATACACTGAACTTGAATCATCAACTTTCAATAGTTTCTAAGGTATTCTGAGCAATGCTTTTAGAATGCTATAGTGGCCACTCACATACTATTGCTACATACTATTTTAGCAAGCCATATCCACTATTTAGCAGGGTTGCAGTGGCAATGCAGCGTGATGTTGTGTTAAATATTGTAAACACTTTTTTTATTGAGTACGAACAGTTGTACATAAGTATATACCGTAGGCACATGAATATGAAGATATATATGCAGCATATAAATAATATAGAACTAAAAAAAAATCCCTGACAGTCTCCTATGAGTCATTATTGAATACATTTATTAATTAATACAAAGTGGTGAACATAAATTGGCTGTGATTATTGTGGCATTTGGCATGGTTGGAAGAAATCTATAGAAGCTGCAGGGAAATTCTTGTTTCTCTTTAGAGAGAGATTTGTGAAAGAATATATTGTTCCCTCCTGATAGACATTTGATAGGATTGTCAAAGGAATGCCATAAGGCAGTATCAGGAATTATACAAAGCTGTTCTAATATAGAGTTGTCCTATAAGGACAAACTGTCTGGAAGATCCTGATATAAGATGAACGTTTGACATTCGTCTACACTGATCTAACCAGTTTCAAAATGGGAAGGTGGTGTTTGCAAGATCATAATATGGGAGCCTCTATGATTATCAACAATTATCTTTTTCCTCCAGGGCACGTGCTAGTTGTGCATCAGGGTAAAGGGAACATCAGGGAGGACCCATGTGACAAATTGTTTCAGTTGTCCTGAAAGTAATATTAAGAAGATATACAGCAGGGCAATTCCAGCTTCCCTTTTAGGTCTTTGTAGCATGGTTAATTTCAATTTAAGTCCAGGAGTGCTCCAAACAAAGGAGGAAAACTAAGCCTGAGCAGCTTACCATCTGGCAGATGAATGTAAACAGTCAGCCGGAAGCTTTGCCAATGTGTGTAGATGTACCTGCATGTTCTAAACATCTGCCATGCGTGCATAGGTGTTAGATAACAGAGTGGTGTGCTTTCAGACACAGAGGATCACAGACCTAGGTACAGAACAAAACATAGTCTCCTTTTGCCTGGCCTGGGACACTTGTGTGACACTTTGGTTTAAAATGCCAATGTGCAGCCAATTAGTGCACCTGTTAGCGCATCAATCAGTGTACCTGTCAGCGCATCAATCAGTGTACCTGTCAGCGCATCAATCAGTGTAACTGTCATCAGTGCATCCTGATCAATGTACCCGTCATAGAGCTGCCATCACTGCTGCCCATCAGCAGTTTACCCATCATACAGCCACCATGTCCAAAAAATTGTATACTAATTTAAATCCTCAGTATGGCAAATGAGAGCAACAGGAAGCTCTAACCGCTCGATTCCGATTCAACATACGAGCCAGTCAAAAGTGGTGGATCAGTGACCGTATTAGAGGAAGAAGCAGTCCCTCCTAAAAGAATAGGTTGCTGTGATGCTTCCGGCATGTGTAGCCCCTACACACTGGTTCCCTTTGGAGTGGGTTTTTTTTTGGTCCCCCTGTCCCTTAGAGGTGTACTTTTTGTCCTTTGAGTTTTTCCCACCTTTTATTCTGACATTGGGCCATTGTTTTTCCATCTTTTTGCCCGCTTTCCGTATGGTGACTCTGTTGGTATGCAATAATGGGACGTACACACGTGTTGGCGTTGGCCACTTCTGACCAGAAATGACGCCGCAATATGGAGCATGCTCCAGAAGTGATGTCACGAAGGCCCGGAAGTTCAGTGAAGGACGTCTTTGATGAGTTGGGAGTTTCCCTCCCTCTGTCAGGTGCTGAACTAATGAAAAAAACACCCACATTAATGGGAAGTCAATCTGATCAAGGTGCGGTTAGTATTTAAACTCAGATATATAGAGGGGAGGCTGCTTATTTTGGTCTCTCATTTCGATAATTTGGCCATTGCGAACTGCAGTTGATGTAGATATATTTAAAGAAAAAGTTTCCCTGTCCGATGTTGTCTTATAATTATGCATCTGGATGTCTCACACATGTGGTATCACCATGCTCAGGAGGAGTAGCAGAATATATTTTGGGGTGTAATTCTTGCTACGTCTATGCTGTGTTTTAGAAATATCTTATAAATCGACAACTTTGTAAAATAATTTTCTTTTCTTTTTTTACACATTTTCCAAAATATTGTGAAAAAAAATGCATGTTCAAAAGACTCATTATGCTTTATAGAATATACATTGGGGTGCTTGCTTTCCAAAATGGGGTCATTTTGTGGCTGTTCTCACTGTCCTGGTGCTCCAGGGCTTTCAAAAATGTGATAGGTAGTCAGAAAATTAGATGTGTAATTTATATCCACAGAACACCTATTTTGGGGTGTAATTGCAAGTATGCCTATGCTGTGTGAGAAAAATAACTTGTGAATATTTTGCGTAAAAAAAGAAAAAATGTTATTTAATTTCTTGATTTTTTTTTTTTTTTAACAATTATGGAAAAAAATTACAACTTAAGAAAACTCTCCATGAGTTTTACTAAATAACTTGTACTGTCTACTTTCCAAAAGGGGTTAATTTGGGGAGGATTTGTATTGTCCTGGCATTTTAGGTCCTTAAGAAATGACTTCTTGTAGACTCTATAACCTTCATGCAGAATAAATCATATACACTGATTTGGGTCATTTTTACCAAAGAAATGTAGCAGTGTAAATTTTGGCATACATTTATAAAGAAAAACTACCCATTTGCAAAATTTTATAATAGAAACTAAGGAAAACTTTTTTTCCCCAACTTTTTGGTATTTTTTCGCATATATCTCAAAAAATAAAAAAAAAAACAGTGGTGATTATATACCACCAAAAGAAAGCTTTATCTGTCTGAAAAAAAGATAACATTTAATTTTGGGTACAGTAGTGCATGACTAAGTAATTGTCATTTAAAATGTGACAGCACTGAAAGCTGAGAATTGCCCTGGGCAGGAAGAAGGTAAAAGTGCTTTGTATTGAAGTGGTTAAACAAGGTTGTAGAAATGAGCAAAGCAAAAATTATAGCTATAAAAAAAGATCAAGAGAGTGCAATGTGATCCAGTAGCTCAGGTCCAGTGCTTATCTAGCTGGTCTTGATTTATCTAGAGATCATTCACACACACTGCAAACAATGTAGATCAAAATAAAGCTGTAAAAGATTCCAACCAAGGTCGGACTGACCATTTGGAAACTCGGGCGCTGCCCGAGGGCCCGGGGTCAGTAGGGGTCCCCATGAGATGCCCCTGGTACCTTTTTCATAGGCTTTTTTGAGTTTGGGCAAGGACACAGGGGCCCCATGATACCCTATTGCCTGGGGGCCCCATGAGTTGTCAGTCCGCCCCTGATTCCAACCATCATTATAAATATTATCAATGCATTTTGAATGATATCGTGGCACCCTTAGCTTATATTTGAGACTGACACATTTTAGTAGTAGAATATTCTTAAAGCTAAGGGGTTTTATAATTATTTAGCTATGGGTCCCATTACAAACAGTTGAATAGCTCTTTAGCTGAAGCTATGACCATGCAGAAAACATGCTGTACTGCTACACTATTGCTGTTTAGCAGATACTGGGTACATGCTGTACACTTCTACTGCAGCTTTTGTAATCTGCCCTTACAAGTAAAAATTTTGTTAGACTGCAAATGATCTGTAGTCTGTTGACTGGTTAATTAGCTGCATGGCCTCCATTAAAATGCTAAGGAAAGTAAATCATATGGACACATAATGGAAAGTCCAGTACTACCAATATAAGTTATAATCAAGCAATGTAAATCAAATATTACAGACCAATGTGACTCACTCCTGTAAGGCAGAAAATACTCTGATATTGCCTTTCAGATTACAATCCCTTGACTTTAGCCAATGTACTCTTGTGAAGGGCTTTCTTTAACATCTGATGAGTATAATCCGAGAGCAAGAGAAATGCTCAGAATCAAATTGTGTTGTATATTCTAGAGAAAGTTATGTTGATTGTTTTCTGATATTTTCCTTGGTCAGGTATGCTTTTGTGGAACTCTAATATTGCTAGTGAGGGAAAGGAAAAAGTATTCCATTTTGTTTAACCACAAATAATATAGCTGTAAGAGGAGTGCAATGACACAACTAAAATTCATGAACTATAATTTCAAAAAAGTAAAGGGTGATTGTAGCCGTAATAGTGCATTTGCGACAGAAACAATTGAGTACTGACGTGATACTTTTTTTATTTGCACTAACATACAATTTTGAGGACAAGCTTTTGGGGTATGTCCCCTTCTTCAAGGTCCAAACTGCCTGGACCTTGAAGAAGGGGACATATCCCGAAAGCTTGTCCTCAAAATTGTATGTTAGTGCAAATAAAAAAAGTATCACGTCAGTACTCAAAAAAAGAAAGCTAATACTTATGTTCCTGGAATATCTTATGCAATTGTTATAATGTCTCCATATGGACCTTTTCCTTCTGAAAGTCAAACATTATGGCGGTTCCCTAGCTTAGAGATGAGCCATACCTGCAGAGTTCCTCTGTAAAGCATTCTGTCACGTGTCACTACACACCTTACTGGCCATATGTTGCATTTAGGAGAGACATTTGAGCCTATGCCTTCTCCACCTGTCTAGCTTACCTCTGCCACCTCACTGCCAGTGACAGAATGGGGTCCCGCCATTCACTTAGCGCAGACCTCATGCGTTCACTTGTTAACTCCTTCACTCCTGTCTCATGCAGGTAGGCCATGGGTCTCTGTAACTTGGTCCCAGTTGCAGTGGGAAATTGACTGCTGGGGAAGGAGTCAGGTCACTGATCCCCTCTCTATCCATCAGCTAACCAGGTACCACGCTTCCATACAGGCTGCATAAGCGTGAATGGTCACTCCATAGAACATTGCTATAGAGTCCAGTGGCGGTGTGCTTTACACCACTGCATCTGACGCTTTGCATTGTACATTGGTGTTATAAGGCCAGCAATACTAGTGGCTAACCCTTTATCCAGTGCTTGCCGTTTTTGGCAAAACATCTACATTTAAGGGCCCTGTTAATGTTTTTTAAGCAACATTTAAATAATCGTGGTATGCTCTGTGCCTAGCCTAATAATATACTAATAGTAATATAAATTATTAAGGTCTTTAGGAAAAACATGAGCTGCCATTCTTCTAAATAAAGGCATTAAAATACAGCATATTTTGCAGAACTGATGTCTGTCAAAAGATGTATGAGAATCTTCACTTACTATTATTGTGAAGACAAGAAACTGGGAATTTAAGATGCTGTGCAGATATTACATTAAGACAACAGATATTACAATATTAGGATCTATGTGCTTGAAGAGAAAAACATATTGAGTCTGTCAAGAAAGTAAAAAGGGACATTATTGTCATTTATAATTTAGCTTGGAAAGATTACACTAATAACATAAGGTAAGGTTTCAGACCTTCGTTATTTTTTAAAACTGTATAAATTGTGCTTCCAGTGACCTTGTGATCTTGTGAAGAATCACTGTTTGAATTATCAACTAATAATTGAACAACTGGGAGACGTACAGGGTGCCTTTCTCTTATCATGTTGCAATGGCCACTAACTAAAATCTACATTTAAAAATTAGCTAGTGAAACTATTACCTATTATGATAAATGCAAAAGATACAAAATAATCTGCCCAGATCTCTCTCCATTGTTTTATTTTAACAAAACTGTGCACTCCTGAAAAACTCCAGCTTACATGTCTAAAGATTTTAGTCTAGAAGTCTAGAAAAAAGATTCACCTTTTATTTGCACTAATAAAAATGAAAGTCTGTTTATAAAGATGGAAGTAGGGATTTATGTCTCATCAGCCAACCCGCTGCTGCTACTTCCATGTAACACCATTTTCTACCACCAAGAATATCCCTTGGGTTGAATTGTGATGATTTATAGACGATTACAATTTTTTCTCAATGAAGATTGGCTATAGTGATATAATGGCGACATCACTTCGGGATCCAAATTAGTGTAACCTGGACTGTAGGTGATAACTGCTGTGAAACCTCTTACTTTGTTGCTGCTGTTTTATCCTTCTACAGTGTGGACAAGGTTCAACTGAATATTCATTAATGCAGAACTGCAACAGCCATCTTTAAGAAGACTACATTGCAATGCTCGTCTATGGAATGTCTCCAGTTCAGGGGGCAGTTTGTAAACTGATGTGTCACAGTGTTTTTTAATATATGCAATCAATCTTTGTTTTACAAATAGACGTTTTACAATAATACATAACAAAAACATTCCAAAGTACTATGGGTTATCTAAAGAAACATCACAATAGCAGTTGCCTGCCTTTTGTCTCTCTTTGTCTAATTGAAAGACAATGTGATGAATCAATCAATTGTGTGTAAATTCCAGCTTGAGCTATAAAGCTTTGTTAACAACAGTTTTTTTTTCTCCAAAGCAGCTAGGAAAGTCCTTAAACATGAAATGAGAATACAAATATAAATATGCAATACTTTTTATATTTCCCTGGCTAAAAAGGATTTTTTTTGGGTTGTGATCATAATAGAGAAAGAAAATATGTACAAAACCACTAAACTTCTTTTTAACATAACATAAGACTTTTTTTAACATTGAGGTAAGATATTAGTAATTATCATTCACAGATTTCTCTAGTAGTAAGCAATGATGTCAGGAAGTGACATCTTGTTTACTACTATTCATGTGATTACTGATTGGCCAATCAGTGATCACATGAATCGGGACCTCACACAGAGGTCCCATACAGGGATCTGTGTTCCGCTATGTCCGGAGGACACAGCACCCACAGATCGCAGTGCCGCGTGCTCCCAGGGAGTGTGCACAGACAATGGATGTGGAGGGACGTTTAGAAACATCCACCCGCATCAGCTGCACTCCCGACCGGCCGTTTATCGACATGGGCCAGACGGGAAGTGGTTAATTTAATTTAGTTGTTTTTTATATACCACCTGTAACCTCTTTCCCTTTGACTGGTATTCCAGTCACCTTTTTTCTTTTGTATTAATACATATGCTGCAGGGACCACATTGACATATCCAGTGATATCCAGTGGGATGGATACAGTGGAGAAAGATTAGAACCCCTGTCAGTTTTTAGTGTTAATAAAGAGGTAGAACACTAAAAACTGTCAGGGGTTCTAATCTTTCTCCACTGTATCCATCCACTGGATATCACATCATGAGATAAAATACAAGATGTTTTCATGAGATAAATACCTCCATTTTGATTAAATAACTCATGCTTTATTTTAGTAGTTTGTGCATTGCAAAAAAATGTTTGAAAAAAGCTATGAGTTATTTTTTTCTCGGATTTTAAGAGGAAAATAAATCTTAGTGAACTGAGCCCTGTGTGTGGGGAGCTGCACGTGTGTAATAGGCAGGGTGGAGGTAGATCCGGCTTATACTAATCAATGGTCGAGCCTTTGACTTGGTGTAGTTGAAAACCTCTCTTATGACAGGTGAGGCCTGACTTGCACTTACTGGTTTCAGTGAAGAGCTGTGTCCTGTAGCCCCTCCCTTTGCTCTGCTCCCAAGTTCCACTGCCAGTGGAATCATCTGTGAGAGTTCCTTTCTATGACATACAGTAATCTTCCTGTATGAGCCTAAAAGAAGATCCAGAGCCCCTAAAATCAGCCTCACTTACCTCCTTCAGCCTCCAGCCCCCCTTAGTCACCCCCTGAGAGTGCCAGTGCTTCCTTCCCTCAACAGAGCGCCAGTGCTCCCTCTCCCTCTGCAGAGCACCAGTGACGGGTCCCTACAACTGTATCTTTTTGCCAATAATAAAGACACATACAAGGACCTTGTACCCCACCACCTGCCATGATGTAAAAGACACAGCACCTGTAATATATCAAAAGCAAAAAGAACAAAAAAAAACCCAACACAAGCAAAGTAACAAGGGAGGGATGGTGGGAAATTGTCCCAACCAAGCTTTCTTCCAACTAAAGACTACCCAAAACCCTTCTTCATCCAAAATGCTTGAAGCCCCACCAACTACAGCTCTATCCACCTATCTGGTGAGTAGTCATGAGTTCCTGTTCATTTGATCCGCAAGCCACTCTTACTATACCAAATACCTTTTAACCCAGTCATGTCGGCCCTGCGTCTAGGCTTCTTCTTTCACTCCGGGCCTGGCTTTACACTTGTTAGGCACACAGTTAACCCATTGATTTCCCCCTAGATGTTAACCCATTCTCAGCCACTGTCATTAGAAAAGTGAGAGTGTACAGTATTATATTGGATCACTATTGATGTCAATATCAGTCAGTTAGTGTACCTCTCAGCGAGGATCTGTTAACACCAGAATTGCCCACCACACTATCACAGTCCAATTAATAGTCGCTGATCACCGCCATTACCAGTATAGCGTCATGGCTGCATAAATTATGGTATATACTGTATACCATAGTTTGTAGATGCTATCACTTTCATACAAACCCAATTATTATCACATTTATTGGGATTTTTTTTTCACCAAAGACAATACATTTTGGCCTAAATTTATGAAGAAATTAGTTTTTTTTATTGGATATGTTATATAACAGAAAGTAGAAAATATCTTTTTTTCAAACTTTTCTGTCTTTTTTTTTGTTTATATACTATACAAAAACAGTGGTAATCAAATACCACCAACAGAAAGCTCTATTTGTGTAAAGAAAATGATATAGGTACATTTGGGTGCAGTCTTACATGACTGTACAATTGCCAGTTAATGTAGCACAGTGCTGAATAACAGATAATGGTCTAGTCATGAAGCGGGTAAAGTCTTCCAGAGGTCTTGTGGTTAATAAGAGACATATATTATGTAAGTTGTATAAATGTGACACATTAGGCATTATGCATTAGATTTAGTTTCACATTTTCTTTTACGTTTGTTATATTTTATTATTCCATTGTTTGCATATACAGTTGTTAGTAGATTTATTAAAATGGTTTTGTACATGACTGATTGATTAAAGTGAATGCAGCCCTGTTCAAAGAACTTTGCATTGTATGAATAAATAATAAAGCATAATAATTGTACAGCATTGTAGAGCAGAAAAAATATAATAAAATGATAGCTTCCCTTATGTACATCTATATATATATATATATATATATATATATATATATATATATATGTATATATATATATACATAGATAGTTACATAGCTAGTCTGGCTGAAAAAAGACAAACGTATATCAGTTCAACCATAAAAAAAAAGTTATAATCCTACACCCACAGTTGATCCAGAAGAAGGCAAAAAACCCAGCAAAGCATATTCCAATTTGCTCCTGCAGGGTAAAAAAATTCTTCCTGATCCCCCGAGAGCCATTCGAATATTCCCTGGATCAACTTTACCTATAAATGTTAGTAACCAGTTATATTCTGTGTAATATATATATTAATATATATATATACAGTATATATAGGGGTTAGACAAAAAATGGAAACACTACATGATTTGCAGGTGTGAAAGTGGCAACATGTTTTGCATTGAAATTGAAAGTGATGTAACATTCTTTTAATTCCGCTGTGTAATGAGACACCTAGCTACCAGGTAGGAAGCCTTACTTTCATCATTCGCTGCGTGCGCTGCTAGTAATATGGAATCGTGTTAGAGTTTACTGAGCTTTAAAGAGAGCAAATTCTTGGTGCCCGCTTAGCTAGTGCCTCTGGGACTGAAGTTCCCAAATCATTTGCCATGTCGCGTGGTGCATAAACAGTTTCTGGGAAAATGTCAACTGACCACACATAAGCGTGGTCGACATAGTCAACTGACCTAAAGAGACAAAAGGACATTGCGCAGAATTGTGACCCGGAATAACAAAAACAACTGCTGCAAAGGTGACTGCAGAGCTCAATCGCAGTCCTGTGCAAAGACACATAATGGTACATATGACGGCATATATAGTTTCTGAGAAAACATTCTCTAATAAGCATAAGCGCAGTCAACATGGTGAACTGACCTAAAGAGACAAAAGGACATTGCGCAGGATTGTGACCCAGAATAACAAAAACAACTACTGCAAAAGTGACTGCAGAGCTCAATCTCAGTCCTGTGCAAAGACACATAATAGTACATATGATGGCATATACAGTTTCTGGGAAAACATTGTTAAATAAGCATAAGCGCGGTCGACATGGTCAACTGACCTAAAGAGACAAAAGGACATTGCGCAGGACTGTGACCCGGAATAACAAAAACAACTGCTGCAAAAGTGACTTCAGAGCTCAATCTCAGTCCCGTGCAAAGACACATAATGGTACACTCATCTGTAGCAGGATTGCAAGCCCAGAAGCTCACCAGTGGTTCCAGTGCAAACACTCACCAGGACCAACTGCAGCCACTGAAACTGGGCATTACTTGAAATGGTGATTGGACAAGCAAATGTAATGTCAGCACCATTAGGCCCCATGCACACAAGACGTTTTGCAAACTCTCCTAGAAGCCTCTCCTGGCAGAAACATTTTGGCAGAAAAAAAACACCTGAGACTTGTAAAAGTGTGTAATGCTTTTAAACACATTTTGGCATGTTTACAGGCATCAAGCACTTGGGTGCTAATTCATTTCATTGGCCAGAATAGTCATTTATTCTGGTCACTGAAATTAAATAACATTCAAGCGCTATACGCGTAAAGTTAACATGCGTATCGGTGCATTTACAAGCGGCAAGCATTTTTTCTGCCAAAACTCTGCTGCACCTGGACGTCCTGGCAGTGGGCAGGGGCGGACTGACCATTTGGAAACTCGGGCGCTGCCCGAGGGCCCGGGGTCAGTAGGGGGCCCCATGAGATGCCACTGGTACCTTTTTCATAGGCTTTTTTGTTTGGGCAAGGACACAGGGGCCCCATGATCCCCCATTGCCCGGGGGCCCCATGAATTGCCAGTCCGCCCCTGGCAGTGGGTTTTATTTCTGCCTTTAAAAACCACTACAAACGCTGTTAATAGTCTATATGTACATGGACACATAGGATAACATGCAGGGGAGTTTAGAGACAGACGTCCCTAGCAGAAGCTGTAAAAACATCCAGTGTGCATAAGGCCTTATTAGAACAGTAGCCAAGATTCAAGCAGTTATGGAAACAGGTTGTGGCTTAGGCTGCTCTCACACCAATTCTTTTATTTTCCATTTTTGCATTAGGAACAGTATGGCAGAGCCATACAAAGCAGTGTGCTTACAGCGAAACACACACACAGCAACCCTTTGATCTCCCCAGATGTTAACCCCTTGCTGCCCAGTGTTATTAGTACAGCATCAGTGCTTTTTATTAACACTGATCACTGTATTGGTGTCACTGATGATATCAGTGACCTTTAGTCAGTTCTGCCTCAGTGTCAGAATGCCTGCCGAAGTCCCGCAGTCCCGCTATAAGTCGCTGATCACTGTCATTACTAGAATAAAAAAATGTAAAGAAAAAATACCAGTATATATACCTCCATTTGTAGACGATATAACTTTCATGTAAACCAATTAATTTACACATATTGGGAGCAGAATACATTTTGGCCTAAATTTATGATGAAATTTGATTTTTGACATTTTTTTATTGGACATGTTTAATAGCAAAAAATCAAAAGTAAAGTATTGAGGTCTTTTTTTATAGTGCAATAAAAAATGCACAGGTGATCAAATACCACCAAAAGAAAGCTCTATTTGTGGGAAAAAAGGACATACATTTCATTTGGGTGTAGTGTTGCATGACCGCTCAATTGTCAATTAATGTAACACAGCGCTATATCGCAAAAAATGGCCTGGTCAGGAAGGGGGGTAAGTCCTCTGGAGGGCAAGTGGTTAAACAGGTTGTACACAAAAACATGACAAAAACACATCAAAAATGCACCTCCCCAAAATGAATGGGAAACTCATCAAAAACGTACCCGAAGTTGCATTTTTGGTTCATTTTTTTTGTCACGTGTCAGGTGAAAAGCGCACTGGAAATATGGTAAAAAAGCACATGCGTTTTTACCACAGTTTGCAACTGAGCAGTGTGAATGTAGCCTAAATAATCCTTTGATAAACTTTAATTTCATTTGCTAATTTAAATAAGTAGAAAATAGGGTGCAAATGCAAATTTTATTCACCTACACAAAGTTGCTAGCAATAATTGTTATACACCAGATAATAATGCACATTTTAAATGTCATTTTAAGGCACTCTACAACTGAAATAAACAGCAGCTGACATCACATGAGAATGTATTTGTCATAAATCACAAAGCACAGGAGGAATGGAGATATTTTATTCAGGTGTGCAGAGGGAGAACAACAAAGCTTCTTTAGAGTCGGTAGCCATGACATCAATGAAATCGCATAAAGTAGCTCTGTTGCTTCATTGTGATTGAATATTTCAGATGTGAAGATGCCTTTTTCATGTTAGCATGAATGTCAAACTATTTTTTGAGAATAATATGTAAACTTTACTTATTTGAGTATTAACAGCATGGTAGATAATAACAGTGTGGAAGATTCATTTTGTTAAAATAGAATGTCCTGACATATTTTCCAGAATTTTACAAAGTAAAGTATTTTACAAAGGAGAACCAATCGCATCAGTCTTACCTGGGTGAAGCTTTTAGTCTATTGTTCCCACAGGCTCATTCAACAAAGCTAATGTCAGGTATCATCTATTTAATCTATTAGTGTATTATAATACACTATACCGCCAAAGGTATTGGGACACCTGCCTTTACACGCACATAAACTTTAATGGCATCCCAGTCTTAGTCCGTAGGGTTCAATATTGAGTTGGCCCACCCTTTGCAGCTATAACAGCTTCAACTATCCTAGGAAGGCTGTCCACAAGGTTTAGGAGTGTGTCTATGGGATTGTTTGACCATGCTTCCAGAAGCGCATTTGTGAGGTCAGGCACTGATGTCAGATGAGAAGGCCTGGCTCGCAGTCTCCACTCTAATTCATCCCAAAAGTGTTCTATTGTGTTGCGGTTAGGACTCTGTGCAGGCCAGTCAAGTTCCTCCACCTCAAACTCGCTCATCCATGTCTTTATGGACTTTGCTTTGTGTACTGGTGTGCAGTCATGTTGGAACAGGAAGGGGCCATCCCCAGACTGTTCCTACAAAGTTGGGAGCATGAAATTGTCCAAAATGTCTTGGTATGCTGATGCCTTAAGAGTTCCCTTTACTGGAACTAAGGGGCGAAGACCAACCTCTAAGAAACAACCCCACACATCCCTTCTCCACCAAACTTTACACTTGTCACAATGCTGTCAGGCAAGTACAGCTTCTCTGGCAACCACCAAACTGAAACATGTCCATCAGATTGCCAGACAGAAGAGTGATTCATCACGCCAGAGAACATGTCTGCCCTGCTCTAGAATCCAGTGGCAGCGTGCTTTACACCACTGCATCCGACGCTTTACATTGCACTTGGTGATGTAAGGCTTGGATGCAGCTTCTTGGCCATGGAAACCCATTCCATGAAGCTCTCTTTGCACTGTTGTAGTGCTAATCTGAAGGCCACACAAAGTTTGGAGGCCTTTAACTGTTGACTCTGCAGACAGTTGGCAACTTCTGCGTACTATGTGCTTCAGCATGCGCTGGCCCCGTCATTTTACGTGGCCTACCACTTCATGGCTGAGTTGCTGTTGTTCTCAGTTGCTTCCACTTTGTTATAACACCACTAACAGTTGACCGTGGAATATTTAGCAGCAAGGACATTTCACGAATGGACTTGTTGCACAGGTGGCAACCTATCACGGTACCACACATGAATTCACTGAGCTCCTAAGAGCGACCCATTCTTACACAAATGTTTGTAGAAGCAGTCTGCATGCCTAGGTGCTTGAATTTATACACCTGTGGTCATCGAGGTGATTGGAACACATGAATCCAATGATTTGGAGGGCTGGCCCAATACTTTTGGCAATATAGTGTATGTGTAAGGCTATCCTTTACTCAATTGAATAAGGGATTATGGCAGCTTTCGCAATATACATTCATTGGGTTATTAGTGTTCACCATTTAGTGCAGAGTGGGTTTATATGATATATTTTTGGATTGTGCACAGTAACTGGAGCACCTCAAAGAAACCCAATGCAAAGCAGGATGAACATAACAAATATATGTGCCCATATAAAAGAAGATTGTCATAAAGTAATTTTTAAAGGCTTATTAGAGCAAACTGAATCAATTATGAATTAAAGTATAAGTAAAGGCAAACCTTTTTTTTCAGTTTTGGTTTAGAGTAAAAGTGGATTAGAACCCCTGTCGGTTTTCATTGCAGTTTGTGTCCTCTCTATTTGTCCTATTTACCGTTAACATTAAAAGTAAAAATAATCAAAAATTCTGATTTGTTCCCAGAAAAATAATAGAGAGGAAATCTTCCAATGGGGACAGTAGTTCTGGTGACCATGGGGTCTCCAAGGCATTCCCTTAATTTACAGGGATTTCCTTTCACTTCTTGTTTGGTTTTGGGAAAGGAAGTGAAGGGAAATTCCAGTAATGGGACACAGATAGCTTAACTGAATGAGTTGTTTTACAAGGTGAGGGGTCACATATACTTTAAATAGTATGTAACCCAACACTTTTTTTCCTGATATGTGCCTGCTGTACTATGTACTTGTATGAAAAAGTATCCTGTTCTCCTTGTATTGCATCCTTTGTGTGAAATCCCTGGTGTTCCTGCCAGTCCCTCTGCTTTACTATTAAAAACTGATCACACTAGGCATGAGAGCCCACTGTGGTCAGTTCTATACCTGTGGTGGGAACCAGGGGCGGACTGACAACTCTTGGGGCCCCTGGGCAATAGGGGATATTGGGGCCCCTGTGTCCTTGCCCAAACTCAAAAAAGCCTATGAAAAAGGTACCAGGGGCATCTCATGGGGCCCCCTACTGACCCCGGGCCTTCGGGCAGTGTCCGAGTTTCCAAATAGTCAGTCCGACCCTGGTGGGAACTCAGTCTGCTCTTCTACTGTCTCCCCCCCCCCCCCCCACCAGTCATCCTTTCATTGGGAAGACTAGTGTCCTGTTCTTTCTCTTCTCCCAGCTCTTATGCAGCTGAGAGCAGAGGGAATGTGATCACTTAGAAAAAAAGGGGAAATACGTGTTTATAATGTTTGTTTTTTTTTATATCCATACACAGATGTTTTACCTTTCATTTGTATGTTGAACTAGTGAATGTGACATTCACCAATCATCCCAAGTCGTTATTCATTCCATGTAATTTAATACACATACCCCAGGGAGATTTAACTGCAGCAAACATTTAGTGAATGTCACATTTTCTACTATATAAATATATCAATGCGCATAAGCATATTATTCATAATGAAAATAAATATTATTCACAACGAATGCTAACTAGGCAAATCTTATAGTTTTGGATAGTGTGGGGACAAGATAAATGATATATCAGGTTTTATTTTCTGCTTTTAGGACTTTCTGTTTCTATGACACCAGGGCAAAAAAGAAAAGTACATACAGCAATAATACCATTGCCAGGTACTCTAACCTAGTCTACCTAAAATGTGTTTTTGGTTTTGTCTGCGACCTCAGTAGAGGGATTTTCATCACTTTGTGCTATAGGAGGATCAAAATCTCCCTAACAGGAATATAGACAGCACAAAAAACCTGTTGGACGCCTCTAACCTTTCCGTACTTTACCTAAAGCTTATTCATATGTTTTGGCTTTTGTGCTTTTCATGCAATGAGGTTTTAGTACAATAATATTTTTTTACCATGGTAGCTGAACCACCTAAATCCTAACATTACAGCCTGACAGGGCTACACACATGCTGCTGCCACAATGTTTTGCGGTCTCTGCATTTTGTAACTCGGGCTGCAGAGTGACAGGTGACACTGTCTGTCAAACTTCCCTATTGAGATCATGGGGCCAAATGCTTGGCTCACATTTGCAGCTTGGTCCCGCAATGCGGAAGTGCAATTTAAATTAACTAGTTGCCGACCGCAGATAGCCGAATGACGGCTGCACTGCGGCCAGCCAGTTCTGGGTGGACGTCATATGACGTCCCCCCAGAACGCGCTCTCCTGCGCGCCCCAGGGGGCACGCACCCGGCGATCTCCGTGATCGCTGTGTCCTACGGACACAGCTGATCACGTGATGTGGTAAAAGGCCAATCATACCGGCCTTTTACCACGTGATCAGCGGTGTCCAATGACACGCTGATCACAGGGAAATGCAAGTGCCGGTTCTCGGCTGCACTTTCCTCACGCTGTCAGATCGTGAGGAAAGTACTGCCGAGAACCGGCAGTTGTCAGAGCGGGGATCGGCACCGATCATCAGGGCACTGATCATCAGTGCCCTGATGATCGGTGCCCAGCAGTGCCACCCGCAAGTTCCGCCCACCTCTGCCCAGCAGTGCGCCCACTAGCTCCACCCACCTGTGCCCAGCAGATCACCCACCTGTGCCCAGCAGTGCACCCACCTGTGCCACTCTGCAGTGTCACACACCTGTGCCCAGAAGTGCCACCTACCTGTGCCCAGCAGTGCCACCCACCTGTGCCCACCCACCTGTGCCCACCAGTGCCACCCACCTGTGCCCACCTGTGCCCACCCACCAGTGCTGCCCACCAGTGCCACCCACCAGTGCAGCCCAGCAGTGCTGCCAGTCAGTGCCACCAGTCAGTGCCCAGCGGTTGTGCCAGTCAGTGCTGCCAGTCAGTGCCCAGCAGTGATGCCAGTCAGTGCCGTCTATCAGTACCCATCATCAGTGTCACCTATCAGTGCTGCATATTAGTGCTGCCTATCCGTGACACCTCATTAGTGCTGCCTATCAGTGCCGCCTATCCGTGCCACCTCATTAGTACTGCCTATCAGTGCCCTTTAGTGCTGCCTATCAGTGCCCATCAGTGCCGCCTATCAGTGCCCATCAGTGCTGCCTCATCAACGCACATCAGTGAAGGAGAAAAATTACCTGTTTGAAAAATTTTATAATAGAAACAAAGAAACTTTTTTTTTTTTTCAAATTTTTTGCACTTTTTTAATTTATAGCGCAAAAAGTAAAGCACCCAGTGGCGATTAAATACCACCAAAAGAAATCTCTATTTGTGAGAAAAAAATGATCAAAATTTCATATGGGTACAATGTTGCATGACCGCGCAATTGTCAATCAAAGTGCGGCAGCGCTGAAAGCTGAAAATTGGCCTGGTAAATAAGGGGGTATAAGTGCCTGGTAGGCAAGTGGTTAAAGAAAAAAAGACAGGTGGCAGGAGCTGCTGCAATACAACACTCTGAAATTTGATCCACCATAGATCACTTTTCAGAAGGTGGTATGCTTACCATGAGTGTGAAAGAATACACCAGTTGTTTAAAATAATTATGAGAGTTAATACATGGTTATTTCTCACATAGTGCCAAGTGAGGAAAGACAGTGGTGCAGAATAATATCTCCCTTTATGGAGTATTTTATTTAAAACCTTAAAAAAATAATTATATATATATATATATATATATAGTCAGTCCGCCCCTGGTCTAGACCCGAAACCATAACATATTGCAGAGTACTAGTCCTTGGTGTGGTGGCTGCATTTGTTTTCTTTTTTTTTCAAACTTCTTTTGCTTTATTTTCACCTAGTAATCCTGCAAATAACACTTCCTGTCACTGGATGGCTACGTCACGCCTCCACTGTGTCAGTGGAGGGAGCCATGCTTGTTGCCCTAGGCTGCTCTCCTGATATGGACTACTTCCTCTCATATATACAGTAAATAGTGGGCCAAGCAATTTGTAATCTACAGAAGATAGGAAGGAAAATATTTTTCAGTGCAGCTCACAGAAAGCGACAAGGGCACTGTATTTTTGTCAAGATCAACGACTATTTGCTACATGAAACAAAATGAATATAGCCAACACATCTAAGGACTAGAAGTTGCAACCTATTACATTTTGTTTCCAACAACAGCACAGTCGTCCATTTCTGGGAGGGTATCATGGACACAGCTAATCACATGACACAGTAAAGGGCCAATCACAGTGGCTTTTTACCATGTGATCAGCTTTGTCCAATCACAGCTGACCACCATGTAAATACATTTGCTGGTTATTGGCAGTACTTTCCTCACACCATCACAGTGTGAGGAAAGTATTGCCGATAACTGGCAACTATGAAAGGTCACATCTACACGGATAATTAGGGCACTGAGTATGCTGTTGATGAAACCTCCAAGGAAGCAAAGCAACTAAATAATGCATTCACAAAGCTAAAAAGAGCTTTTGAAAGCTGTAAAAGACTGTCTAAATATTTGCCTTTTCTATCAACTATCAATACAGAAAAATCTCTGAAAGAGTTGAATAACTTTACTGCTCTTAACAAAGAAAAATACTTTACATTATTGGAAGCCAAGATGGAGGTAGACCCCAAGATATCACAATTGCATGAAACTACATCCTACTACTCTTCCTCTTTCAAGCATTTTAGGAGATCCTCTAGATGAGGGTTTCTCAACCAGGATTCCTCCAGAGGGTGCTAGGGGTTCCTTAAGCAATGAGAATTTTCTGCCTCTCAGATAAGTTCCCACTGACACCATTGATCTTTTTATCTATATGTAAGGGGATAATTCTTCCCAATGACCACAAGTGTAAGGAACATTCATTCCACTGACCATCACACTAATCTATCATGAGTTGTAGGTATAGTCATTTTTAGAGGGGTTCCCTGAGACTGAACATGATTATATCAAGGGTTCCTCTGTGTTGAAAAGATTGAGAAAGACTGCTCCAGATCGATAGGGTCACAGTCACAGTGATCATCACTAAGATCCTGCTCTCAGCTATCCTCATTGTGCAGTCAACTCATAGTGGCCCATGCTGAAGCAGAAGAAGCTAAGGCTGAAACTTACTGCATTAAGAGGAAAACAGCCATCAAAGCCTAAACCCCCAAGCTCATGCAGAGGCAGAAGCACACGCTGCTCATGTAGGGTTAATCACCTATGGTACATGTCACTTGTCATTTTGGATAAAGAGGTGTTATGAACTGACCATATCTCTTGAACAGCAAAAATGCAAAAATGTGCTTGAAAAAAGTAATGGGAACTCCAACATTTTAAAGTCATCACCAGAACAAAAGGCAAGATGAAATTGTCTAATATCTCCACAGAAAATGAAATTCCCTCACTTAGTAGTGATTTCTTTTCACTACCTGGTTTGTCTATAAGACACATAGGGGTTGACTTACTAAAGGCAAATAAACTGTGCACTTTTCAAAATTCAGTTTCACTCTGCAAGGGCAGTTGCTCCTAAGCTTAGTAAATGAGCAGGCACTTTGCTGACTTCCATCATCCATTTATGTGCAAGCAAAAATGCAGTTTTTTTCTATTTTTCTTGCACGTATTTGGGTATTGTTTGCAAAGTGAAGCTTCTCCTCATTCAGGTGTAAAGTCTATTTGCCTTTAATAAATCAACCCCAATGACTGAAGATGGATAACAATTAAACTGGAAAAGGTTTTTACCATTTTCTACACTATATAAAATTCTAAAACAGTTTTCGATATGCATATATGTACTTTAAAGTGGTTGTAAACCCTTACATATACCTAGTGAAGTGACTGACCTCAGGTGATACACAGAGATATAATAAATCCTGCTACATCCATTAAAAGTCCACAATTTACCCAGAATCTCTCAGCTCTAAAAAGCAGCGGGCAGGGAGTTGAAGTTACATCAGTGAAGAGAGCTCTGAGAGCTAATTGGAGGGAAGGGACACACCCCTTTCACAGAGCACAGAGGAACAGAGCTGAAGCTGTCAATCACAGGCTGTGCCCTCCCATGTCATCATTTTTCTCTTGGTGTCAGGAAAACTCATCAGAAGTGACTCATGCTGATAGCAGAGAAATAAGGCAGCAGACAGAAATGACAATTAGTGGTCTAGATTGAGACACGCTATAGAGGGGTATGCTTTGTTCAAATTTCATGTCTGAGGTTTATAACCACTTAAAGCCCTACTGGTTAAACATTCTGCCCCTCATCCATCTTGGTTGTTACTCATCAATACAACTGGTAAATTTCAAAATTGTTCCTGATCACAGATATCATCTAGTAATAAAGCTTTGAAACCATGCATTGAAAATATATTTAGCATATGCATGGGGTATTCTGTTATCTCACTTGGTTACATTTACTCTCTTGCGGTATTTGAACACATGATCGTTATTCTATATCTAAAATTTAGCCAGCTGGTCCCTTTACAAATTATTTACATAAATGTATGAATTCCGTGAATGAAGCATGACTTCTTTTTATTAAGGCTTGATTTGTTGATGCTAATGGAGCAATTCTTCTTAATCAGGAAATTAGATGAAGTGAATTAATAAATGACTTAGGGATTAGGTAATTACTTCCTAGTTAAGTGCTGAAATGATTTTCAGATACCTCTGTGGCTCCCCTCCCAAGAAAGACTCAAACAAGCTATCATCAGCAATCTTAGTACACTCAATAGTGCAGTTCAAAGGTACAACATATATCTTGTCATGTCTTTTTTGCTGCAAAAACTATAGCTGTATTGCCTACTTACCATTTAACCCTTTTGTAGCTATGGCTGTGGTTTCATCTTCTATCCTGCTGGTCCAGCCCATTATTCACAAAAAACTACAATATAAACAAAAAAATTCCTGCTGTGGTATTTGAAATGATATATCTATATTACATAATATATGCATCTAGACTTAAAGTAGAACTAACTCATATATTTTTTGCAAGCACTCCATTATTTGTATACCATCTTGCTGAGTCTATTCATCTGTATTAATGGAGCCTCTGCGCTATTCAGCCAAAAGAGCTGACGTAAATAGGTCTTAGGGAATCTCAGGTCCTGCACTTTTTCTGCACACCAGCTGGGGAACCTTCTGAATGAGCCACAAGACACAAATCAGTTGATTAAGGCATGGTTCACATATGTGCGGGTGGTGCCGCTGTGGATCCGTATGAAAATCTGTGTAGCCGCACCACCCGCACAGAGGAATGCGGACTGGCGAATGGGTGCCAGTAGTTCTAATGGCACGCCGCCTGCACTGGAAAATGCAACCGTACTGGGAACCGTGCACGTAGCAAGTGCATTTGCACACATTTTTACCAGGGCCTAATGAATGTGGTGAAGGTCTCCTGATTATCATCATCCAAGTAAAAATATTGTTTTTTTTATTAAGTGTTCTTGCATGGCAAGACCACTTACTGTTATCTCACATATATATTCTTATTATTATAGCCAAAGTTACCACCCTAACTCCTCACACAGTTTTTACACTACATAGACAGTAATATACCGAAACGTGCGGATTGTTCCCAATTGGTGTGCTATTACTTTGTGGAACGTTTCGCCGAATGGTTCACGAAATATCGCAGTTTTTGTGATGAAATTGGTCCCATAGGAATGAATGGTGGAATGTTCAAAACTAGAGTGGGAGCTGACAAAAGCTAGAGTGTGAGCTGAAAAATCAGGACATGATTTCTAAACTGCCACCACTCCCTCATTTTCAAGCCCACCTACACGAATCTTATATCAAAACGTTCAGCTATCCCTGCTGCCACTAAAAATGTCCACAACTAAACCATAGTCCTGATAGTTTTCACAATATAACCATTTGTTTGCAACTCACGCCGCCATTGACATTCATTGAAATTCCACTCTAGCCACCTCAAATTTGAAGGGCAATTTCTAAACTGCGACTGTGCCTTCATTTTTAATATTTCAGAGACATACTATGCATCAAAATGTAGGTCTGGGTCTTGTGATTCTCACAATATAGGTGTAGGATTTATAATTTTTAAACTACAACCGTTTGAAGATGGCAACCGCCAGTGAAGTGAGCAAGTTGGAGCAGTTTGTTTTTAACCGCTCTTCTCTGCCCTTGCTGTAGAGTGTGTTGCCATAGGAACCCAGGTGTGTGAGCAGGCAGCAGAGTGACAAGCCACTCCACCCAGTTACTCCGCCCACTCCAGTTGTAGACTACTGGTGGAGGCAAGAACACTTCACACAATTTCCCCAGAAATTGTAGCTTTTCTAGTTTTCCTTGCACCTGCTTGGTTGCTTTTTACAAAGGGAAGCTTCACCACATTCAGTAAGCTCTGAGGAAAATGAGTGCAACTGCACTTGCAAAGTGCACAGTCTGTTTGTCTTTAGTAGATCAACCCCATAGTCTTGCAAGTTGATTTCAATGTGTTTGCATTAAAAAATATTAGGTCTGCCTTAATATCATGCAAAAAAGCAAAATAAAGATATAGTTAATTATAAGAAGGCCATCAAAACCTTTCTGTATGATGAGTGTACAAGTATAGTACAGTATATGTATTTAAACATGTTTTGAAGTCCATCTGATTTTTGTGTATGTTTTTCTACATATTATACTGTATTATAATTATTATAAATATGAACTTTACTTTCTTGTAGTTCTTCCTTTATTTATTATGATAAGGTTTAAATGTAAAATGTAAATAAATGTTTTAGGTCAGGTAATTAAATTATAGCATATGAAAATGTGTTCAGGAAGATTTTATATATTTTCAGCCAATAGGTAGATCTTCAAGATCATTTATACATGTGTTCCTGCCTGTCCTTATTTGCTGTGCTAAACAAAAAAGTCTTCGACTTACAGAGCTTCATAGCTCAAGGTGAAATTTACAAACAAAACTGAATGATCATTCTTGCTCCACCTACTTTCCTGTTCAGATGTGACCATACAAAGTTTTGATTTTAGGAGTGAGAGTGGGAAAGTTGGTACTCAGAACAACACCTCTAAAATACAAGAGAAATTAACACATTGATCTTATCTTAAATATAGCTATTGGATCAATCTTCATGCTAAAGGTTTAATGTACATGGCAAACTACAAGGTTAAATGTTTTACCTACATGCCAATCTCATCATCAAAGGTCTACTTGAAGCAAAAAAGATGTCGTGGTTGGAAAGAAAGGCAGGAATATTTGCAGAATATGGGGAAATTTATCTGAAAATGATTGCAACTAATATATAGCTTATTACAAAGGATATAATTGCTATGTGATCCCAAAAACAACCTTCATTGTTGCCTGACACAAAATTCTACACAAAATGTATGTGTGAATGCAAACCAGTTGAACACTAACAAAATGGCACCCATCCAAACAATGCCTCAGCATATAATGTGTACCTCTTAGTAAAAGATGGCTTCAGTTTCGTCTTCTACCCATGGGAGAACCCCCTCTAACATGTTTCATTCAAAAGGGGCCTAATTGGTGGAGGCCTCTACGAATAAACCCCTATTGGGCAAAACATATTAAAAGGGGGATCTCCCATGGGTAGGAGACCAAGCTAAAGCCATTTCTTACTAAGAGGGGCTCACTATATGCCGAGGCTGTGTGCGGACAGGTGCCATTTTTTTAAAGTGTTTAACTGGTTTGCATTCACACATACTTTTTTCAATAGAATTTGTGTCATGCAACAATAATGGTTGTTTTTGGGATCACATTACCATTATATCCTTTGTAATAAGCCTTACAGTATATTACTTGCTCACTATATACAGAGCCAGTGTGCAGACAGGCATCATTTTGTTGTAGTTCTGGATGTGCCTGACGAGACAGTATTCAACCCAACCAGCACCTGCAAACATTGTGGCCAGTTTGCTGAGATAACAGATTTGAGCATTTGAGTGGTATCAGTTTTATTCAGTTGAACACATTGTAACAGACTTGCAACTATCAGCCAGAGACTTTGCAGGTCAGCCAAACAATGTACAAATCTTCTATTTCACTAAACCCAGCCAGGTTCCCTCATCTCTACTGAGATGGCTGCTACAGCTGTACCATCATACTGCTTTTGTAAACTTGTTACAGTTTTATAGAAAATGCACAAAAAACTAAGTTTAAATTACATACAGGTACACAAGTGAACATGGGCACTCTTTGAGAACCAGTCATTTTTTACACACACAGATATTATGTCAAGCCCATATAATTTGAAAGGTAGTGGGCACCTGCCCAAACAAGTTAACTGAATCATGGTAAATCAGATTCCAACTTTGATAATGGTGGCTTAAAGGATGAAATGTATAAGACCTGGTAAATGACTTGAGATAGTGAAAATGTCAATGCATCTGATGATGGTCCTGATTGAGGGTCCACATCAGGGGGCGCACAGTATGATATCACAAAGGAGGAGAAAAGGAAAGAAGAATTCTATACCTTCCCAGGGGCGGACTGACCATTTGGAAACTCGGGCACTGCCTGAGGGCCTGGGGTAAGTAGGGGGCCCCATGAGATGCCCCTGGTACCTTTTTCATAGGCTTTTTTGAGTTTGGGCAAGGACACAGGCGCTCCATGATCCCCTATTGCCCGGGGGGTCAGTAGGGGGCCCCATGAGATGCCCCTGGTACCTTTTTCATAGGCTTTTTTGAGTTTGGGCAAGGACACAGGGGTCCCATGATCCCCTATTGCCCGGGGGCCCCATGAGTTGTCAGTCCGCCCCTGTACCTTTCTGCTTTTCTTCATTGATCCCATTTGTGAAAACATTGATATAATGATTTTAACTTTTCTGTTCTTTATTGATTAGTTTGGTGAGTAACACAAATGCTGTCGGGCTAGTGGCCATCATCCCCACAGGTAGCTGCCAAAAAAAGGAAATGGGTATCTTTAGACACAATCAACATCATTAGACAAAATCTCCAACAGCAATATCCCCATAACCACTATCTGAAAATATTGTGGCTTAAAGGGGTTAAATGAAACCAGAGCCTATTCATTGTATACTGAACGTGGCATACATATTCCACAGTCCTTGTGCCCACAAAATAAGATTTAATTACTGTGTCACAAGCCAATTTATTACAGATATGTGTACGATTAGCACAATGAATTTTAAAAAATTAAACTACTGCAAATGTTTTTTTTCACACAGAATATAGACAGATAACTAACTCATTGAGCTTACCATTGGCTAACAGGAGCCTTAGCTGTGCAATGGTGTCCTGACTTGAATTAATTGGGTGGAACAGGTTGAGCACTTTCAGTGTATTTGTGTATCTTAACCACTTCCCGTCCGGCCGCTGTTTATAAACGGCAGGACGGGACACCTCCAGGAGCGGTTTGCCGTCTCTAAACGGCACCTTGTATCTGAGGCTCGTGCGCAGCTCCTAGAGCGCGCACCCGCGAGCCCGATGATCGCCGAGTCCAACGGACACGGTGGATTACGTGACATGGTATGGGACCAATGAAATCGGTCCCATACCATGTGATCAGCTGTGTCCAATAAGGACACAGCTTAAGTGTAAACAAAAGCCGCATGGTGCGGCTTCCGCCTCCTTCTCCTCACACGGAGTTGTCTGTGAGAGGAGAAACAGCGAAGAAGAGGTAGTAGATAACTGCCCTCCACCTCAGTGACACCTGATCGCCCCTAAAGTGTCCCTGATCGCCCCTAAAGTGGCCCTGATCGCCCCTAAAGTGGCCCTGATTGCCCCACGTGTCCCTGATCACCCCAATAAGTGGCCCTGATTGCCCCAACAAGTGGCTTTGATTGCCCATAAGTGGCCCTGATCGCCCCCACAAGTGTCCCTGATTGTCCCAAGTGTCCCTGATTGCCCCAAGTGTCCCTGATTGCCCCAAGTGGCCCTGATCGCCCACAAGTGGTCCTGATTGCCCACAAGTGGCCCTGATTGCCCACAAGTGGCCCTGATCGCCCAACAAGTGGCCCTACAGTGTCCCTGATTGTCAGTGTCCCTGATCGCCACATAGTGGCCCAGCAGTGTTCCTGATCGCCACAGTGTCCCTGATCGTCACAGTGTTCCTGATCGCCACACAAGTGGCCAAGCAGTGTCCCTGATCGCCGCAGTGGCCAAGCAGTGTCCCTGATCGTCACACAAGTGGCCCAGCAGTATCGCCGCAGTGGCCAAGCAGTGTCCCTGATTGCCACACAAGTGGCCCAGAAGTGTCCCTGATTGCCGCAGTGGCCCAGCAGTGTCCCTGATCACCGCAGTGTCCCTGATTGCCGCACAAGTGGTCCAGCAGTGTCCCTGATCGCCGCAGTGGCCCAGCAGTGTCCCTGATCACCGCAGTGTCCCTGATTGCCGCACAAGTGGTCCAGCAGTGTTCCTGATCGCCACAGTGTCCCTGATTGCCGCACAAGTGGTCCAGCAGTGTCCCTGATTGCCGCAGTGTCCCTGATTGCCGCAGTGGCCCAGCAGTGTCCCTGATTGCCACACAAGTGGCCCAGCAGTGTCCCTGATCGCCGCACAAGTGGCCCAGCATTGTCCCTGATTGCCGCACAAGTGGTCCAGCAGTGTCCCTGATCACCGCAGTGGCCCAGCAGTGTCCCTGATCACCGCAGTGTCCCTGATTGCCGCACAAGTGGTCCAGCAGTGTCCCTGATCGCCGCAGTGGCCCTGATTGCCGCAGTGGCCCAGCAGTGTCCCTGACCACCACACAAGTGGCCCAGCAGTGTCCCTGATCACCGCATTGGCCCAGCAGTGTTCCTGATCACCACACAAGTGGCCCAGCAGTGTCCCTGATCACCGCATTGGCCCAGCAGTGTTCCTGATCACCACACAATTGGCCCAGCAGTGTCCCTGATCCCCACATTGGCCCAGCAGAGTTCCTGATCACCACACAAGTGGCCCAGCAGTGTCCCTGATCGCCGGACAAGTGGTCCAGCAGTGCCCCTGATCACCGAAGTGTCCCTGATCACCGCAGTAGTCCAGCAGTGTTTCTGATTGCCACACAAGTGGCCCAGCAGTGTCCTGATCATCGTAGTGGCACAGCAGTGTCCCTGATCTCCGTAGAAGTGGTCCAGCAGTGTCCCTGATCACCGCAGTGTCCCAGCAGTGTCCCTGATCACCGCGTGTCCCCGATTGCTGCACAAGTGGTCCAGCAGTGTCCCTGATCACCGCAGTGTCCCTGATTGCCGCAGTGGCCCAGATCACCACACAAGTGGCCCAGCAGTGTCCCTGATCACCACACAAGTGGCCCAGCAGTGTCCCTGATCACCGCATTGGCCCAGCAGTGTTCCTGATCACCACACAAGTGGCCCAGCAGTGTCCCTGATCACCGCATTGGCCCAGCAGTGTTCCTGATCACCACACAATTGGCCCAGCAGTGTCCCTGATCCCCACATTGGCCCAGCAGTGTTCCTGATCACCACACAAGTGGCCCAGCAGTGTCCCTGATCGCCGGACAAGTGGTCTAGCAGTGCCCCTGATCACCGAAGTGTCCCTGATCACCGCAGTAGTCCAGCAGTGTTTCTGATTGCCACATAAGTGGCCCAGCAGTGTCCTGATCATCGCAGTGGCCCAGCAGTGTCCCTGATCTCCGCAGAAGTGGTCCAGCAGTGTCCCTGATCGCCGCAGTGTCCCAGCAGTGTCCCTGATCACCGCAGTGTCCCCGATTGCTGCACAAGTGGTCCAGCAGTGTCCCTGATCACCGCAGTGTCCCTGATTGCCGCAGTGGCCCAGATCACCACACAAGTGGCCCAGCAGTGTTCCTGATCCCCACACAAGTGGCCAGCAGTGTCCCTGATTGCCGGACAAGTGGTCCAGCAGTGCCCCTGATCACCGCAGTGTCCCTGATCACCGCAGTTGCCCAGCAGTGTTTCTGATCGCCACACAAGTGGCCCAGCAGTGTCCTGATCATTGCAGTTGCCCAGCAGTGTCCATGGTCGCCGCACAAGTGGTCCAGCAGTGTCCCTGATCGCCACAGTGTCCCTGATTGCCACAGTGTCCCTTATCGCCACACAAGTGGCCCAGCAGTGTCCCTGATCACCGCAGTGGCCCAGCAGTGTCCCTGATCACCATACAGTGGCCCAATCAGTGTCCCTGATCACCTTACAGTGTGCCTGTTCATAAAGTGTCCCTGATCTCTGCCACACCAGTGGATCCTGTTCACTGCCATCGTCTGTGAGGAGAGAGATCCAGTACAGCTAACTGTGAGTAATTTTCAGCCTTTGCACAGAGTTTACACACACTCACAAAACATTGCCAGCCACCTCACTGTATCTCTGATTTTTGCCCAACAGTGACTAGTGTGAACCAACTGCAGCCAGATATCTGTCCCTGAATGTGTTTTGGGGTGTAATTTTAAGTATGCCTATGCAGTGTATTAGAAATATCTCATAGATTGACAACTTTGTGTAGAAAAAAATACATTTTCATTTTCTTTTCGCATTTTCCAAAAACTTGTGGCAAAAAATGAAGTCTTCAGAAGACTCCGCATGCTTCTTAAAACATACCTTGGGGTGTTTGCTTTCCAAAATGGGGTCTTTTTGTGGATAATTCCATTGTCCTGATGCTCCAGGACCTCCAAAACAGCAATAGGTAGTTAAGAAATTAGATGTGCGATTTTTGCCCTTAGAACGCTAACAGGCGCTTATTGGATGTGGAACCCCTCTATGTGGCCAGACTGTGAAAAAGTCTCACACATTTGGTATCACCATATTCAGGAAGAGTTAGAGAATGTGTTTTGGGGTGTAATTTTAAGTATGCCTATGCAGTGTATTAGAAATATCTCATAGATTGACAACTTTGTGTAGAAAAAAATACATTTTCATTTTCTTTTCGCATTTTCCAAAAACTTGTGGCAAAAAATGAAGTCTTCAGAAGGCTCTGCATGCCTCTTAAAACATACCTTGGGTTGTTTGCTTTCCAAAATGGGGTAATTTTGTGGATAATTCCATTGCCCTGATGCTCCAGGACCTCCAAAACGGCAATAGGTAGTCAAGAAATTAGATGTGTAATTTTTGCCCTTAGAACGCTAACAGGTGCTTATTGGATGTGGGACCCCTCTATGTGGCCAGACTGTGAAAAAGTCTCACACATTTGGTATCGCCATATTCCGCAGGAGTTAAAGAATGCGTTTTGAGGTATCATTTTAAGTATGCCTATGCTGTGTAATAGAAATATCTCATAGATTGACAACTTTGCGTAAAAAAAAATACATTTTCATTTTCTTTTCACATTTTCCAAAAACATGTGGCAAAAAATGAAGTCTTCAGAGGACTCCCCATGCCTCTTAAAACATACCTTGAGGTGTTTTCTTTCGAAAATGGGGTCATTTTGTGGGTAATTCAATTGTCCTGATGCTCCAGGACCTCCAAAACTGTGATAGACAGTCAAGAAATTAGATGTGTAATTTTTGCCCCTAGAACGCCTAAGGGTGCTTATTGGATGTGGGGCCCTTCTATGTGGTTAGGCTGTGAAAAAGTTTTACACATGTGGTATCGCCATACTCAGGATGAGTAGCAGAATGTGTTTTGGGGTGTAATTGCAAGTATGCCTATGCCGTGTGAGAGAAAGAACTTGTTAAATGACAACTTTGTGGGAAAAAAAAAAGAATTTTTTTTACTTTCATCATTTCCTTAAAAAATTGGCAAAAAATGACAACTTCAAAAAACTCCCCATGCCTCTCATTAAATACCTCAGACTGTCTACTTTCCAAAAAGGGGTCGTTTGGGGGTATTTGTACTGTCCTGGCATTTTAGGGCTCCAAGAAATTATATAGGTAGTCCGTGCATCAGGATTGATACATTTTCAAATATATCAAATATATATACCGTGGTCTGTGGACTCTATATCTTTCACAAAGACTAAATAATACACACTGATTTGGGTTATGTCTACCAACAAAATGTAGCACAATGGATTTTGGCCTAAATTTATGAAGAAAGTATATTTATTTGCAAAATTTAGTATCAAATACTAAGAAAAACATGTTTTTTTTCAAAATTTTCAGTCGTTTTTAATTTTTTTTGCAAAAAATAAAAACCCCAGTGATGATTAAATACCACCAAATTAAAGCTCTATTTGTTTGAAAAAAATGATAATAATTTCATTTAGATACAGTGTTGTATGCCTGAGTAATTGTCATTCACAATGTGAGAGCGCCGAAAGCTGAAAATTGGCCTGGACAGGAAGGGGGTAAAAGTGTCCGGACAGGAAGTGGTTAAAAAAAACTTTATTAAAATAGTGAGTGAGTACTTAGCATTCTGTAACAAGTGAAACAGTAAACACTTTGGTGAAGAGTATGTAATGTACAATATAGCATAAAGAGTATAGGGGTCAGCAGTATGTAATATGCTGAGTGCAAGGGTTAGGAGTGTGAAATGTTTTTATTATGTTATTTTCATTTTTTGGAAGGATGAGGAACTGAGGAAGGCCAAATATAGATACATTAAACTTCAGTTTTAAGCCAGGTGAAGCCTGAGCATAGAGTGGTGATCAGGGAGACCATCTTTATTTTCTTTGTCCAGGCTTCAAAGCCCAAAAAGACTTAGTTCCTTTCATGTACAGTGCCTTTGGAGTCTTAAATGGTAAGTTCCCCTTACATTTTCCACCTGTTTTTAGGGTGGAACATGTAACATGTTCCCAATCCTACAGCAGCTGCCCATTGCCCCCCCTCCCTGTGACAACAGTACCGGGAGAAGCTCCTCATTCTAGCTGCCATTCTTCAAAAACAGCATGGCTCCGCCCACACGGCCACATCATTCATTCACAGTTGTCTGTGAATGAATTGACCGACAGCCTTAGCAGCTGTCGGCTTGTAGCCCTCAATGAACTACCATGTGAGCTGTGAGCGCTACGGTAGTTCATTGAGTCTTCCTGTCAGCAAGAATCAGCTTGCCCGTATGGGATGTACGAGCAAGCAGATAGACTGACAGAGTGCAGGAGACCTGCATGGCATGATCGCTGGTGCAATGCTTTATAGACTCCTAACACACAAAATAATTAATGCACCTTTTTTTTTACTGCAAAAAAATATGCATTTATTTTTTTTTGTGGAAAGGTGAACTTATCCTTTAATACACAAGCCAGCCACAGCCTGGGTGGTGGGTTTACCCAATTCCAGATCAACCCCTAAACCATCTGAGACACAAAAGATAACTTAAGATATATATTGACCTAAGAAGGTCACAGCCTGGGTGGTGGGTTTACCCAATTCCAGATCAACCTCTAAGCCATCTGAGACACAAAAGATAACTTAAGATATATATTGACCTAAGAAGGTCACAGCCTGGGTGGTGGGTTTACCCAATTCCAGATCAACCTCTAAACCATCTGAGACACAAAAGATAACTTAAGATATATATTGACCTAAGAAGGTCACAGCCTGGGTGGTGGGTTTACCCAATTCCAGATCAACCTCTAAGCCATCTGAGACACAAAAGATAACTTAAGATATATATTGACCTAAGAAGGTCAATCAAATTGCAAGGACCTATTTATGATACCTTTGAAGTAAGGAATAAACTGACTTATTTCTTATTAAAGAGCACTCATTATGACTGTGTGCCTTAGCCACTTGCCCTCCTGAGGATTTACCCCCTTCCTGACCAGGCCATTTTTTTGCGTTACGTCGCTGCGTTATTTTAACTGAAAATTGAGCGGTCATGTAACGCTGCACCCAAATTAAATGTATGTCGTTTTTTCCCACAAATTGAGCTTTCTTTTGGTGGTATTTGATCACCTGTGCAGTTTTTATTTTTTTAGCTAAAAAAGAAAAAAACACGGCAATTTTGATCAAAAACAATTTGACTTTTTTAAAAATTTAGGCCATAATGTATTCTGCTACATGTCTTTGCTAAAAAAAAAATCCCAATACATGTAAATTAATTTGTTTACATGAAAGTTTTAGCATTTACAAATGACCGTATATTTACTGGGATTTTTTTTATTTTTTATTTTTACTAGTAATGGAGGCAATCAGCGACTTATAGCGGGATTGCGGGACTGCTGCAGGCATTCTGACACTGGGAGGAACTGACTTGGAGTCACTAATATCCCCAGTGACACCAATACAATGATCAGTGCTAATAAGAGCTAACACTGTACTAATGACACTGGGCAGGAAGGGTTAACATCTGGGGTGATCAAAGGGTTAACTGTGTGCTGTTTTACTAAGTGTGCCATGTGTGTTTTACTGTGTAAGCACACAAGCACTATGCAGAGCAATACAAAGCTGGTGCTGACAGAGGAGACATCTGTATTGTTTACATACAAAACTCTCCCCTGTCAGTGCTCCCCAGTGATTGCTGGGTGGCGGCGGGTAATCTCCAGCCGGGACACAGTGATCAACAGCTGTAGCCTCCAATGGAAATGCAAAATCATGTATATATATGTGATTTAGCACAGCCCTGCTGCCCTGTAGCAGTTCTGCTATAGGGCAGTCGGGAAGCTGTTAAAGTGGCTGTAAACCCTTCCATATACCCAGTGAAGTGACTGGCATCAGGTGATACAAAGAGAGGAAACAAATCCTCCTACATAAGTTGTACCTGTCTATCTGCAGTCTTCTCTTCTCTACATCTGCTCAAAGTGAGAATTTATAAAGCTTATCTGACAGCTTAGCTGATTGGATGGAAGAGATACACCCCCTTCACACAGTTCATGGAACAGAGCTAAGGCTGGCAATCTGCTGGAAGACTCTCCCCTGTCACCATTTTTCTCTTAGTGTCAGGAAAACTTGTCAGATGTGACTAATGTTGATAATGAAGGAATGAAACAGCAGACATAAATGACACTTAGCGCTTTTAATTGAAGCACATGTTATAAAGGGATATGCTTTGTCCATATTCCAGGTCTGAGGTTTGCAACAACATTAACTATCAGTTGATATGACATTTTGAAATTACAGGATTTTGATAATTCTATCTGGAGCATATAAACTAATATTTAAAATAAAATATACTAAAGTTGGTGTGCTATATATCCTGATATTAAAAGCACAGCGCAGCAAGTCTCCTTTTTCTCTGTACATTTAGGAACACAGTGCTGCATTTGAAACAGATCAAACATCAACGTTTTAACGTTTTAACTTTAAAAATGCATGTTTAGGCTTTTATAACACAGAAATATTTGTATCTGTGGGCTAATCATATGCTAGTGTATTGTGAATTTTAGATGTGTCTGATATTTCACACAACGCATCAATGCCTAGAGCAGTATGAACCTGGAGTGCATTCAAGTCAGCTTTAACAATTCATGCCCTGTGCATGGGTATCAGTTAGAAAATCTCTTTCTATAAAGTGCAATTCTGTCTGTCAGGCATAAAAGTATACAAGCTAAATAGTTTCCAGTGAATAGCCATGAAGTGTTTAAAGCCTACATTTAGCTATTTTTTTTAAAATCAGCACAAGAGACAGTTTTTACATTGAATGATAAGAGTCTGTTGTGCTGATGGCTGTTCTTTTAGTAGAAATGTCCTCTTCTCTGCCTCACCCTGCATACCCTAACAGTGGTAATTGTAGCAATTGTGCACACAGAGATGGACGCAGTCATCCATCTTGCTAAGGATCCTCCATCTTGTATCTCTCCCCCTGCAATCGCCCCCTCCCTCTCTGTTGAGTGAAACTTGGTGCTTGTGTGCTGGGTTCAAAAGTGCACAGGCAATCAGGCCCAGTGGGACATCTTCATGGTTATAAATCTAAAATTAGCTGGTGCCCGGGTGTCTGTTAGCTTTTCAATCTGAGAGAATCGTAAAACCATAAACCAGTCCTTCACTGGGTTTCAAAGACATTCCAGCTAGCCGTAAAACAGACAACACATTTAAAACCCACTTTTCCATATACTTTTATATCTGGAGATGGGAAATAATTACATAAAAACCAAGCATATATTCGAATAGCTCAGTGTAATGTGAGTCGTCTGATATCTTACACCCCCTAGTTGAAGTCTACAGGAGAGCAGAAAGCCATATAGTTCTAGCTGAAATAGTGAACTATGCCATGTTTGATATCTAGACGTTCAGCAGATGATTCTGCATGTTAATCTACCCGTGGATAGAATGTTACATGTACCTAGGGAGGGTTATTGCCCATGGTATAACTGGGGAGGGGTTTTGGTTCTAGTCTGAGTCCCCCGCCTACAACACCCCTCCCCAAATGAGGCGATTGGTTCTCTGCTGTAAGGAGACACCCTGCTGAGTTCCTAGAAAAAGGCCGTTATGCTTAGAGCAGTAATTTGAAGAATTCTACCCTTTTAACATCAGGAACCAACTTGGGAGACGGTACCCTTTGCTCTGAAACTTGATCTGCTTAACCCAGGACTTTTGGAAAGTACTCTGCCCTTCTAAAACGTCTTTCCTATTATCTCTTTGCTGTGCTATTTCTCTCTCTCTCTCTCTCTCTCTCTATATATATATATATATATATATATATATATCTATTGGCTACATATTTTTCTGTAAATATTGTTATTGCACCCTTTTGAACTTTTTAGTAATAATTCCTATTTTCTGAAAAGTGTTGAACTGTTTCTAAAGCTCTTTAATGCAAACTAAGAATCCCTGTCTCTGAAGAGCGCTACTGTGTGTTTTAATCCTCTATATATCTCTGCCTGCGGTGACAGTGGTATACAGACAATTATTCAAACATCATAGTGTTATTGCTAATATTGGCAAGTTTCTTCCTTTTCTCTACAAAAAGGCAGTGGTGGCAGTGTGAAGGGTTAATTGCGTAATTAACCTGACCCAGTAACAATCGCTCTCAGGCTGCAGGTACATAGATTGTGGTCCATTATCTGGAAAATCTTTGTACAGGGTGCAGCTGAGCGTGGCATTGTGGTTTTAGATTGGCTAGTCCTTCGGTCACAAGTTGGTGAGAAGGGCTAGGGTCTGACGCTGCAATCGTCACAGTAATCTTCCAAGAGTGTCATAATGCCTACCCTTTCTGTGCTCCTCTTCAATTCATAGAAGCTGTACTATATAGCTTCCAGCAGTGAAAAGCACTCTACGAATGGGGATAGCATTAAAGAGGAACCCATACATATCTGTATAAAAATACAAATTTTATTCATTACACAAGAGCAACATTTAAAATCTCTGTAATTGAATATAAAACCAAAATTGATCAATATAGATTCCAGTGCTTCCTACTGCTGACTCACGCTACCACATAATAGCAGAACATATGTAAACAAATTGATAGTGTGGTATTTACAACAATAATGGTGGTGGTGAGTCCTCATGGGTCAATGCGTTTCTCTTATGCTTACTCAGGACACATGAAACTACAGCAGAGGTTACTATATTAAAGAACAAAAAAGTGTTTGATATAAACAACAAATATCATATACGTAGTATATATATATATATATATATATATATATATATATATATATATACACACATACATACATACACGTATAGCACTCAAATTGAACAAAAATATATCACCATATATGGAATTATAGCTCCACCTTTATTAAGCATGTATCCACAACGTGGGTAGTCCCCTTGGGCGGGCACTGGAACACATACAGTAAGCGGCAACAGGTCAATCGCAGTAAATCTTGCTCTATAACAACTATATACATGTAAGCATGCCATATAAACATAATGAGTCACGCTATCTGTGACTGGCGTGCGTCAGACCCCTGACCTTCTCACCAAACTTGTGACCGAAGGATTAGCCAATCTAACACTGCGATGTCATGTGCGTAACAATGCCACACCCAGCTGCACCCTGCATACCGATTTTCTAGCTAATTGGACAACAATCGACGGACCTGCAGCCTGGGAGCATTTGCTATTGGGTCAGGTTAATTACGCAATTAACCCTTCACACTGCCACCACCTCATTTTTATACAGAGAAAGAGGAAACTCAGCAATACACTAGGATGATTGGTTAATCGTCGGTATAACGCTATCTCCACAGACAGGTTATACAGAGGGTTAAACACTTATAGTAGCGCTCTTCAGCGGCAGGGATTCATAAGTCACATTCAAGAGCTATAGAAGCAGTTCAACACTTTCAGAAAATAATATTTATTACTAAAAGGTCAAAAGGGTGCAGTAGAAATATTTACAGAAAAAGGATGTAACCAGTATATATATATATATATATATATATAAATATACAGAGCACAACAGCACAGCAAACAGATAACAGAAAGAAGTTTAGGTAAATAAGTACTTGCCAAATAAATGCCTGGGGTTAAGCAGTTTCAAGTCTGATAAGCTAAAAACGGATTTCTGGTCTCGCACTCAGTTTCGTTGATTCCCCTTTCTCTCTGTCTGCTAGATGTTAAAACGCAGAATTTCCTCACTTCTCTCTACACACAAAACATAACAGCCTCTTTTCTACACAAAATCAACTGGTATCTTCTTACAACAGAACCCAATTGCCTTATTTGGTAAAAGAATTGTATAAAGGCAGGGGGCTCAGCATCATACACTGATTGCATTCCTGAGGAAGGGGGAAAGGAGGGGATAACATTAAGACTTCTTAGCACAGTGAGGGCCGTGCCTGGTTCTTGTATGCACAATTGCTACACCTCCCCCCCCCTCAGGTGATTGCATATGAGTTTAAGAGAAATACCAAAATGCTGAAGTTTGGAGCAAAATGGAGAACCGCGCCTCTCCCTGTGTGCATGATTGTGACACTATCCAATATAGCAACAACATGAACTATACCTGTTGGATTTCAGTTCATGGTAAAGCCTACTTCCTAATTGGATTTATACTACTGAAAGTAATAGTTGCCATGCATATCTACCCGAAGGATAAGATACAGTCCCTTTAAGAAGGAAAATATATGGGGTAGGCAAGGATGCTTCATATGAGGCTAAATAAACTAAAGTAGTGCAAGGGCCTGCCTAATTGGATATAACTGAAAGTGTTGTTTAGGCCTTCGGCTGACCACACACTATACATTTTTCTTGAGAATTTTGTTCTAGATTTACCAAAAAACATATAATATGAGATCAAACCTAAATAACACTTTCAACTGTATCCAATTAGGCAGGCTTTTCACTACATAGATGAAGGAAAATCTAAAAGAAATTAGGCAGAAATTGGACAGAAAATTATAAGAAAATTGTATAGTTTATGGCCAGCCTAAGGCAAGCCATAGATAATTCAATTTTCTTCCCTGAAACCACGGGTTGCTTGATTTCCTCCCCAACACAGTGTTGATGGGGGAATCCCTCACGCAGCTCTATTGTGTTCTGCTGGCGGGAAGCCTTCCCTACCAGCAGAACACATTGGGTTGAATACTAAAGGAAAATAGGTTGTGCACTGCAATTGCACTCCAAGTGCACTCGAAAGTGCACTGCTCTAGATTTGAGGGGAACATAAGCGCTGCATAAATGGACAGCGCTATATAAGTACCTGAAATAAATAAACATGCAAGGAAAATTAAAAAAAAAATTTTTCTTGCGCATAATTTGATGAAAGAAATCAGCAGAGCTTTGCCTCATTTCGGAGCTTCCCCTCTGATCTACAGCAGCTTCACTTGCAGTGCACAGTATATTTACCTTTAGTAAATCAACCTCAATGATTATTGCTGGCAGCTATAGCTGCCAACAGTAATCACTTGCAAAAAATCCAACAGTCTTGTTGTACTGATGTTCATTAATGGAAAGAGTTTGGTACAACTAGCTTACCCATAGATGGATCGAATCTCAGCCTGTCCCTCCTGAACCAGCCACAACTATTATCCAAAACACAAGTAACAGCAAACAACACAGAAAACACTCTGTGGGGGACAATCTATCAATCTATCAGTTCTCCCAGGGGCCACAAAATTACCATCACAATGGTTCCCCATTGACTTAAAGGCAATTTGAAGTCAAAATTGAGTTTGTCAATTTTTCTTATTTAAAGAACAAATTCATTTATCACCAATAAAGACAACCTACACATGCTGGGACATTTTTCCTGTTCAACCAACTGCTTGACCATTGCTTGAACTCTGAGAAGTCAACCTGTAGGCAGGTGCAGTCTACATTCTCCACTGCAGGTGGCACTTGTCCAGAACGACAATGCAGCTGGAAGAGGAAGTCAAGAGAAACTGGGTTCTTTTATGATTCCCTGGATCCCCTGGGGCAGCGGTCTGGCTTGCTGCGCTGGATCCAGGTGACAGGTGACCCTGGAAGCCATCTTGGGTCATGCAGAGTCTTTTTAAGTCCCTGACCCTGGGTTTTGGCACTCATTTTGTGTAGTGACTTGTGGAGGAACAGAGCAGAGAGGATCCGGAGGAGAGGGAAAGAGTAGGGCCCTCATCTGCATCTAAGAAAGCTCCCCTTTTGGTTAGACGGCGGCTGTCTCCAGCTTGGGCCTGCACACCGCTGACTCTCTGTCTAAACTGTTGTGAGTTTCCTGGTGTGACGTTCCTCCTCGCCGGCCTATTGTATTGTTTTACAAGTTCTGCAATACACCGTTTACCGCAATCTGGAACTCTGTGTGTTTTCTGCGGCACCATGATGCACTTGCTCCACAAACTATCCTCCAGGTACAAGGGTGAACATCACGGGAATGTTGCTTTGTTTAACCACTTCCCATGTATATAAACGGATGGATGGGAGCAGTGCAGGGGCGGGTGGCCGTTAATAAAAGAATGTAAAAGAATGGGTCACTCTCAGGAGCTCAGCTCATTCAAGTGTAGTACTGTGATAGTTTGCCACCTGTGAAATAAGTCATCCGTGAAATTTCCTTGCTATTAAATATACCACAGTCAACTTCTAGTAGTATTATAACAAAGTGGAAGTAATTGGGAACAACAGCAACTCAGCCACGAAGTGGTAGGCCATGTAAACTGACAGAGCGGGGAAAGCGCATGCTGAAGCGCACAGTGTGCAGAAGTCACCAGCTGTAAGCAGAGTCAATAGCTAAAGACCTCCAAACTTCATGTGGCTTTCAGATTAGCACAACAACAGTGTGTAGAGAGATTCATGGAATGGGTTTCCATGGCCGAGCAGCTGCATCCAAACCTTACATCACTAAGTGCAATGTAAAGCATCAGATACAGTGGTGCAAAGCCACTGGACTCTATACAGTGGAGATGTGTTCTCTGGAGTGAAAAATCACGCTTCTCTGTTTGGCAATCTGATGGACCTGTCTGGGTTTGGAGGTTGCCAGGAGAACAGTACTTAACTGACTGCACTGTGCCTAGTGTAACGTTTGGTGGAGGGGGGATTATGGTGTGGGGTTGTTTTTCAGGGGTTGGGCTTGGTTCCTTAGTTCCAGTGAAGGGAACTCTTAAGGCGTCAGCATACCAAGACATTTTGGACAATTTCATGCTTCCAACTTTATGGGAACAGTTTGGGGATGGCCCCTTCCTGTTCCAACATGACTGCACACCAGTACACAAAGCAAGGTCCATAAAGACATGGATGAGCGAGTTTGGGGTGGAGGAACTTGACTGGCCTGCACAGAGTTCTGACCTAAACCCGACAGAACACCTTTGGGATGAATTAGAGCTGAGACTGCGAGCCAGGCCTTTTAGTTCGACATCAGTGCCTAACCTCACAAATGTGATTCTGAAAAAATGGTCAGACATTCCCATAGTTGGAATTCTGGGAAGGCTGTGGTCAGCCTTCCCAGAAGAGTTGAAACTGTATGGCTGCAAAGGGTGGGCCAACTCAATATCAAATCCCGCGGACTAGGACTGGGATGCCATTACAGTTCATGTGCATGGCCTTTTGTCTTTTTTTAACTATGTAACTATGTATGGCAGGCGTCCCAATACTTCTGGCAAAATGTGTGTGTGTGTGTGTATATATATATAGAGAGAGAGAGAGAGAGAGAGATTTTTTATTTTTTTTGCAAAGGGTGAATTTAGCCATTTTGATGATTTGTGAAAAAAGTTTCTATTCTATGAGATAATGCAACAATACCAATTACTAAAGAAGGCTTGTCCTTGGTTGCTTCTTGTATCTACTTAGCTGACAGTTTTTCACTTTTTCAGTGATTTCCCAGTCTTTCAAAGCCACCTTGTTTTTCAGTGTGAATTGGGCAGCTGAAATTTAAAACTACATTTACTATATAAGAAAAGAGTTCACAGGCCAAGGGGCATATATGGAAACAGAACAAATAGCAAACCATTCTTTTTGTATCCACCTAATCAACTGACAACAAAAGCACCTAGGAATCATAGTAATTGCAAATGAAACATACATAAAATCAGTGCAATTAGCAATTCACATTATGTTTAAAAAGGGTCTAATCAAAGAAGAAAATGATTGCTGTAGGATTAATCTACACTTAAGTGAAACACTAGTCATGTGCGCTATAACCTCTTTAGAATTAACCAGGATTAACAAGGTTAAACCATGTTTTGTAGAAAGAGCTGGGTGTTTGTTGGATTTTCTAAGGGATCAAATTCTAAAAACTTGAACTAAAGAATGGAACATCAGACACAATTTCTTGTATATGTGAAAAGCAGATCTAATAGGGAAACCGTGTCCCATGGCTTGTAACATGTGTCTTCCATGCATCACGATGTACAGACTTGTCAGCCTGACTCTGTCTCAACAGAGCATCCTTGTTTTAGTAAAGACAAGCTTTCTCAGTTCGTGAGAATTCAAAGTTTAGTATACGAACCCTCAGGATAGAAGGTAAATTTTGAAGGGTAAATAGTCAATTTCTATTAAACCAAAACAAGTCGTACATAAGATCCAATGTGATTATTTGTCAAACTGAAGAAATACATAAAAAAGCAGTTGTTGCTTATGGGCTTATCTGACCTGATAAACTTCCATGTGTACCAAAAAAACTTTCCATGCTTGCTTCATACAACAGTTATTCAAACACTAAATTCAGCGTTTATACAGTTGTGGCCAAAATTATTCAACCCCCACTGAAATTGAGTGTTTTGGCCAGTTTGACATTGCTTTTGATCATTCAGTCATCTTGCTTACATTTACATTAAAGAGGCACTTGTAGGTCAGACAAATATAACATAACAGTTATAATGAAATAACCACAAATGTCTTTTCTGTGCTCACAGCATTATCAGTTTTATTCAACCCCCAAGTGACATTCAATCTTAGTACTTAGTACAGCATCCTTTTACAGTTATAACAGCTTTTAAACGTGAAGCATAGCTTGACACAAGTGTCTTGCAGCGATCTACGGGTATCTTCGCCCATTCTTCATGGGCAAAGGCCTCCAGTTCAGTCACATTCTTAGGCTTGCGCACTGCAACTGCTTTCTTTAAGTCCCACCAGAGGTTCTCAATCGGATTTAAGTCTGGTGACTGCGATGGCCACTCCAAAATGTTCCAGCCTTTCCTCTGCAACCATGCTCTAGTGGACTTGGAGGTATGCTTGGGATCATTGTCCTGTTGAAAGGTCCAACGTCTCCCAAGCCTCAGGTGTGTGACGGACTGCATCACGTTTCCATCCAATATCTCCTGGTACTGAAGAGAATTCATGGTACCTTGCACACGCTGAAGCTTCCCTGTACCTGCAGAAGCAAAACAGCCCCAAAGCATGATTGACCCTCCACCATGCTTCACAGTAGGCAAGGTGTTCTTTTCATCATAGGCCTTGTTCTTCCTCCTCCAAACATAGCGTTGATCCATGGGCCCAAACAGTTCTAATTTTGTTTCATCAGTCCACAGAACACTATCCCACAACTTTTGTGGTTTGTCCACATGGCTTTTGGCATACTGCAGTCGACTCTTCTTATTCTTTGGAGACAGCAAGGGGGTACGCCTGGGAGTTCTGGCACGGAGGCCTTCATTACGCAGTGTGCGTCTTATTGTCTGGGCTGAAACTTCTGTACCCACATCTGACAAATCTTTTCTCAGTTCCTCAGCAGTCACACGGGGACTTCTCTCCACTCTACGCTTCAGGTAGCGCACAGCAGTCGAAGTCAGCATCTTCTTTCTGCCACGACCAGGTAGCGTTTCAACAGTGCCCTTTGCCTTGAATTTGCGAATGATGCTTCCTAAGGTGTCTCTTGGTATGTTTAACATCTTTGCAATCTTCTTATAGCCATTGCCCTTCCTGTGAAGAGAAATCACCTCTTCTCTTGTCTTCCTGGACCATTCTCTTGCCTTCACCATGTTTGTAACCACACCAGTAAATGTCTAGAAGGAGCTGAGTATCACAGTCATTTTAAAGCTGCCTAATTGGTGCTTATTATGCTTGATTGCTGCTCGGTGACATCCACAGGTGTTTTCAATACCTGATGGAAAGCACCTGTATGAACCTCTGTTCTTCAGAGTGGTAGTCTTTAAGGGGTTGAATAATTGTGGCAATGAAGAAACCACATAAGAACCATTTACTACTGTATTACATAAACAATTGATGTCATTTTAGTTGCATTTGGGTAGTTACAACGTCCTTGTAGGATTTGATTCTGAATACAATTCCAAATGTACACTATAGTCCCTAAACCCCTTTACAGCATTGGGGGTTGAATAATTTTGGCCACAACTGTAAATACATTTATTTGATTTATCCAGTTATCCATGAGATTTCTGAACGCAAAAATAAACTAGCATAATTGTCAGTTTAGCTGGGACACATAAAGCCCATTTTCTGCTTGTAATAACAGATCAGTAAGGAATTACTCTGAAGCATTGAAGTTGGATTATGCCAGATGAAATCCTGAACCTAATTTATGAAAACTAGCCAAACAAGAGCCTGCATTCTTGCAATGTTATGCTACAATTAAGACTCAACCAGGGTACTATGGAACACACGGATTCCTTGAACAGTGAGCAATAGTGGATTGATTTCCCACCTACACAGAACATCAGTGCAAGGGAGTAATTTGCCACTTAACTACAGTGTAAGCAGTCACTTCTACATTGACCACTAATGTTAGAGGACACCACAATTTTACTGTCTGCCTTTCTTTTCTACAGTTATTATTTACTTCAAGAATATTACTGTAAACAATTTGTATGGGATTCCTAGCCAAATTATCTACCCTGGGTGTTAAATACACTCGGTATGCCACATTGTGTATTTATTTTCTATTTAAAGTGATTGTAAACATTGTTTTTTTTATTTTTTGTTTATTAAAATAATAAACATGTTATACCTACCTGCTCTGTGCAATGGTATTGCAGAGAGCAGTGGTGTACCTACCCTTCTGGAGTCCCCCATCATCTGCTAGTACTCCCACTTGTGTAGGTTCCCTCTCAAGCTGGGCTATGTGCGTCCATAGATGCACACAGGATTTGACTGACAGCAGCAGGAGCCAATGGCTCCCACTGGAGCCTCTGTGTCCCGTGAATAAAGGAAGAGGCGAGAAAAGAGCTGCAGATGGGCTCAGGAATAGATCAATAGAGGACTCAGGTGAGTGTTTTGGGTGGGGATGGCAAGAGCTGGTATTCAAATGTTTTTACCTTAATTCAGAGAATGCATTAAGGTAACAAAACCTTTTGCTTTCATAACCACTTTTCAATGTTCTTCAACTTACCAATTACACCACCACAAGCTATAAGTAATAATCCATTTTATCATGGGTTCCCCAAGTACCTGAACATTTTTTTAAGGGCTCCTCAGGGATAAAAAGCTTGAGGGCTTAGCTTAGGTCAAGAAAACAAAAACAAATGGTCAAAATATTAGTGTGTTTTAGGAAGAATACATTTGAACTATGCCTGAATTCAGCCTACATGATAAATTCAGGTAGCATATAATCCAGCACATTATGCACAAACAATAATGCGATTCAGCATATTACACCAACACAGTAATGCACTGCAGTACATTACAGGCAATACAAAATAATACTGTTGCGTAAAGTCCATTTACCCACAATGCTCAGGGCACGTTCAGGAGAACAGGACTTTTGTGTGTTTTCATACACAGGACATTGTCAGGGAAACAGGAGTCCTGTGTATGATGAAACGCGTAGGGCAGGGCCTGACCTGTGACGTCATCATGCCCGCTGACTGCTAAGCAGTGTGGCATTTCCTGCTTGCTCTATCTCTGACTGGTGAATACCTTTTATGCATAAATACACTTTTAACAGTCATACACTTTTAACAGTATTAAACTACAGTCTGTGACTTGCCTCTGTCCTTCCCTATATCCCTTGAGGTTATTCATGACTCCTTTTGTGGAGTGTGCTGATGTTGCTGCCGTATTGAGGTCCATTGACTTAAGCACTTTTGATCTTTTATGATTTACAGATCAATTATATCTGGTAAGAAGCTTGGACACTTGGTGTTATGAGACATAGAGGGAAGCACTGGATTGCACACTTTATGGTTGCAGTACTTTTTATGGACTTTGTGATCTTTTATGCACTATTGAACGCACACTCTCAAAGGGAAGGACAGCCCATTTTCATTTAATTTGTATGATTGTGTTTTTTGTATGTGTATGTCATTAATTTATGGAAGCACTGTTGGTTTAATATTTTCTAAAGATTGCACACTTATTCTTTTATGTTTTGATTGAGGTTTTAAATTCAGACGACAGTGTGCTGCATTTTGTTGGTATATTGGTGCACTATGCACAAAAGACTCATGTTGGTTTGACCTTTTGTTGATAATGCCTGTATGTAGATTGGATGTATGTACTATTATTAAGCTTTTCTTATATAAAGTTTGTATTATTTCAATACTAGTTTGCATCTTTATGCGTATGGTTAATGTAATATGCTGGTGGAAGTTGTTCCTTTATTCCCAATTACTTTGAGAACTGATTCACACATGTGCGATACAGATTGAAGCTCAGGTTTCCCAGCTAATTGATACAGTAACTGCTCACCAGTTCATGTCAGGTTTACATCAGGTTCAGGACAGGATTAGCTCTCAGGATTATCCTGTTCACACATATCGTACATGACTCTTTTTAAAACTGAATCTGCACCACCAATGCACCGGACATATGTGAACAGGCACCATAGGAAGCAATGTTTTTTCACATGTCATGCGGATTGGAGGTGGTTCAAACCACATCCAGTTTGCATATATGTGAACCGGCACTAATTAAATTACTGGTTAATTCCGAGGAGGCCCTGCCGTGGTTGGATGCACTGCCAACTTTATTACCAAACCCACCCTTACACTTAGCAAAGGTTCTGGTTCACCACTCAGAGAGGATGCAAGTACCTAAGGGTCTAGGTAGAATAATCTACCCCATTTGTCCTCACTGGTGAAAGGTATGTTATCAATCCTGATTTTATGAACTGATCAAAGCAAACCTGTGGCAATAGAAATTAAAAGGTTATAAAGGCTTACATACCCTGAAAAGTCAGCACTTCCAGGTGCCTACACACTGGCTATATTGCAGTGTACATTGCCTAAGCATTCAAAAATTTGCAGTTCTCTATTGGGCATAGGTTCTGTGGTTACTAGCATGGGTAAGCCCCCTCCTGCATCATGCAAGTGACTATTATGACTTTAGTAGCAGCTTCACCAGGGCAGGGCTAGCACAACAAAATGATCTCTGATTATTTTGAGATGCTTTGCTTAGGGAAGGTTCAGGGGCGGACTGACCATTTGGAAACTCGGGCAGTGCCTGAGGGCCCGGGGTCAGTAAGGGGCCCCATGAGATGCCCCTGGTACCTTTCATAGGCTTTTTTGGGTGTGGTTTGAGTGTGGGCGAGGACACAGGGGCCCCCTGATCCCCTAGTGCCCGGAGGCCCCATGAGTTGCCAGTCTGCCCCTGGGAAGGCTATAAACATGCAGGCAGCTAGAGGTACCTGTTATTCAGGGTATGTAAGGCTTTATGTCTTTTTATCCCCCCACGGGTCAATACTGTGCTTCTATTCTTCATTATATGTGAATGAAGGGAAACTCAGTGTGTCCCTCTTTGTCAGTGGGGGCAGATTAAAGCTGGCCATACATGGTTCAGTTCAGGGAGGTGAGCGAAAAAAACGGATCTGATTTCCCAATCCACACATTCACGGTGGATGAGAGAATCCTCCCCGCTGCGCTACTGTATTCTGTCAGCAGGAAAACTCCCCCACTGTCAGAATACACAGTTCAGCACTGCAGACATTGGTTGCAGTTGCTGATCAAGTGGCTTTTTTCTGATAGGACAGTTGAACAAAAGGCAATCAGTAGCTTGATTTCTGTACAACTTCAGTGGCCAGACGTGGAGCGAAATTCGGCTGATCCTTGCTGGAACTAAGTGAATTTTGGTCTATTTATTCAGAGTCACTTGCAGTCTGCTCAAGGCCTGCTCCAAGCAAACATCTAGAAAAGTAAGAAATATTTTTTAAATTATTTCTATAAATACTGTGTATGGGAACACCCAACAGACAATTGGGGAAAATTAAGTTTTTCAACTGAGAGTAAAAGTGGAAATAAACTTTTAACATGAGGGACTGGTCTAAAATTGTTACATTTTAAATGTACTCCTGAATCAATATCATACTTTTCTAGCAGATATGTCTGTTTTATTCACGTAGTGGTTTTCCATCATTTTTGTATAAAAAAAAAACTGGCTATGCTGTGCTTTATTCACAGCTGTATGAAGTCATTTTTATCTTAGGTTAATTGACAAGTGGACACAAGGTCACCTTGTGCCTTTTAAATGCATGTGTCTGACCTTATGACACCTGCTATAATTTCATTTCTTTATATTGTACAATTGGAGATCTGTACCACTGAGCAGTAATGATCAGTGCTTGTAAATGACACCTGAGATGAGCTGTGGCCCAAGACATAAATACTGAGCACCTTAGTGGTTTGTCAGGCTTTAAAAAAGTTATTGCTCTGGCCTCAAGAGTTTTCCATTGACATTTCTCCCACTGTATGTATAAGTCCTGACCTTTACTATTTCTGTGTTAAGAGCTTTTTGCTTTGCATAGGAAATCTATTGTACAGCGTTTCCAGATACTATTATATTTCAATATCTGATTTTCTTCCTTTTCTGAAATAAAATAATCTCAAGTACTGCAAGCAGCAATCCATGTAATGGACAAAAGGTAGAATTATCTGGGTAAGTGAGATACTGGAACAGTTCAGTATGATGAATTTCACAAAGCAGCAAATTTGTGTTGAATTACAGCAGAACTAAATCCCCAAAATAGGTTTTTATTTCTTTGTTCTCAGACAGGGCTTCAAAGGGTGCAGTACTGCACAACTGAAGCCTCAACATCCTTTGACTCAAATGCAAGTCAAGATCTAATCAGCATCTGGTACTAGTATTCAGCAGCTTCAACAGATCCCCACAGGTAGGCACCTGCATGAGCTACTACATGGAATTGAAGTGATCTCAATTAAATTGGATGCTGCAGCCCATATGATTTAGTGCAGACAAAAGAAATTTTTTAGTGTCTATGTTTGGGGGCCCTAGGGTTTCTACAACTGGCTGGCAAACTCTAAAATTAAAGTAAACCTTATTTTTTAAAATAACAAACATAATATAATTACCTGCTCTGTGCAATGGTTTAACACAGAGCAGCCCTTGTCCTCTTCTCGGATCTTCCGCAGGTGTTCCTGGCTCCTTCCCTTGCTGTGGGGGCACTTGTACAGGTTCACTCCAGAGTCGGCTCTGTGCGTCCATTGACACATAGGGAGCATCTTGGCTCCACCCCCTACTCCCTCCTCACTGGCCTGCCATTGGCTCCAGCTGCTGTTTCTGAGCCAATGAAGAAGGAGAGAGCACATCGCTGGATTGAGATCAGACTCATGTAAGTATAAAGGAGAACTGAGCATTGAAGGTTTTTTTTACTTTGATGCATTAACAAATTAATTTCATCCTTTACAACCACTTTAAATAAAAAATATACATACAGTGAGGAACAGAAGTATTTGAACGCCCTGCGATTTTGCAAGTTCTCCCACTTAGAAATCATGGAGGGGTCTGAAATTCACATTGTAGGTGCATTCCCACTCTGAGAGACAGAATTTTAAAAAGAAATTCAGGAAATCACATTGTATGATTTTAAAGAATTTATCTGTCTTGCACTGCTGAACATAAGTATTTGAACACCTAAGAAACAGCAAGAATTCTGGCTCTCAAAGACCTGTTACTGTGCCTTTAAAATGTCCACCTCTACTCCACTCATTATTATAACTTAGTAGCACCTGTTTGAGCTCTTTAAAGACACCTGTCCACCCCACAGTCAGTCAGACACCAACTACTACCATGGGCAAGACCAAAGAGCTGTCAAAAGACAAAATTGTGGACCTCCACAAGGCTGGAAAAGGCTATGGGTCAATTGCCAAGCAGCTTGGTGAAAATAGAAAAAACTGAAAAACTGACGGCTATACTGTTGGATACCCACACAAAATTCCTGCAGACATGACGTCCCTGGCTTGATATAGCCCAACCATTGAGATTCGACCAGTGCCTTCTGTCGATATAAAATTTACGTATTAGTTTCTTTTTCTTTTTTTTCTGTTGCAATCGCCCTGGAGCGCTTTTTGTTTTTTTCCTCGTCTCCTTACTCTTCGTCCCGTTCTTTTCTCTTGTCTAACCTGTTTTTATACTATTTGTACTGATTGTGATTATTGCTTTGAGTGCCGCACCCGCAATACTAAATCCTCATGCTGGACTCCATTGAGAGCCCTGTGTGTGGAATACCCATCTACATTTGGAGAGGCTCCATTTTATATCTTCTCCGCTTTCTGTATGCTGATATAGTGACAATTTTTCCTCAGAGTTTATATTGTCATTGGTCTCTAATTGTTTACTTATTGTTTTCTCCCCTTTTTTTGGCACTTAAGTATACAGTTTATTTCTATGTCTCTCCACCAGTACATATTCTGTGATATTCATCGAATACCTTGTATGTCTTATTCCTGTTGGTCAATGCATCTGTTTTTGACTGATTCTTTGCTCCTATCTATTCTATAATAAAATTCTTTATAAAAGAAAATAGATCAACTGTTGGAACAATTGTTAGAAAATGAAAGAGGCTAAAGACGACTGTCAGTCTCCCTCGGACTGGGGCTCCATGCAAGATCTCACCTCGTGGGGTATCACTGATGATAAGAAAGGTGAGGAATCAGCCCAGAACTACAAGGGAGGAGCTGGTCAATGACATGAAGAGAGCTGGGACCACAGTTTCGAAGGTCACTGTCGGTAGAACACTACGCCATCATGGTTTTAAATCATGCATTGCACAGAAGGTTCCCCTGCTCAAGTCACTACATGTCCAGGCCCGTCTGAAGCTTGCCAATGACCATCTAGATGATCCAGAGGCGGCATGGGAGAAAGTCATGTGGTCAGATGAGACCAAACTAGAACTTTTTGGTCTTAATTTCACTCGTCGTGTTTGGAAGAAAAAGAAGGATGAGTTGCATCCCAAGAACACCAGCCTTACTGTGAAGCATGGGGGTAGTAACATCATGCTTTGGGGGTGCTTTTCTGTGAAGGGGACAGGACGACTGCACTGTATTAAGGAGAGGATGAATGGGGCCATTTATTGTGAGATTTTGAGCAACAAAATCCTTCCCTCAGTCAGAGCATTGAAGATGGGTCGTGGCTGGGTCTTCCAACATGACAACGACCCGAAGCACACAGCCAGGATAACCAAGGAGTGGCTCCGTAAGAAGCATATCAAGGTTCTGGAGTGGCCTAGCCAGTCTCCAGACCTAAGTCCAATAGAACATCTTTGGAGGGAGCTGAAACTCCGTATTGCTCAGCGACAGCCCCGAAACCTGACAGATCTAGAGAAGATCTGTGTGGAGGAGTGGGCCAAAATCCCTGTTGCAGTGTGTGCAAACCTGGTCAAGAACTACAGAAAACGTTTGACCTCTGTAATTGTAAACAAAGGCTTCTGTACCAAATATTAACACTGATTTTCTCAGGTGTTCAAATACTTATGTTCAGCAGTGCAAGGCAAATAAATTCTTTAAAAATCATACAATGTGATTTCCTGAATTTTTTTTTTAATTCTGTCTCTCAGAGTGGGAATGCACCTACAATGTGAATTTCAGACCCCTCCATGATTTCTAAGTGGGAGAACTTGCAAAATCGCAGGGTGTTCAAATACTTCTGTTCCTCACTGTATATAGCATGTACAGATACACAAAGACTGTGAAAAAAGTAACAAGAAACAGAGAGTAAGGGCACTGCTGAATGGAGGTCTAAAAAACTATGGCCATGAGCAAGCCTCTTTTGCCCTTCCACCAAAAGCTTCTACCCTTCATCTGTATGTGTGCTGTGTATAAGAGCTACTACATATGAGAACAATGAGCAGTGTGAGATTAAATGACACGGGGAAGTTATGAATTAAAAAAAATATTATAAAAGGCTAAAAATGTAACCATAATAATATTTTAATATCATATTCTCCCAAGTTTAATAAAAAAAAAGCTCTCAGATTGTGGATGCCTTTTGAAATGGCTGCAAATGCTTTTAAAATGGTAGTATTTCAGTGAAAGACAGGTTTGGTTGTTTTTTTGCATACATACGTGTTGGCAGCACATGAAAATGAATGTAACATTACAAAGCTGACACAAAAAAAATGACAAGAACTTTTTTCTACAATGAATACTGTAGTATGGGGGAGCTCAGGATCACCAGCCAGCTGTGTTGGTAAAAGCAACAGTCTATTTTTCAAAAGGACAAATGAAAGCAGCTTATTGCAGCATGGAAAAATAATTAAAACAGTCCATGCTTCTGGCATATACAATAAAGATTTGTATCACCATCTATAACATTTGTCCCTTAACGGGGTTTCAAAGTCGTCCCCCATCCCCACCCAGCTTCAGGGTCCATTGTAAAGGTCACCAGAGCTCAGCAGTGTTTTAGCCAGACAGCCCACAGCCTTCACACAACTATATCCTGTTCCGAAGATGTGTGCTGACTCCTTTCTGCCTATTTCGGCCCTATCTTGCAGGTGGGTTAACCCTTTCAGGACTAAAGTGCCCATAATCAAGGATGGAGGCTCTTTCCCATCCAAAATCTCTCTGAGCTTCCAAATTCCAGGTCCTATAAGAGGATTTAACAATCCTGAGATTACTGAAAGTCAGTTTCTCCTCATTTCTGGATCACCCCAGAACTCCTCACCCTGCATAGGTGAGAATTCCGCCTTTCTCCCCAAACTGTTTTTTGTCATTCCCCTTAAAGTTACCACAAACCAAACAGAAGTAACATATACCTGTTTTCCAGGATCCATTCCTAGCACCCTGTACAATACATATTAACCAACCCCGTGGATAGAATCTGTAGATGTACTGACCTGTGCTAAAATCCATAGCTCTGAATGGACCCTTACATTTGACTCATTTAACCTCTTCCTGTCTGGCCCATGTTGCTAAACGGCCGGACAGGAGCACTGCCAATGCAGGTGGACGTTTCTAAACGTCCCACCGCATCCATTGCCTGTATGCACTCCCTGGGAGCACGCGGCACTGGCACAGATCGCTGTACAGGACCTTTGTGTGAGGTCCCGATTCAGGTGATCACTGATTGGCCAATCAGTGATCACATGAATAGTAGTAAGCAAGATGTCATTGCTTCTACTAGTGAAATCTGTGAATGATCACAGAGGTCACATGGTACAAGGCTATACACAACAGCCTTGTACCATGTGACAAGCTATGACCAATCACAGCTCTCACAGTATTTTCTGGGTATAAAAGCAATCAGTGTCACAAAAGAAAAAAAAAATCTTCATCACCCCCCATAAGCAGTACAGTGTCACTATGGTGACACTGTACTTCTAGGGTGACAGTATGTTAAAAAAACATAAATAATAATATAAAAAAAATGAAAAAACATTTTTTGAAAAATTATCATTTTTGATTATAAACTAATTTGGGTTATTTTTTTTTTACTAAAAAGATAGATGAATATATTTAGGCCAAGTTGTATGAAGAACGATTATTTATCTGCAAAACTGTATAAGAAAAACACTTTTTTTTTTCAAAATGTTTAAACTTTTTCATTTACATAGCAAAAAAATAAAAATCCCAGTGGTGAATAAATACCATCAAAATAAAGTTTTAACTGTCTCAAAAAAATGCTTAAAAATTCATATGGGTACAGTCCTCTTATTCCGATCCTCTTATTCTTGGATCCCCCACTGGCTCTTCTGGATCATCCCCTTGACCAGTGCCCCCAAAGGCAAGCCACCTTTTATGGGGACACTGGTGCATACTGCCTCCTGAGCCCCACTCTATGCTTCCATAAGACACACAGAGCCGCTGCTCCTCCTCAGCCCCTCTCCTCATTGGCTCACTAGCTGTGATTGACAGCAGAAGGATTTTACCTTAATTCATAGAATGAAGGTGTCATTCTGTAAATGGCACCAAAGTAGTACAGGACCCTTTTCAAAAATTGCACTGTGCTGAGTCGCATTGAATGGGGGAACCATTGAATATAATGTGATTCCCTTGTCATGTGATTCTGTATGACTCAAATTGCATCAGAAATCGCATTAGTGTGAACCAGCACTAAAGTCGGGTTTCAGTTTCTTTGCAACAGCTTAGACACGCCTGCTGTGTGTTTACCTTAGAGGGCTGGCAGGCTTCCAAGATTCTGCAGCAATAGAATGTAATAGGAAAAGAGTTTCTATGCCTCTGTTTTGAATTTTGAAGACTAATTTTCTCCACAATGTTGATAACTATAGGGATGGATAAGGGATTGTTTCAAAGTGCTTTTACTGCTTACTAGGAGCAAATTGTATCATGCTTTGCTGGGTTTTTTTTTTGCCTTCCTCTGGATCAACTGTGGGTGTAGGATTATAACTTTTTTTTTTTTAATGGTTGAACTGGGGGACTTTTGTCTTTTTTCAGCCAGACTAACTATGTAACTATGTATGTATGCTTGTTTAGAATAGGAAGACAGGTTCACTTTAAATTATTTCTATGGTAACCTTTGTCAGGTGAAGCAGTGCTAGTTTACTCCAAAAAGAAAATATATGGTTTTTATTAGCCAGAAGTGAGACAGAAGTGAAACACCGCATAAACCTTGGAAAAACAAGCAAAATAGTATATACTGAATGCTAAGGGACGATTGCTTAGTAACAGCAATACATAAAGAGCACAAATAACCTATTTTGTATATTCACATTGTTTTAATACTCCATCATAATATGTATATAAACTATTATACTGCTAAAACTTCTTTTCCAAGGCAGTGATCACTTACCCACCTCAACTCTGCCTCTCTACAACAATTTCAAGCTCACCAGCTGCCTTTTCCTATAGTCATGCGTTGTGACCTTGTTCATTTATTTCAATTCTACACTACTGACTCTGGCAGTATGAAATATCTCCAGAGATTTATATGTTTCATAGGCTGAAGTCACAGCTCTTTGTGAATGCTTTTTTTTTCTAAATGGCTGCATACACTCCACGCTATGTCAAGGTTTATATCTAGTACATAGTCGTTTAACTGTTCCCTCCCCTTCTATCTAATTGTGATTTTAATGGAGAATTAATGTATTCATTATTTATGACAGCGATGAGCAAATTTACAGATAATGCTTAATGGCCTTCTGTTTTATATACCTCCACTGATCTCAGGATAAGACCCTTCCTTACTGCACAGCTATCTTTAACATACATCATAACTGCTCCTAAATGTTAAGCTGGCAGTTAGTTTATCATTTTCTTGCCATCTTCTTCCCATTTAACACGTTATTCCATAATAAAATGTAGCTAAAGGCAGGTTAGTTATTAATGCTGTTTACAGCTACAATTCTACAAGTTCTTTGACAACAGAATTGGCATGATGTAAATGTATCTGTCACTGACTTGTTTTCACTATATCTACCTGCTTATCAAAACTAAAGAGAAACGCCCCTGTCCCACAAATTCTCACTGTTATGTATGATTCTGTTAAACATTAGTTCAGTCATATGACAGCATTGATGGATTCCTTGGTAGCTGAGCTGGCAATTGAATTCTCTGACTGGATGTCTATGCACTTTGTGGTTCATGTACTTGTTTGTTTTAGCTTTATAATGGTCAGGCTATGACATTATACCACACTGTATATGAATGTTCTCTTTGTATCTTGTTATCCTAAAAAAGCTGCACAAAGAATTTGAAAAAAAAAAAAATGAAGTATCTGTCATCATGAAATTATTATGTCCAGAGCTCAATAAATGTCACATGGTCTTGACAAGCAAAAAATGTTACCTGTTGTAGCGTCTGCCATGTCATTTAATCCCTTTTGTCTAGTGGTCACTTACAGTATTTGACCTCCAATGCTGCCTAGATCCCTTTACGTTCCTCTTTTTCCAACACCAGATCAAATACAAGACCTCAAGGCGTGGAGAAATATCAATTTCTTCAGGCCTGGAACACTATTTTGTGATCCGGCAAGAAGAGAAGAGGAGTGGAAGGAATTTACTGAACCATATACTTTTAGCCACCAGATGCCAAATTTCTCTGAGATGGGCACAGGAATGTGTCTCAACCCAATGAAATCTGAATATTAGCATTCTGGAGGTGAGGAGAATCAAAGAACTTATAGCTAGAAAAAAATCATATACATAAGTTCTTGGGATCTCAATGAATAAAGCACAATATGGTTCTTACAGAAAAGACAATACAAGGTGTCCTCTAGGTCCAAGGTCTATGTAATGGTGGCCTAACTCATAAGAAAAACCAAATTGTAAAAAAATTTATATACTTAAATAATTATAAATGTACTGTACATAAACCGTGAAGGAGCAGCTGCTGTGTATAATTAGAAACACTGCTGATAAAAACCTGACTAAGGCTCAACCTCAATTCTGATAAAGTAAACATCCAAGTTCCAAGTATATGTGTGAGAAACCCGGGGGACAGCTCAGTTATGTAAAAACACAATTTTATTATAATATCAAAACATACAAACACAACATAGAAACCAAATCTCAAATAAAATTGTAATTGGCAATTATACAAAACTCAACAGCTGCAAAAAGACAGGCATCTCCCCCATGCCTATATTAACAGAGTGGAAAACATTTTTATTGCTACACTGTAATATCCAAAACAAAGACAAAGTTCATCCTCACTTCTCACATAAACGAGCTTGTACAACATATAGTGCTTCAAAGTACAGTCAAATTAGGCACAGACCAGTGTGGCATACAAAGTATTGGACTCTCAATATAGTAGCAGGCCAATCCTATCAAGAGGCCTCATCGGTACCTCTAGTCAATATCAAAAGCACTGTATCTGTAACTGTAAGTGAATATTACTGGAAGAGTCCAATACTTTACCAGTGATCAACATATGTCACAAAGTACCAGTGTGAAATCCATATCTTTACCAGTGAGCAACATCTGTCACACAGTACCAGTGTCAAATTCATATCAGTACCAGTGAGCAACATCTGTCACAGTGTACTAGTGTCAAATCCACATGTCACAGCGTACCAGTGATCAACATCTGTCATAGTGTACCAGTGAACATCAAAATCTGTCACACAGTACCAGTGATCAACAGCAGCAATGAGGTAGAGCCCATACTAGCTTCCCCGACTTTCTTTTAAATCCCACATGGCTGCCTGAAAATTTGGCAGAATTACCCCTTTTACTGTGCAGCCAGACCCTCAGATACAAACAGAAAATATTACCCCAATTTATTTTTTTTTACTGATGATCTACTAAATTACGTTGTGGAGCAGTGTAATCTGTATTCCAGCCATTATATTGCCAGCAATCCTAATTCGTCCTATGCCTGCCCATTTTTGTGGAAACCCCTCACCCATGGAGGAATTTAAAATTTTCCTTGGACTAACAAAAAAAAAAGTCCATGCTTACTGATCTACCAAACCTATACATCATATGCCAGTCTATTAATCTTGCATGCCCAGAACATGCTACAAGACGTTAATGAGGTTTTTACATTTCAATAATAATACCCAATGCTGTCCTCAAAATCATCCTGATTAAGAATAACTGTTCAAAACTCAGACACTAATCAACTTTTTTGCTGTATCTTCAAGGAAATGTTTACTCCCAACAAAAATATTTGTGTGGATGAATCCTTAGTCCACTTTACTGGAAGGCTTGTCATTAAACAGTACATCCCTAGTAAACGGGCCAGCTATAGGGTAAAATTCTACAAGGTATGCAACAGGACCATGGGATATACCTAGATCTTCACAATTTATTAGGGGAAGGATATCCAGCTTGCCCCCCTGGATGCACTACCTATATGGGAACAAGTGGCAAAATTGTTTGGCAACTTAAAGAACTGCTGTTCGAGAAGGGTTACCATCTGTATGTAGATCATTTCTACACAAGTCTCCCACTATTCCACCATCTCTATCTGAGGCAAGCTGTGGTCTGTGGGACAGCACTGGTCAACCGCAAGGGGTCCTAACAAAGATTGGTCACCACAAAACTAAAACGGGGGGAAACAGCCAGTTTGTGGAATGAAGAGATGCTAGCCCTAAAGTGGAGGGATAAAACTTGTCTATATCCTTTCCTAAATCCATGATGATACCTCTGTGGAACTTCAAACAAGATAAGGTACCATCCAGAAACCAGAATACACGATTATAACCAGTTCATGGGGGAGGTGGATATGAACAACCAGATGTTACAGCCCTACGTAGCCACCAGGAGATCATTAATTCTACTTGTTTCAGCTAGCCCTGTACAATTTGATTGTCATCTTTTCTAAGTGCACACAAAGATCCCTAACCTACCTGAAATACCAAGAGGACATTGTTCTAGCCCTCCTCTATCTGTAGGGTCATACCCCTGAACAAACTCTGATTCATTGTCCAGACTCCACAAAAGGCATTTCCCCGATATCCTCCCTCTTCCCCAAACAGGCCGTAAACCCCAAAGAAAATGTTGTGTATGTTCCAGTAACAAAATTTACTATGACACCTGATACTATTGTCCCCAATGACTCTCCCAGACAGCCCCCTGTGTTGAAGAGTGGTTTCGGATCTACCATATATAACTACACTATTAGGGAAGTATACGTGAAGTGAAGATATTTTTCCAGTGTCCGCTATCTGCTATTTCCCTGTATGACTTGGACTGTTTATTGACAATGCCTCTGCTTGCCTCCTGAACTGAACCTGGACTGTTTATTGATGATGCCTCTGCCTGCTGCTTGAACTATCAACCACGTTTCTACCTTGACCTCGGCCTGTTAATCGATCATGATTTTTGCTTGCTTCCTGAACTGATCTTTTGCCCTGCCACTGTAATAGTGGGATTCAAGAAAACACAAGGGTCTCACATATGTGAGGGGCTCCAGAATAGTTTTTCTAAGTGGAGAAAACTAAGCTTTTGGCTTTCTCCAGGTTTTGAAATTCTTGGATTAGGGTCTGTAGACTGGAGACTTTGAAAAATTTTGGGTGGGAAGAAGCCTCCACCCCAGTGTCCAGGTCTTACCTGAACGAGTCCCTAAGCCTGATGTTTCTGCCTGCTGCTATCTGACCCTGGCATGTTAATCAACCATGCCTCTGCCTTCCACCTGACCTGACCATGCCTGCTACCTGTACTGCCTGCTTATGGACCACGTTCCTGCCTACTGCCAGGACCAGTACTTTGGCTATGCAGACCACATCTCTGCCTGCTGCCTGGACCAATGCTTTGGCTTTGCTGGAAATATCTCTGCTTGCTGCCTGTTCTAACTATGGACAGTATTCCTTTTGCTGTTGCTGACCACTTCCCTGCCTGCTGCCTGGACCAATGTTCTCCTCTGTGAACAACTGCACTACTAAAACCACAGGTAATCTTTTGTTTACCCTTAGCAGAATGTATTTTGGGGTGTAATTCTTGGTATGTACATGCTATGGGTTAGAAACCTGAAGGTACTACTTGGATGTTAGGCCTCTGGATGTGGCCAGGCTGTGGAAAAGTCTCACACATGTGGTATCACCATACTCAGGAGGAGTAGCAGAATGTATTTTGGCATGTAAATCTTGGTATGTATGATGTGTGATAGAAATATCTTATAGACAACTTTCTGTAAAAAAAATACATTTTCTTTTTCTTTCCACATTATCTTAAAATTTGTGGAAAAAAACATTTTCAAAAGACTCATTATGCCTCACAGAATATACATTGGGGTGTTTACTTTCTAAAAAATTGTCATTTGTGAGTGTTTCCGTTGCCCTGGTGCTCCAGGGCCTTCAAAAATGTGATACGTAGTCAGGAAATTAGATGTGTAATTTATGCCTCTAGAATGCCTGAAGGTGCTATTTAGATGTTGGGCCTCTGTGGTCAGGCTGTGGAAAAGTCTCATAGATGTGGTATTGCCATACTCAGGAAGAGTAGCAGAATGTATTTTGGGGTGTAATTCTTAGTATATACATGCTGTGTGCTAAAAGTATCTATCTTTTCACATTTTCCAAAAACTTTTTCAGAAAAAAATTACATTCAAAACACTCATTAGGCCTCAAAGAATATACATTGGGGTGTTTGTTTTCCAAAATGGGGTCATTTTGTCAGTAATTCCATTGTACTGGCGCTCCAAGGCCTTCAAAAATGTTATTTGTAGTCAGTAAACTAAATTAGTAATTTATGCCTCTAGAATGTGCTACTTGGATGTTGGGCCTTTGTATCTGGCTATAGTCAGGATTAGTAGTAGAATGTATTTTGGGGTGTAATTGCAAGTATGCCTATGCTGTGTGTGAGAATTAACTTGTTAATATGACAAAAAAAAAATCTCCGTTTTCCAAACAATTGTGGGGAAAACAATTACAACTTCAAAAAACTCACCATGCCTCTTACCTTGGACTGTCTTCTTTCTAAAAAGGGGTCATTTGGGGGGAATTTGTACTGTCCTTATATTTTAGGACCTCAAGAATTAAGATAGGCAGTCAATATATTTGGATCAATTTTCAATGGTGCGTAGCATAGCTTTTAGATACTATGACTTTCACACAAACCAATTTTCATACACTTATCAGGATTTTGTTTTTACCAAAGACATGTAGCAGTTTGGCCTAAATTTAAGACAAAATTTGATTTTATTAGATTTTTTTAAAAGCAGAAAGAAGAAAATATCAGAGTTTTTTTACAAAATGTTTTCTCTTTTTTCACTTATATCACAAAAAAAAAAAAAACCCAGTAGTGATTAAATACCACCAAAAGAAAGCTCTGTTTGTGTGAAAACAATGATAAAAAATTTCATTTGGGTACTGCAAGGATTCATTTTTCCTTACAGGTACAATGTAGCATGACTGAGTAATTGTCATTCAAAGTGTGAGAGCACTGAAAGCTGAAAATTCTGGGCAGTAAGAGAGTAAAAGTGAACAGTATTGAGGTGGTTAAATAGCCTGCTTTGTGCCAGCATCTGTGGTAGATAGGCACGTATGCATGCCATGATGCATGTACATGTGCATGTTGGCTTGCACAAAGTTCCTGATGACTTGCTACTGAAAGTAACTTAACATATAAGTTGTTGTCTACATGTACAATAAATGTTCTCTCACTTGAATAAAAAACCACAGAACAAGAACACTGGACCTAAGAAGTCACCCTGCTTGCTAGAGCACATCCACAAATTTTTGATTTAGACTACTTTGCAACAATGGCTACATGCATGAGCCACAGGGTAGTTGTCTAGCTGTAGGGGCTGATGGAAGATGTAGGACTAGTTTCCAGAACAAGATTTAGTATTGTAGGTAAACATTGATTTTTACATACTTGATTTATACTGTCTTATTCTGAAGTTACTGTATTTTGAGGCTACGTGAAACCACGCAGTTTCTGCCTAATGAAGCCTTAAGTCTTGAAAGCATGCATACACTGCAAGAGCTAATTTATTTAGGAAACAATCAAACTACAATTATATTCTGACACTGATGTCCTATGGTACATCTTAAAGCTGTTCAACGAAGCTTGATACAACTGAACCAAATTACTGAAAATGGTCCATTGCCCCTTTGATGACAGTACTGATATTTGACAAGACTCAATTCAGGATGCTGGAAAGGTATATCATAGAGTACAGTTTTTCTGAGCTTTTATTAGTGAAGAATTAGCTTTGCGCTGTCCTAAATGCCTATGTCCTGCTGGCCACTCAAGCTTCACTTGCAAATTATTGTATACATTACCAGAAAAACTCCACATTTGATGAACCAGCCATGAACAAGATTCAACAAAGATCTTCAAGGTCTTCAAGATGCTCCTCATATTGCAAATCTTACAGGGAAATATTGAAAATCTTTTTACTACAGAGCTCTTACATGTCTACAGAGCACTGAAACATGCAACTACAACCACATGGCAATCAAATGCGCATATGTAGCAGACAAAGTATAGTGCCTTTAAAAAGATTAGTTGCTAAGATTATTAAATGTCATCAAGACACAAGTTTTACAGAGTTTTGTGACCAGAACAGACCTGTACTGCTCTCCACAGCTATTCCTGTTGTAACTCAGCTTTTGAAAAGTCATTCTTCCATTTCTCCCCATGTCCCATGTTTTATTCCTCTTCATCTTTCCATGTGCAAAAGGATTTCCTCCTCTGTGGAAACCTGTGCCAAAACCCTTCTGCTGAGGCATACTCGGGCTTCCCCTGTTGGTTCATACTGAGAAGGGCACTTCTTTTGATGTAACATCCAGTGCAATTGGAAGTTTCCTGAGAAAAAAACTCTCTGGGATTCTGTTCCAAGGCTCCTGTTACTGTGACCTATGTTGTAGCTTCTGATGCCCATTTACAAACTCTGCCTGTTTTTCAGCAATACCTGCTTGCCTTCAGTCCTGACTTATTGCTTTTTAAATCTTCATCTTGCCTCGCAATTCCATACTTTATCTTGTTTCTGCCAGCTGTTGCCATTCCAAGGGCACTCTATCAAGAAAAAAAAAATATCTCTAGCAATACACACCAAACTGAGCATGTGCAGAGTGTCTCCACACAATATGTCTTATCAGGGGATAAGAGTGGAGCACTGGAAGAAGGGGAGAATCAGAAAAGTCAGGATCAAAGCACATTTTTGCACAGTGTAGAGGATTAACCCCTTAGGTTCCACAGTGAGTATACCAAGCATGCTTTACTACATATACAGACTGATTTTATTGTTGTGGGTTTAGCACACTAAGTGTGCAACCAGCAATACATGTTAAATTGTAAAATAAAGATCTTAGTAAATAAGGAAGAATTATAACATTAGTTTACTCCTTCCCACCCCTCATATTGCAATATGATTCCCTAGCAGGAACCCTATTATCCTGGGAGGACCTATGACACCCTCCCAGGATTGTGCCTCGAGCGTGCCCCACGGGTCGCGCTCTGGCTCGATCTTTCACCAGCTGTGTCCATGGCTGATGACAGCCATGCCATTGTCTTGTGATCGCTGTGACCAATTACAGCAGATCACATGACAGTTGTAAACAATGAATGGCTTCCTTTCATGCCATTAATTGCTTACAACTATGCTGCAAGCTGTGACTGGTCACAGCGATCACATGTTCAGACTAGGCCAATCACAGCCTACCTGTAGCATGTGATCAGCTATAGCCAATCACAGCTGATCACAACAAAAACTACTGAATGAATCAGTTTCATTCAGTAAAAATGCTTGCTTATAACTATGAAATTCATTCGTATAAGCATTCATAATGTGTAAAACAAATCCTGATCACTTGCCCAGAGTAGTACACTGTTACTAAGATAACATTATTGCTCTGGTCACAGAGGTAGAAAAAAATCGTTAAACTTTTTTTTTTAAAAAAAAAAAACTAATAAAACATTTTTTAAAAATGTAAAAAAATATTTTTTTTGTTACATACTGTTGCCAGTCAGTGCGCCTGATCACCGCTGCACCAGTTATATGATGATGCTGTACTGCATTGTATTGCATAAGTAAAAAAAAAACTAATTGTGAATTTTTTTTCTTCATTTCTTAATTTTCCACAAAAAAATGGCAAAAAAATTACAACTTCAAAAAACTTGCCATGCCTCTTACTAAATACTTAAGATTGTCTGCTTTCCAAAAATCGGGTCATTTGGGGGGTGTTTGTACTGTCCTGGCATTTTCGGGCCTCAAGAAATTAGATCAGCTATCAACACGTCGGGATTTATCAATTTTTAGATATATATCATAGTTAACTTTCCTACAGAATAAATAATAAACATTGATTTGGGTTATTTTCACCAAAGACATATTGCAGAATGCATTTTGGCTTAAATTTGTATAGAAAGATTATTTATTTGCAAAATGTTATAACAGAAACGAAGAGAAACGCATTTTTGAAAAAAACATTTGGTTGTTTTCATTTATAGCTTAAAAAATGACCCAGTGGTGATTAAATACCACCAAAAGAAATCTCTATTTGTGTGAAAAAAATTATACAGATTTCATATGGGTACATTGTTGCATGACTGTGAAATCGTCATTTAAAGTGCAACAGTGCTGAAAGATGAAAACTGGCCTGGGCAGGAAGAAGGTAAAAGTGCCTGGTAGGCAAGTAGTTAATAGAGTGTAAACTTAAAAGGCAATGAAAGAAATGCCCCAAACCCATTACACTTTCCAGATATAACTTGGTAGTGGTAGTGATGGTATTTATCTTTTCTATTAATATATAAAATATAACTATTATATATACATTTCAATAAATCACTTATTTTCTACATGCACATAAAGTGAAGTTAGTGGTTTACTACACAACAAGAAAGTAAAGTGAGGGAGGACAAAGCAGTTAGGTCTGCCATGTCTATGCCCACATTTAATTCTCCCCTTCCATTTTCCAGGCTCTAGCATTCACACTTAACCACTTCAATACCGGGCACTTATACCCCCTTCCTGCCCGGGCCAATTCAGCACTGACGCACTTTGAATGACAATTGCGCGGTCATGTAACACTGTACCCATATCAAATTTTTATAATTTTTTCACACAAATACAGCTTTCTTTTGATGGTATTTGATCACCACTGAGTTTTTTTTTTTTGCTAAATAAATTTTGGCAAATAAATAACATTTCTTCATAAGTTTAGGCCAAAATATATTCTGCTACATTTCTTTGGTGAAAATAATAATAATAATTGAATTTGTATTTTTTTTCAAATGTTTCTATGATTTTTTTATTACATTTTTTTCTTTTTTTTACTATTTTATTTTTCAGCACAGTAACATTGAACTACTCTAGGCAAGTGATCAGGTTTATTTAACACTTTATGATTGCTAATACCAATGTATTCCATTGATATTTGTAATCATTGTTACTGAATGAAACTGATTCATTCAGTCTTTTGTTGTGATTAGCTGTGATTGGGCAAAGCTGATCACATGATACAGATGGGCTGTGATTGGGCCTGGCTGTATCATGTGACTGCCTTGACTAGTCACGGCTGTGTCCTGTGGACACAGCTGGTGACAGATCGTGCCACTGCGCGGCCCCGCAGCCGCCCGAGCAGCTCGTTTTGACAGGACGTCATATGACGCCCAGTCACAAAGGTGAATGTCCCACCTGGCCGTCAATAGGCCGGGCAGGAAGGTGTTAAACATCCCAGTTTTTATGTCACAAGTAAGGTCTGCACCACAGCATACACACCTCACAAACCAGTATCCATGTCACCAGTAAGATCTGTGTAGCGGTACCTCCATAGGGGCTGCTTGTAATAGCTGATTCTTCCCTAGTAGTACAGGTGCTGCCCACCACCACAAGCACCAATCCATACACTCCAGCTTCAAGAACTCAGTCTATGGGCTGCCTTTTTGAAATGTATTGCTTGAGAAACGTTAAACAGGAAAGGAGTTAGGCCATGACAGTTACTTCTTCTCTGGACTCCTAATCCAGAATTCTACCGTGGACAGGAAATGGTCAGTATGCTGAGATCCTATGATCTCTTTCTCAACCCACAGCTACCACTGACACCTAAATCCCAAAAGCACACACACACCATAGATCACAATTCAGGGTTAGTACTCACAAGTCTCCAGGACAGCTGTACACTATCCAGCTTCCTCTGGACAGGGCCCAGTGAGGAAGACAATCCTTCTCCAAACCTGATCCCTTATGGTGAAGTCCTATAGCCAGCTCCTCAGAAAGGTCACTTTAAGTCCCCAGCTCAGCTGAAACCTTAGAGAACAGCTACACAATCCACTGAGGGGGCAACAGCCCTGGAGGCTTTGGAACCCTCCTTAATGAGGAAAGAACAATCTCACCAGGGCTTCAGACTATTTGTCACCTCTCCAGCCAGCATCTGGACACTGCTCTCCAGGGACTGGCCAGGCCATGATAAATAATTAGGTTGGTCATTTGAATCTCTCTCTCTATACTCTGGATTCACTCTAGGGAGAGGGGAAGGAATCAAACTCCCAGCCTGTGAAACCCTGAACAGACCAGAGCAAACAATCAATGCTACCTTTGACTATAAAAGGAACCAAAAGCTAAATGTGTCTATGCTAGGAGGGTTCTACACCTGAATGCTAGTACATTCAGCACATACCCCATTATCTATGTCACCCGTGATCGCTGTGCTTTAATACCAACAGATCACTCCTCAGCATCATTGCTACTAGTGAGATCTGCAGTCCAGCACACAGCTCACTTCTCAGGATCCATGTCACTAGTGAGATCTACACACCCATATACATCTCACTCTCCATTATCCAGATAGCTAGTGTGATCTGCCCGTAGCAGACATAGCCTACTCAGTACCCATGTCACTAATAAGATAAGCACTCTGCACCTAAGTACCCACAGCCCACTTGCCAGTATCTATGTCACCATAGATTTGCACTGTGATTAGAGACCTGGCAGCTGGCATAGTTGGCAGAAGGTAGAAGCATACCTACATATTCATCCTCTCTCTAATGTCTAGCGTGGCAGTATGTTAGCTTTCATTTAAAGTTTTATTGTTATCTGAAATGTCTGTATAGTACAGGTTGGCCATACAAAACTCATTTCCATGGCAATTCAGGCATCTGACATAGTGATATGGTGAGAACTAAGCCTTGCAGGGCTTCTGTCAGAAACAATACCGAGCTCAATAGAACACTGCAAGTGTTCTTTATGACACTGAATGTTTTCCTAGCTTGTTTCTGTGTGACTTGGATGATTATTTCCTTTCAAGAATAGAAAGCTACCATGCTCCTCACTGCTACCATCTGGTTTCTCTGTTATCTTCACTCCTGCAAAGACCTCCTGCTGTCAACTTTCCGCCTCCCACGTTCAACTCCAAGATTTCTCCAGAGCTTCATCCACCCTCTGGAACTTCCTACCCCATTCTATCCAACTATTTCCTATTTTGTCTACTTAAGTTTGCCTTTCGGTGACTCCTGAAAACTCATCTCTTCAGGGAAACCTATCCCACCTCCATCCAAGAAACTGTACCTTTACTTTCTTCATAAACTCATCTCTCAAATATATTATCTTTTCTTATCTTTGACCCTCCCTTTTAGATTGAAAACTCACACAAGTAGGGAACTCTGATCCCTCTTGTATTGACTGTAAGTAGTCTCCCTTCTTTTGTAAAGCAAAAAGTTATGACTATATAAAACCTGTATAGCGCACCACAATCCTGTGTCATTGCACACATTTGCGGGGAGGACCCATTGATCCCAATGGGTGAGTTTAACAAGAGGTGTCACCTCTCAAACTCTGCAGCCCAAGTTAAAAATGCCTATAATATTAAGATTCGGGTCGATGGCTGGGGACAGTAAAACAGCGGCTCAGTCATTTGTTTTTATCACCTGTGTGAAAGAGCCCTAACACAATATACTATTGTGGCAAACAGTTTGGTGTATATCTGAGTGCTTGGGTTGTGTTTTGAAGCTGTCCTATTATTGATATTGCAAGAGGGCTACACAATGAGAATGGATTAGCATGTTGATAAGGGGGGAACTTGGAAGTAAAAATATATTCAGCTTACAGTAAGTTTCAGTATTAACAAAGGAGCTGTCAGTTCCTTTAATGCTCAAATAAAAAAATACATTCATTAGATATTAATGATTGTTTTTGGTACATCTTTTTAAAAACTAACTGCACATTTTATTGCAGAAAAGTAAAGAGAAATGAGTACCTTCTGCACTGTCACATAGCGTATTAATAAAATATAAGTTTAATAGAAACTATGCAGCACGCTGACAGCCTTAACTGATAAAGGGAGTTATAACATTACAGATCTAGAACATTGTTCACACTACATTCAGAGCCATTGATGTCTGGTTTACTGAATAGTCACAGTGCACAGGTGGTTGTCTGTGCATTCTTTGAATTGCACCCTTAGGTGCTCTCTACCTCTGTGATTTCCCCTCAGGGTTCAACACTGTGAAGAAGGATAAATACCTTTCCAGAAACAGATGATATTGACAGGGTCAAAACATGAATAGGTTGCTGTGCTCCAAACAGATCCTGTATTTCTTTTGAAGAAATTCTCAAAGGTTTATATGTGGAATGATTAATGATGATTGGAGTCAACTGCAGTTTCTGCACAAAGCCAGAAGTCAGAACAAAAAAAATACTCTTTTGCTGTATGCCACAACTAAACTGACCGGACACGTGTTCTTTTTTATTTATTGAATATGTTTATAGATAAATAATTGTGCAAGTTGCAAATGACACAATGATCAGGATTGGATTAGTATTTATCCTACTTTTCATGAACATGATAGGTATGAGGGGTTATCCATGATCAGAAGAAGGTTCTACAGAGAGAGTAAGAAGTGACCATCCATATCTGTTTTCATGTGTTCCTTGCTGCGAAGGCCAGTTATAGACTGGTGCAGTGGCCATTTTTTGTACTGTTGAATTGTTGGTCGAGGCGGCGCACTGGAGACCCTAGCTGCCATTATGCTACATGCTGTACAGTGCGCTCCTGTACCTTTAAGGAGGGGTGGGCTCCGTCAGGTTCACCTGCCCTTGGTCTATCCATTAACTACATGTGCCTCTACTATGGGGGCTCTTAAAATTTGTAGAATTAGGAACTACAGAATACTGAGGTGCCGTGACGAGGCAGTCAGGGCTCCGGGTATAACCAGAGGTGTGTGGACTGAGACAGGGAATCGCAGGCTTCAGATATAGTATAAACAATATAATTTATTTAAGACTAAACAATACATAAACGCAGTGCAAGACTAAACATAAACACAGTGCAAACAAACCAAACCAAAACCCCCAACAGATAACAAAGAACAATACTAAGCATAGTCGGGCAGGCCGGGTCAGTAGTAAACGGGCAGGCAAGGTACATAGGAGCAGGCAGAGCGTAGTCAGACGGGCCGGGTCAGGAACAGTCAGGCAGACAAGGTACCAAAGGAGCAGACTGGAGAATGGTCAGGAATAGCAGAGGTCAGGACAAGCGGAGTTCAATCAGAGTCAGGGATCAAGCAGGATCAGACAGGAAGACGACAGGATGCAGGTACAGGGGCTCTTGGGAAACATACACCAAGGCCCTGATTGCAAGTCTGGCCATTCCTTATATGCACCTCCTGCAATCAGCCTCAGGTGTTTTGGCTGACTACAGGAGTGAGCCTCTGGTTGCTGAGAGCACCCGCTGGCCAGTCCTGGTACTGCAACCCACAAGGCAGGTGAGTCCCACCACTATTGGTGAGTCCATTCCTGACAAAGGCTCTGTAGCTTACATATGTATTTTCAAATGTGTGCTAACTAAACCCCTGTTTTAACACATACTGTTATACAGGTTAATTTGGTTTGTTTGCAAGCTGGCTGGCAAGTTGAGCTGGGAATTTTTCTGTTTTGTTGTTGAACATGCGTCGCCCTTCCATGTGCTCCTTGCTGTGAAGGCCAGTTATAGACTGAGGCAGTGGCCATTTTTTGTACCATATCTGTTTTTAACCTGTTGTTGGAGTGCATCTATATTTTAGTGACACATCTATAATACTAGAAATGAGAGGTACAGGGGTCATCAGTAAAGGAAGGCACACATGGCAATAAAACCATGAGCAAGGTTCTAGCTATCTCCACTGTTCCTAAAGTGACATTGAAACGATATCCATATTTTCCAAAAATAATCTATACACACCCACTACTTAAAGAAGAAGTATGGGAAATAAAAAAACATTGGTCCGATACTACAGAAGTCCCCTGCTGGTTATAAGACATACAGCTGAGTGATCACATGAATGCTGATTGCTCAGTTCTCGGTCTTCACTGAGCAGAAAGCAATGACTGTCAGTCACTGCTCTGTGTTCTGCCCCTCCAGGGTTCATTGGAGCACTGGGCTGAGGAAGGGGCGGGAGCAATTGGCTCAGGCTTTCAGTGGTGCACTGAGAGGCTGAGGCAGCTGCCAGTCAGGTACCTGGGTGAATCCCTACATTTAAGCTGTCCAGTGATGTGTGGACTTTCTGTTCTGCTTATGTTTGGAGCATCTTTGACCCTTTCTCTCACTCCTATGGAGAGCAATACATGTACTCTTTATGTCATCTAAAGGGACTGGTGCCCAAATCTGTACAGACCCTCCAATACTCACCATAGATCCAGCTCTGAGGTGAAATGTCAGCCCTCCCTGACTTTATCTGCTCCCGGAGGTCAGGGGGCGTTATATATGTATGGCCTTATACATGCAGAGTGCTCTGCAAACTCTGCTGATGTAGTCTTAATAATCAGATCATCAGGATAGGCGAACACCTACAGAATATGCCAGGCCTGGACTGGGACAAAAAATAGGGCCTTTGTGACCCTGGTAATTCTGACACTGGTGTCAGTTGGGTTTTATTTAATTTTTTACAATTTTATATTTTATTATCTTTTTACATTTTTTGTAGGAGCCCCATTGGGGGGCTTTGGTGAGAGGAAAAGAAATGAAGGAAGAAAGGAGAGACAGAGAAAGAAAGCAAGAAAGAAAGAAAGGGAAGAAAGAAAGAAAGAAAAAAAAAAGAAAGAGGAGAGAGAGAGAGAAAGGAAGGAAGGGAGAAAGGAAATGAAGAGAGAAAGAAAGAGAAGAGGGAGAGAAAGAAAGAAAGAAAGAAAAAAGAAAGAAAGAAAGAAAGAAAGAAAGAAAGAAAGAAAGAAAGAAAGAAAGAAAGAAAAAAAGAAAGAAAAAGAAAGAAAGAAAGAAAGAAAGAAAGAAAGAAAAAGAAAGAAAGAAAGAAAGAAAAAGAAAGAAAGAAAAGGATGGAAGGAAAGGAAGGAAATAAAGAGTGAAAGAAAGAGAAGACAGAGAAATAGAGAAAGAAGGAAAGAGAGAAAACGAGAGAGAGAGAAAAAGAAAGAAAGAAAGAATGAAAGAAAGAAAGAAATCCATACCAGGTCCTTATCGGAGCATGCAGCCTGACAGGTCAGGAAAGGAGCCCCCCCCCCCCCCATGTGAATGAGTATGGGGTACATGGTACTGCTACTGATTCACAAAAAAAAAGTTTAGAGTAAAATATGACAGTAGACAGTCTTTAACAAGACCTTTATTTTACAAAAAAAGCCAAAAAAATGGTTCCATCGTCAATCACAGCATCCAGCGTTGTCAAGGCAACGCCGACTCACCAAAATATTACAAAAACCCGACGCCCACAGGCCCGCCCACACCTGCCAAGTACTTGCCGCTGACATTTACCGATAAGAATGTAAACAATTGGGCAGAGCTGCCCAATTGTGCTCTGATTGGCCAAAGCATTGCACCTGATCTATAGTCAGGTGCATTGCTTTGGCCAATTACAATGCACTGTCAGAGCGTAGTGCATTGTGGGGCACGATGGGCGAACAGCCAGCCGAACATCCTAACCATTTGTGTGTTCGCAGAACACACGAACACCTGATGTTACGTTTGATTCGAACATCAAGGACATCCCTAATTACAAACACAACCAGGAATATCAATTCAATTCCACACCTTGGTGTCATCAACAAAAGGCATGCCCTACCCACAAAATCTTTAGTTATGTTACTTACAGACAGATTAAACAGAACAGCTACCCAGAACACAGCCTTATAGCTTGCTATCAGGGACGGGCATTGGTTTCAGTGTACCCCATTTACAACTACACTCTAATCTAATATCTATCTCATGCAGGGTTATAGCCACTAGATGGAGTTGTGACTTTGGTTATGACTGACAACTATTCAGAGTGTCATTCAACCCATTTCTGAGATGTACAAGGTTTCAAGGACCAAACACCTGATGTTTGTTCTCAAGATACTCTGGGTTGAAAAGAGTATGTTCCAGCAATGGGGCCAGGTCATTATCGAGTAGCATTCTCTGCAGCATTTAGGAGTCAAGACCTACCTACTGCAGGAGGAAAAGGTCCCATTGCATCAAATGAATGGACTGAAGACCCATGGAAAGATATGTAAGCTCCAAGGAGCAGGACCCTCCTAACTCTCTTGTATTGAACTGTATTGTTGCTGTATTGTCTCCCGTTATATTGTAACGTTCTGAGCAAACTGTTGGCGCTATATAAATCCTGTATAATAATAATATGTATACAGTGATTTTTTAAAAAAATGAATAAAAGTATCAGGTGGTACTCTTAGGGGGAGGAGGGATGATTAGGCAACCAGCAATGGGTGCTTTAAGTACATGCAGCAACATACCTACTATATCTGGTACCTGGGCCATTCATATTTTAACACCACCACAAACACACACTTAAAATATTAAAGCAGCTCACACAATTGTGGGTGTAGCCAAATTGTGCTAACATTGGGATGGGTTTAAAGGGGCATGGTTAATTAAACTTGAGCCAACTCCCCCTTATACTCAGCACAAATGTGCCATAGTCTTTTTACCCACAAAATATGTTTCAATGGCCAGAAGTAAGACTGTAACAAACAAGCACAAACCTCAGCACACTCAGTTTTAAAAAAAAAAATTAAACTCGATTACAATGCTTTTCTACACACAGCCTATCTTAAAGTGACAGTAAAGGCTTGATTTAAAAAAAAATAAATAACAAACATGTTATACTTACCTGCTCTGTTCAGTGGTTTTGCACAGAGCAGCCTCAATCCTCTTCTTCTCGGGTCCTTCCCTCCTCCTTAGTGCCTCCATAGCAAGCAACTTACTATGGGGGCACTCAAGCAGGCTTGTTCCCAAGCCTCTGCTTTGTGTGTCCATTAACGGCTTAGCCCCACCGCTGCTCTCTCCAATGGCTAACGCTGATGTCTCAGCCAATGAGGAGGGAGAGACTGGGGACAGCCAAGGTTCTCATGCACATTGCTGGATCGGGATGGAGCTCAAGTAAGTTTTAGAAGGGGCTCGGGCCATTGCTGCACAACCCTTAGGCTTTACAACCACTTTAAAGAGGAATTTCAGGAGTATTTAATATACTTAAAGTGCAGTGGTCAGGAGTATGTAACATACAGCCCAGAGTACAGAGTGCAGTGGTCAGGAGTATGAAACATATTGTCTATAGTGCTTGGCTCTGGAGTAAGTAAGTTGCAGAGTGAATGGGGCTATTAGTGTAATGCAGAAGGTGAATGTGTCAGTAGTACATAATCCAAAGAGTGCAGGGGTCAGGAATTCATATTGCACAGAGGAAGTGTTTAACTCAGAGAGCACTGGGCTCAGGAGTAAATATTGCACAGGGTTCAGGAGAGCGCCTCCTCCTCATACAGATCCCTGTAGCTCAAGCCCCTCAGTACAGGCCTCCCCCCAGCAAAGACCACTCAGTACAGATCAAACACACCCCCAGCTCAGAATCCTCAGTACAGATCAATCATCGAACACAGACCTCTCAGTACCTACACCCAACCCAACACAAACCCCTCAGTACAGATCTTCTCCTTCCCTTAAACTCTTTAACAAGATGCAGCAGCAGTTCAGAGTGAGGGAAGTCTCCTCACTTTGGTTGTGTCATATGAACAGAGCAGAGAAGAAACCTTCCGCTGGCTTCACTTCCATCAGGGGAGCAGAAGTGGAACTGCAGTGCAGCACTGTGCAACACACAAGTTGGGTGGTCACAGACCATACAGCTCTAGGTACAACACATACACTAACTGATATATAAATGTAAAATTAAATTTTTTTATGATTCATAAATTGCGCAAAATATTGTTTCTGCCAATACCCTTTATGCCTAGAGGATTGGTGGCATTTTTGATCAGGCCTCATTCATGGGTCAGTATCTAATTGCTGAACCCAGATGCTGGCCCAGATATGACACAGTCATATACTGTAAATGTTTGTTCAGTAGCCTTTATGCCCTATGTGTACACAGGTTCTCTCGTGACAAAGGCTGACCTTTGTAAAATGGCATATCTTATGTAAACGTGCGGTATAAAGCTATATGAATTTGGAATGTTTGGAAGTGCATGTCTTGTGTAGTTTAATGAAATAGAGTAAAGGGGAAGATGTAGAACAAAATCATGTTCTATAACTGCAATGCATCCCTGTCCATGAAGTCTAAATATTTTTTTAGTCAGACAGCTTAGCTCAAGGCTTGACAAATTTGATTTGAATCTAGGAGCCAGCTAAAAAAGATAGGAGCCAGTTTTTCTTAGCGCAGCGGGGGTTAACAGCGCCCAGAGCAAGGAAATGTTTGGGCAACAATCATCTTGTGATACGATTTGCCACGCAACAATCATGGTAAAACTGCACCATGTTTTAGGTGCCATTGACAATAATTGCACCTGAACCTGCATTTTGCGATCACAGCATTTAAGCTGCGATCCCAAAACGCTTAGGTTCACACACATGCGATTCTTGACACATTTTCAAATTCACATGACAGGCTAGATATTATGTGTTGCTATTGAGGTGGTTCACACAGATGCAATCCACGACCATTGTGTTTTGAGTGCCATTACGAAAAGGGTCCATGTGCGAGTTTGTAGCGGTGCGTTCCAGGCTCGCAAGTGACAGAGTAGAGTGGAGAGTAATAGATTTCTAATGATGCATAATTAAGCTGTTTTTACGGTCTTCCATATCTCTTCTATATGTACACACAAAGCCCACGACTACACATTTTGTTCATAGTTGTACAGGTATATCAGACAATTTAGTTTAGTTTCAACATACCCGTACTATTACTAGTGAGACTGAACTCTCTTTCATCCATATTGACTTGGAAAATATTATTGACGCTTTAATTTAATGAACAGTTTTTTTTTCAGTTAGACATTCAGAAAATATTTATTAATTGATGCTCTTTAAAGATAACTAAGTGAGCATTGTTGCTTGACTAAGAGAAATCAGGTAAATCCTTGCGGGAACCTGTTCTATATACAACGAATGTGATAAGTCAGACGAGGATTTAGCCTGGAGCACTGCAGTAGGCATACAGCTGCTGCATATAGCATATACTGACAGCAAAGGTCAAATGATAAACACAGTAGATCATCTAGCTATATAAAAATACAGCTTCACTTGGGATTCATGTCACCTTAGGACACTTGAAAGCTTTAAAAAGCAAAAATAATCCATGTTGCCAGTGCAAAACAAAAAAATAACCATGAGTTGGAGGTTGTGAGACAATTTCAGTGGGGTTAATATCATTAAAATCTAAAAGGTTTGTACAAATTAGTTACTGTATTTGTCAACGTTTTGGAACATGAAGGTCTCTCACGTGATTCTACAGCTGGTTGTGTTCAGTAAAACACATATGTCCATCAAGTGTGACTGTCCTCAAGCAAAAGATACCAGATTTGTGCCCTGCCATGTAAAGTGACCTTATTCTCAGAAATATGAAAGTGTCTGAATCGTGAACACTGGAATACAGAAATGGCTCTTGCTAGTTGTCTGACTGTTATGTTAAGCCAACCGCTCCTATATTTTCTCAGTGACTTGGTCCTTATTTGCATTCAGACTTTAGAGGCTTATGGATGCCCAAGGGAGCAGCTACAACCTCCATGCTCCTGAAGTAAACCAAGCGCAATGTACAAGTGGTCCATGCTGTGCACTTGCCTGTCATTTCACAAAGAGCTTGGTTGTGCAGATGAGTCCACTTCTCTGAGCCTATTGTAATGCTTAGTATTGTCTTTTGAAAATATGTGGGGCCAAAAGTGTTACTTTACCTAGGACCTATTCTGCTTTAATCTGTCTCTGTCTACATTTTTCTTCCAGGTCAGTGACTCAAAGGGCTCACAAAGCTTTAAAACAAGGATATAGTCCTCTAATTTAGCACGCTGAAAACAACTGTCTCTTTTTTTAAAATAAGCATACATATCTTGGTGTATTGGCTTTGTGGATTGAGCCAAAACATTCAGCAAAACTGTCACTTTTTTAGGCTTTTGAATAAAATTTTAAAGCGGAACTAAAGTCCGCAATTCTTACCTGAGCTTCTAATGGTCTAACGCCCACAAGGTCCATCACCAGGTACTGCCACATTCTTCCCAGCTTTTTTCGGATGCCAGTCTTTGGCCATCTTGTTTGACCAGCACTGGATGACCTAACAACTCCTGTGTGTGGGCAGGGGTTAACGTTGAGTTCTCCTTTAATTTTTGAACACTTCCCTGTTTTGCCATACCCTCTCGGTTGGCTTCACCCTCTGCCTATTTCATTCTTGGGAGAAGTCACCCTTGGGTCTTTTTGAAGAGGTGAAGAGTTTTTCCTCATTGCAGGATGGTGCCACCTGCGTCTTAGAGGAAGCCAGGAAGGGCCAGTGGAGGCCTCTAGCCTATTGGGACAATAAGCAGCACGCCCTGAAGATTGAGTAGCACCACAGCACCCCTCCTGGAAAAATATAAGAACATCTCAAAGTGTGGATTTGCTACTCAATGTTTCAAAATATGAATAAGATTGTATGTTTCTACCTGTTTACTACCAAATGTTCTGGGCTGTACCCATGATGTTGCACTAAAGAAATTCAAATCTATGGACAGTTGCAACTTGTTTATTACCAAAAGTTAAGTAAAGTTTTCAGCAAAGCAATTCCAGGCCCCATTACTGTCTCACAGAAAAAAAAGGACTGCATGTGCTGGTCAAGTGTAAAGAGCAGATTGCCTACACGTGAATCTCCAGTGACAGGTTTTCTTTATGTTGACATTTTCTGCAGAACTGTGAATAGCAGAACTTGTTATTGCATACTAAGACCCCTAACCTCAACAAATGCACAGTAGGGAAGCCTTGACATATGTCTGATCATTGGCATTTATTCAGTGGTCTATTAAAGTGACCCTGTCAGCACAAGGGTCATTTGTACTCAAAAGCCCACCTGTTAAAAGAAGAGACAATATACTTACCTTTCTGATAGCTCATACCTTGAAATGCTGCTGTGTTTTGGTTCCCTGATCTTGAGGAACCACAGCATGTGGGACAGGTATTCCACACACCCAGAAATGTCAAGTTATTGCAGCAGCAGAACATTTATAACCCAATATATTTTAATTGAACGGTGTGCAGCTAGGTGACAGTGACACAAAGTAGTAATACACCTCATGAACCAACCTATGCAAAGCATTGTTGAAAGATCCTATCTGGCTATGCCTGCAAGGATATGGGTTCAACTTTGGTGGCAACCGCATACATCCACATCACAAAACCTTTCTCTACAAGTCAATGTTTTTAAAATTGTGAAAATGCCAATTACTTTCCATGGAGCACCAAACACATTTTGCTTTCACTCCCATGGAGTGGGTCAAATGGGTTGAATACCTGTTTCCTTTTCCTCCTGGCTCATATGCCCTATAGCAATGTATGAAACAGAGGGAGCAACCTCAGTATGCAGCAGGGGAGCAGATATTCCAGGAGTGGAGCACCTGCAGCATCTGGAAGTAGTGAAATGGTGGCTTTCAAGACATGGCTACTGCAAAGGTAAGTATATTGCTTCTTCTTTTGACAGACATGACTTTTAGATAGAAGTAACCCTGTGCTGACAGAGTCCTGTTAATATTGTTCTGCTAACTGACCCTTTGCAATTCTTTTCGGAATACAGAAGGAAACCTTTCTTATTTTGGTAGAAATGCAGAATATATAACTAAAATAGATTATTATATGTTTATTTATTTATTACTATAACCCTGATTTATGTAGTACTAATATATTCTGCAAATTCTTAACAGAGATAACTATTCATACTGTATGAATGGGTGCATTATAATTGACGCTGTAGTTATTCTTTCCTGTTACATAACTCTGATTATATAAATCACCTACATGAATAATATTATTATTATTCACTTACATAACTTACTAGTATGGGATTAAAAAAGACAAAAAAAAAATCATACTTGTGTAGATGGATGCAGCATCAGTCCAATGCTGCATGTGTCCCCACTGCTTCTACACCAAGAACTGAGGGATCAAACACTGCTGATTGCTCAGTTCTCAGTTGTCAGTGAGCATAGAGTTTGCTCTGTGACTGATAGTCACCGACCCACTGTTCTGCCCCTCCAGCATTCACTGGAAGTTGGGACTCTCTCCAGAGTCTGGACCAGTTTAACGATGAAATGCACTTCTGTGACCTACAGGAGAAGTAGGGCCAAAAGAGCTTTGGCCCTACTTCTTCTTTAATAAGCTTACAATATAATTTGGCTGCCACAATCATGGGACACACACTAATCATAGGATACACACAATAAACAGTTCAGAACAAAACCAGCTACTTGCAATTATCCCTATCTTTCCTGAGTCCGTTCAGGTACCTAAGGAGTTATAGGAAAAGAAGTTAAAGGGGTTTGTGTCTGCATCTGAGCATGGTGAGTAAATGGCACTCCTCTATACTGTATAAATCTCAGGTCAGGACAGACAGGAATACAACAGTTTGGGAAGGTAAAACAGCCCCCCTGTGTATGTGTTTTATCTCTATCTTTGCTTGTTTAACCACTAGGGGACCACCCACAGTAAATATACTGCGACAAGACGGCCCCTGTCTGCAGGATCACGTACTGTATATATCGGTGCCCGGAGTCCGATGATTGCCGGCAAACACCAACAGGGAGGAGAGCTGCATTGGAATGGTTATACCAGTATTTCCAAAGTACTGATTTTTTTTCATGGGAACAAAAAGTGTCAGAAAAGACTTGATCTAGAAGAGTGATTGATGTGTGGCATAAACTTCTAATATTGGGCATAAAATGCCCCCACCCCCAAAAACGACCCCTTTTTAGAAAGTAGACACCCCAAACTATTTGCTGAGAGGCATGTTGAATCAATGGAAGAATTCATTTTTTTACCACAAGTTTTTGGAAAATGACAAAAAAATTTTTTTTTTTTTACACACAATTGTCACTTTAATGATTTATTGCTCACACATTCCATGGGTATATGTGGAATTACTCCCCAAAATACATTCAGCTATTTCTACCGAGTATGAGGGCACCACATGTCAGAGACTTTTTGGCAGTCTAGCCAAGTGCAGGACCCCAAACTCCAATAAGCAAAATCCATTTCAGGCTTTTAAAGGGCTTTATTTCCTCATTACACTTCCTGACTACCTATCACAGTTTCGGAGGCCCTGAAATGCCAGGATAGCACCTAAACCCCACAAATGACCCCTTTTTGGAAAGTAGATACCACAAGAAATTTGATAAGAAGCATGGTGAGTATTTTGCAGATCTCGTTTGTTGCCACAAGTTTTTAGAAAATGAAAAAAAAAAACAAACACATTTTTTCTTTACTTTTTTTATATTTCCAAACCTTGTGAGAAAAAAATGAGATTTGCAAAATACTCACCATGCCTCTTTTTAAATTCCTTGGGGTGTGTACTTTCTAGAAAGGGGTCATTTGGGGGGGGGAGCTATCCTGGCATGTCAGGGCCTTCAAAACTGTTAGGTAGTGAGGAAGTGGAATGAGGAAGTTACGCACCTTCAGGCTTTCAAAGTGGTCATTGGATTTCAGGCTCCTGTATGTGGCTAGGCTCCCAAAAAGTCTCACACATGTGGTGTCCCCATACGCGGTAGAAGTAGCAGAACGTATTTTGGGGTGTAATTCCACATATACCCATGGCGTGTGTGATAAATATATCATTTATATGACAACTTTGTGTGTAAAAAAAAAAAAATGTTTGTGTCATTTTCCAAAAACTTGTGGAAAAAAAACAAATCTTCCATGGACTCAATATGCCTCTCAGCAGATAGCTTAGGGTGTCTACTTTCCGAAAAGGGGTCATTTGTGGGCGCTTGTACTATCCTGGTATTTTAGTACCTCAAGAAATGTGACAGGCAGTCAGAAATTAAAAGCTGTGTAAATTCCATGATCTATACCATAGTTTGTAGATGCTATAACTTTCACACAAAGCAATCAATATACACTTATTGGGATATTTTAAACCACAAACATGTAGCAGAATACATTTTGGCCTAAATTTATGGCAAAATTTGAGTTTTTTGGATATTTTTTATGACAGAAATGAGAAAATATAGGGTTTTTTTTTTAAAAAAAAGGGTTTTTTTTCAAAAGTTTTTTTGTTTATAGCGCCAAAAATAAAAAGCACACAGGTGATCAAATACCACCAAAAGAAAGCTCTATTTGTGTGAAAAAAGGACATAAACTTTTATTTATGTACTGTATTGCATGACCGCGCAATTGTCAGTTAAACTTGTGCAGTGCTGTATAGCAAAAAAATGGCGTAAATAGCAGTATCTATACCATAGTTTGTAGACGCTATAACTTTCACACAAAGCAATCAATATACACGTATTGGGATTTTGTTTACCAAAAACATGTAGCAGAATACATTTTGGCCTAAATTCATAACTAACTTTGAGTTTACTATATATTATGTATAGACGAAAGAAAAAATATTGTTTTTCTTCAAAACGTTCGGTCTTTTTTTGTTTATAGCGCAAAAAAAAAAAAAGTGCACTTGTGATCAAATACCACCAAAAGAAAGCTCTATGAAAAAAAGGACGTAAATTTTGTTTTGGTACCGCATTGCATGGCCGCGCAATTATCAGTTGAATTAGTAGCAAAAAGAGGCCTGGTCATTAAGGGGGGTAAATCCTCTGAAGGGCAAGTGGTTAAATCAGTTTTATACAATGATCACAATAAAATATTTATCAGCACAGTGGTCCTTTCTTAGATTTCCAGGGTAGTTTCTGTAATAGTTAGTAGTCTTTCAGTGTATTATCTGCATTTGGTGGTTAATTGAATTTTTGATCCTGTACCCCCCCGCCCCCAAAGTCCCAAGTCTATCCCCCGCTTTAACTCTGTGACATATGATGTATTACCCTGCTCTGTTGGACTTATGAAGGGATATATGAAGGGAATAGCACTAATCAGGCAACTACATTACATCGCACAAAGCTGAGAACAGCTACATATCTCATGGGCACCGAACATTTCCAGCTTGCACCACAGATCTTTAATTTGTAGTCATGTTACAGCATTTAAAACACAGGATGGTATTTTTCATAAAAGGTTTGTGTGTCTATACCTACTTAATTGATCCTTTACTCTGACTAAAGTAATGGGAGTTTTTTTTGTTTGACATTATAGTTCTACTTTACTTTAACATGCTCTGTCAAGGCAAGTCTCTTGCCTTGATACAGGCAGATTAAAGAGGCTCAGTTCAGTTGGGTTCTTTTTGATTTTCGTTCACTGAAAATTGGCAGCATGCAATAAAAGACCTTGGTACAGAGTTAGGGTACTTTTACATTTAACACATATCGAGTGCTTTTGACTTGGATATAAAATTTTATTTAAAAAAAACAAAACACTTGCATTGTACAGTTTGCCTTGCATTGTGCAATCTAAAATTTGAGAAAAAATAACGTATTGGAGAAGAGCTGACTTCCGGCTTCCTGTGACGTGGTCCCCTGCTGAGGCACAGGAGGATAGTGGGTTCCTTCCTCTTGATGTCCCCAGACTATATAGACATTTACATCGACAGTACCACTGGGAGTTCAGCCACTTAAAGACATCATGGTTGTTGCAGTGTACATCTGTCACTAGTACATACCAATAATTCTGGTTTTAACACTTTCTGCTATAGACCGATCAATCTGCTATAGGCCGGGTGGGATGCTCCTCCTTCTGAGTGGACGACATATGATGTCCTGTCAGAAGGCACCACTTACATGGCTGTGGAGTGTGAAGCGGCACAATTTGTCGCACAGCCGATGACAGATCACTACAACAGCCTCGCTGCCAGTGTCATGTGATTGCTGTGACTAATCACAGCAGATCACATGACAATTGTATACAATGGATGGCTTCCTTTCATGCTATCCATTGTATACAATTGTGTTGTTAGTTGTGATTGGTCATCGCAATCACATGATACAAACAGGGCCAATCACAGAACATCTGTACCATGTGATGAGCTTTGGCCAATCACAGCTAATCACAACAAAAGACACTGAATAAATTGTTTTATTCAGTAAAAATGGTTGCTAATATCAATTAAATACATTGGTATAAGCAATCATAATGTATAAAAAAACTAAATCCTGTTCACTTGCCCAGAGTAGTACAATGTTACTATGCTGACATTGTGTTGCTCTGGTCACAATGTGTTGAAAAAAAATGTAAAAAAGAAAAAAATAATACAAACATTGAAAAAAAATTATATATATATATATATATATATATAGGGTTTTTTTTTTTCAACATACTGTCACCAGTCAGTGTCCATGATCACTGCCACAACAGGTTTTATGATAACACTGTACTGGACTGGTAACAATATGTAAAAAAAAAATTGTGAATTTTTTTTTTCATGTGTTCATTTTCCAAAACATTGTGACAAGAAAATTACAACTTCAAGAAACTCGCCATGCCTCTTACTAAATACCTTGGACTGTCTATTTTTGGGCCTCAAGAAATGAGATTGGCCGGCAGCACATCAGGATTGATCGATTTTCAGATACATATACCATAGTTTGTGTACTCTATAACTTTCTTACAGACTAAATAATATACACTAATTTGGGTTATTTTCACAAAAGAAATGTAGCAGAATAAATTTTGAGCTAAATTTATGAAGAAAGGTTATTTATTGGCAAAATTTTATAACAGAAATGAAGGAAAACACATTTCGGATCTTTTTTGTTTAGCAAAAAATTAAAAGCTCAGTGGTGATTAGAAAAGACCAAAAGAAAACTGTATTTGTGTGAAAAAAAATAATAAAATATTTTATGGGTACAGTGTTGCATGACCATGCAGTTGTCATTCAAAGTACGACTACGCTGAACGCTGAAAATTGGCCTGGGCAGGAAGATGCCCTGTATTGAAGTGATTTATAATTACTTTATTGAGCCTCTTATATCAACTTTGATTAGGGTCATCTACGCAGAATTTTTTGTGGTTATGCGCAAGATGATTTTATACCCACCCTTGTTCTGGTGGTTTTGCACTTAGCAGACTGAGATAATATTATGTGCCTGGCTACTTTTGGATGGTCTACAATTACACTCCACTGGATTTCTTTTAGCAGCCTCAGCACTGGACTTTGTTGTGGTTGTTTTTTTAGGTATTAAAGAACAACAGATTAGTGTCCACCTTATAGCATGATTCTGCAAATACATGGGAAAGTTTTATATAAACTGCTTTTTGCTCTATGAGCAATGGTGACCAACTGTATATTAAAAACATATAAAGTAAGTGAGCGCCTTCCAGTCTATCAATTCCCAGATTACAGCAGCTGTACACAAAAGGCACCATATAAAACCTCTAAAACAGATAAAAAACATAAATGTGCAGCGCTGTTAAAACCAATAGATAAATACATTTATAAACATGTAAGAAAGTGCACACAAATATTTAAAGTGACACTGTGCATCTATGTATGTGCCACTAGAATATGTGGCCAATATAAACGTGAAAGAAACACTGTGTCTAAAACATAAGTCCAGAGTGCAGGCGTGAACGAGATCTCAAATGATCTTCTGGTATCCAAAAGACACAGATTGTGGATAAGGTGAGACAATTAAAGTGTAGATTGCGCCCTCACCAGATACGCAACCTTTTTGCGTCAGCGTCGCGCTGTAGCTGTTTTGATGCCTTACCGCTGGCACCACAAGGGGTCCTGTCGGCAGCTTGCAATCGGTCAGTAATCTATTTTATTTGCTTTCTTGCTGTATACATACCCATTGTGTGGAATAAACATCCTAAGGCAATATTGCACTACTGGCCTCCTCTGTTGTTTCTTTCTGAGCTCCTGTGGGAGCCAGGTACATCTGCAGAGTGGTTACCATTTGGGAAGGCTAAGTGCAAAACGCGGGATAGCGAAGGAGGCATTGACCAGATCTGACCAGACCTTTTTGATGAGATGTCTGATGTCCTTATTATATCATACAAATGCGCAAAAAGGTTGCGTATCTGGTGAGTGCGCAATCTACACTTTAATTGTCTCACCTTATCCACAATCTGTGTCTTTTGGATACCAGAAGATCATTTGAGATCTCGTTCACGCCTGCACTCTGGACTTATGTTTTAGACACAGTGTTTCTTTCACGTTTATATTGGCCACATATTCTAGCGGCACATACATAGATGCACAGTGTCACTTTATATATTTGTGTGCACTTTCTTACATGTTTATATATGTATTTATCTATTGGTTTTAACAGCGCTGCACGTTTATGTTTTTTATCTGGCCAACTGTATATGTCTCTCTCAGTCCAGGTTTCTTTTAACAGTGTCAATTGACATAATAAGATGCCAGTTATGAACAGACTGGATAATAACCATATGTTGTGTGTTTTTCTCCCAAGTTGAGCAAGTTCCAAGAATGTCCTCCTGCTTAGCTAATACATTATATCTATACATGCTTATGGAAAGATCTCTCAACGTACAAGCAGCTGATGACCCTCATGTTATAGCTTTACTAAAACCTTTTCATAGTAATCTATCACATATAAAGTCAGTGTCAGCAAACCGTACTACCAAGTGCCTGTCTTTATCTCTAGCATCCTAAATTCTACTCCATTGCTATTGGGATCCACCCAAACCTACATGAAAATACCATCTTTTTGGAAAGTTAGTATTTCGCCATTCAATACATCTTACATTTAACAATACATCGGATAAAATTAAATTAAATGTTTTAGCTCAAGCTCTTGAAAAGCCAGGATAATGCAGAAAGAATGAGGGTATTCAAGAACAAAGAGAAGGAATATTTAAAACCTGTATATCATTCTTAGGCTGACTATAAAGAAGAATAAGAGTTTATAGTGCACAACTACTGCCCAGCATCTAAGTAGAGCAAATGAGCACACTGTAATCAGGAAATATCGACCTTTGTGCACAGCAACTGTGGCTCCAATACTCTCATACTGTATCCACTCCTCTAGCCAGGGCTGAGGAGTGGATACTGTGTTCACTGTGTTCATTCCTAACTGAAGTATAGTAAACTGTTTTTTTATTTTTTGAGGGGAGAGGGCCCTATTAGGTTGGCTGTATGGGGCCCCGTTGTTTCTAACAGCAGCCCTGCCTCTAGCATATAAACCTTTTAAACTGAGCTCAGTGCTCATTCGAGTGTTAAAGTGTTACTAAACCCACAACAGTAAAATCAGTCTGTATATGCAGTAAAGCATGCTTGTTATAATCACTGTGGAACCTAAGGGGCTAATCCTCCACATTGTGTAAAAAGGCTGTTTGATCCTGTTGTCTCTGATGCTCCCCTTCTTCTACTGTCCCCGATCCATCTGCTGGTAGAACAGAGTCTTGCTGGCTAGAGTGTTTTTTTTTCTTGGGAGGGTGTATGTGGTCAGCACAGGGTCAATCAGCGCTGTAAAGACAGAGCATCAGGGGTTAAGCAGTCTCAAAGGACAATCAGGGGAGAATGAAAACGTCCGCTACAAGCTTTAACGAGTGCTCTGCTGGACAATGATAGAAGTCACAATACTGCTCTAATTCCTGATGAGAAAAGGTATTTAGCAGTTTATATTTACTAAAATAATAGCATTTTCATGTTCTGTGTACTGTGGAAGACTGGATATAGTAAATGCAGGGTCCTGGGTTTAGTAATGCTTTAAGAAACAATCTTCACAGCAGCACTCACAACATAAAATACACTATGTTCCAAATTTACTGTATATAAACCAAAAATTGCTGCACTGTGTAACTCAATAATTCCAGTTAATACCATCTTTAGAGTGGTACTGAATACAGTATATCTGCTTAAGTATTCATCATAAAATATATAACATCAATCATGCATGAAATCAAGTGTCCATAGTATCCTAGGTAAGACCCAGTACATTGTGAATCCACCACCTGCACACACAGCCTCTCACCAGATTGTCAGACCCCAAATTATAAGTGGCCTGACATAACGTGAAGCTGCATGGATCTTGATCCGGATCATCCGATACAAAGATGTATACCGCACTACTATCTCCTCCTGTTCTGTATATGACTTGGCATAAAAGAGATAGATCTCTGATAGTGAAGTACCATCAAAAAGTTTATTAATGCAAGCCAAAAAAACTACTTACAAAATATCTTCCTATTAAGCGCATGTTGTGTTATAACGCCACTGGTGCCAGCTCAAGCAAAGCATGGGTGACGTCAGCACAAACGGTGTCCCACCCCAACGTATGTTTTGTCTCAACAGACATTGTCAAGGAGGTCAGTCTGCTGTGCTGACGTACTCCTGTCATATAAATAGAAAAAGCATAAATAGGAGCCATTTTCCTCTCCCAAGTCATCTGTACAATATACATATGATTTCATTTTAAATTTTAAAAAAATATTATATTGCAAATCTTAAGAACTGAATTATAATCAAGTAATTTATAATATTATTATTTATATTACTATAACCAGGGCCGCTGATAAGGGGTACCCCTGGTCCTCCTGTACAGGGCCCAGGGCAGCAGGGGGGCCCAGGCAGTAGAGGGAATCAGATGTGGGCAGGGAGGGTGATCGGTGCAGCGGGGAGCCAATTACTGGAATCTATCCACTGCATGGCACTTTCTGAAGCAGCTCTCCTCCTCTCCTTCCTGCTCCAGCTTTCAGCTTCTGCACACGGTGATCAGTTCCAGTAACTGCCCCATCACACTGATTACCCTCCCTATGCACTATTCTCTTCCCCCTTTCCTTCCTACTGCCTGGGCCCTCCTGTGCCCCCCCCCAAACAGTTCTACTGGTGTCCCTCCTCTCCCTCCTACTGACTGTTGCAGGAACACAGGGGGGTGTTTCAGGATGGAGAGCGGGGTAAAGGGGCAGAGCGCTTTCTGTTCATTCACTGCCCACTGCAGCTTGGGCCACAGAGAAAGGGACTGAGGAATTTATATACACTGTATTTGTCTTGGACTGTATGCCTACATCCACATACCTGTCGGATTCTGACCTGTGGCTGTCCCCATAGCATAACATAGCCTGCCTACATGCAGCTCCAACCACATAAAAAACACTGATTAACACTGTACAGGCCACAGCACCCATGCAGCTCTAACCTCACCCACAGAGTTTATTATCGCAATTACATTTAATCTTTTAGATTTAGCAGGCTTTTTAAATTACATTTTTTGTGTCTGCTAATAATGATTTTAGTGTATTTTTAGTGAAAGTATTGTGTGTGTGTTTTTATATATATATATATATATATATATATATATATATATATATATATAAATAATTTTGTTTGGGGGGGTTGTTCCTCGGAGGTGAGAGCCCCCTACTGGTATATAACTGTTAGAGAGAGGGAGATCTCTCCTGCTAAAAACCAGTTTCACAAAAAAAACATAACATTGCACAAACTATGAAAACTATTGAAACAAAATTAAAATTGTAAAATCAGTATATTATTAATATAAATCAGTATATTATAAACATAAATTGGCTAATACTAACAAACTATTACAATCTCATTTAACTGTTGTTGATGAAGCTATTTAAATCCCACTCTTTATTATGACCATACAGGGCATATGATTTTGAGTCAAATATCCATCTTGAATCTAATTTAGAAATGCCCTGTATTTTGTTACTTCCTCTCTAGTGTGACAGATACTTATCCATACCCATCACCCTTAAACTGGAAGGGTCCCCATTGTGATAAGGTGTATAATGCTTTGACAGGCTATGATTTGGATATCGTTTCTTGATATTATCTATATGTTCCCCAGTTCTAGTCTGTAGACTGTGATAAATTCTTCCTACAAATTGTTTTTTGCATGGGCAACTAACCATATAAACTACATATGTAGTGGAGCAAGTGATAAAATGTGTAACATCATACGATTTATTTGTTACTCCTGATAAAAAGGTCCTCCTTTTTTGGCAATTATTAACCACTGTTTTGCATACTTTACACTTCTTGCACGGGTAAAATCCCTTTAGGTTACCTAACATATGAACCTTCAATGGTTTTTTAACTAAATTTGGGGACAGAAAATATCTCAGATTAGGAGGTTTTTTCCATATATAATCGGAGGTTTGTCTGGGATCCTAACTCCTAAAATTGTATCACTATTTAATATATTCCTATGTTTATACAACAATTTCCTAATCATATAATGTTGAGTCGAATAGGTTGTAGAGAAAGCCCATTCAAACTCACTATTATCTGGCTCCTTGAGAATATCCTGCAACAGGTCAGTTCTATCTAGACCAGAAACATACTTTATATCCCTATTAAGCCCTTCTTCTTGACAACCTTTAATCTTAAAACTATCCTTCAGCAACCCTGCTTGCTGATGAAAATCTGAAATACTTGAACAATTTCTGCGTAATTGCATAAACTGTCCTTTAGGTGTACATTACAACCACGAGAGATGGTGATAACTTGTGGTGGGTATGTAACCAAATTTATGGGGGTTTTTTTAAAGGTTTTAGTTCTATTATAAATAGTAAGATCTAGGAAGTTGATTTCACTAGAGCTTACATCATAAGACCACTTAATACTCAGGGAATTCTCATTTAAAGGTATCATGAAGGAATGTAAAGACTCTTAATTTCCTCTCCATACTATCAAGGCATCATCAATAAATATTTTCCAGATTATAATTTCTGGTTTGCTATTGTTAAAGATGGTCTTTTCCTCCCAGTGGGCCATCAATAAATTGGCCACATTGGTTGCAAATCTACCACCCATCACAACCCCTGTTTTTTTGTAAATCATGCTGCTCATTATACCAAAAGTAATTATGCTTTAAACAAAAGGCTAGGAGGTCCAAAAGAAACCTTTCTTTCTCACATGTAGTGTCATCCTTTGCTAGATAATATTCTACTGCCTCCATTCCCCTTAGCATTTGGGATAATCTATCTAAAGACGACACATCAGCTGTTATTAACAGACAATCCTCTATTTCCAATGTATCCAATAAATTCAAAGTATCCTTTGTATCCCTCAGATAGGCTGCTGTCTTACTCACTAGTCCCTGAAGAAAAAAAATCAATGTATCTACACACCCTTGCAATTAAAGAATCTATTCTGCTTATTATAGGGCGGCCTGGGGGGTGTTCTAAGGATAGATGAAGGGCATTCTAAGTACAGAAAGGACTAAAAATTGTTTTTTCTTTTTGTTTAGTACTCCTTCATTATAAGCTTTAGTTACCAAAGCTTCCAGTTCCTTCTTATAGCTAAAAGTGGGGTTTTTCTTTAATAGATCATAAGTCTTCCAAGCACAAAGGATATTATCCATTGCTTTTAAATAAGCACTTCTGTTGAATGACTATGGCCCCTCCCTTATCTGCAGGTCTAATTGTTATTTCTTTACAAATGGACAAAGTACTATTTTGTGTCTGGATATCCCTTTTATTCTTAGAGTGGTTCTAAAGGCTCAAGGTTTTTTACCATCATCATGTATTCTAGAACCCCCCCCCCCCCCCCCCCCGAAACCTTACCTCGGCCCTTTTTGATCCAGCTACGTTCTTGGCAGCCTCTGTTGTCTGGGGACTCTTCCTCCTCATTGGCTGAGACAGCAGCAGGAGCCCATAGGTTCCCGTTGCTGTCAATCACAGCCAGTGAGGAAAGAGCTGGGAGGCAGGGCTGAGCTGCGGCTCAATATGTCTTATTGATGTATAGAGCAGCAGCTCGGGGACTAGCATACAGCGGTGCCCCCAGCGCAAGCAGCTTTCTCTGGGGCACTGCTCGAGGGGGAGGAGCCAGGAGCCAAAAAGACGAGGGCCAGTGCTGCTCTGTGCAAAATCACTGCACAGAGCAGGTAAGTATAGACATGTTTGTTATTTACAAAAAAAACAAATAACAGAGCTTAAGCCTGGGTTTACATATGTGGTGCGGTACATCACATGTGATTTGCACAGGAACCGCACCGCATTCCTGTGCAAATCACATGCGATTTGTGTGCGGTGCGATTGGAGCCATACATTTTGTATGGCTCTAATAGCAGTGCATCCGCACCAAAAACGTGCAGGACCCTTTTTTTGCTCCTAGAATCCGATCACATGAGTATTCACACTTATGCGATCTGATTCTGCACATCACACCACGTTTAACGGACCGCTTTTGAGGTGTTGTTAATTAAACATACACACCTGCAGCGATTGAACGGAGTGCAATTCTGATGTGGTGTGGAATTCGCACAGAAAACGCTGCAAATTCCGCACCACATCAGTGTAACTAGGGCTGAGTGTCACTTTAATCTTCAGTTTAGCTAGATCTTTAAGTATCCCTCCTGAAAAACTGTCAAGGTAAATTCCCTGGGGGAATAAAAAGAGAGGCATTTTTAGACTGGTAATCAAATTATTATTCTGTTCTTTCAACCTAAAAAATGGTTGGAGCAAAACAGGAATACATAAGTATCAAAGAATCTTCATGTATCCCTGTTTTCCTTGGTTCTATTATTTTCTTATAACAATTTAATAACATACCAGCTGGAATTGTCACAGGAATGAGTAAATGTTACATGAATGAACTCACAGCTATCTGACAATCTTTATAAATTCAAGCTCTATATATCCAGAGCATATGACTTTATATTGCTAAACTGGATATGTAAGTTCATACCACATGTAACGTGAAATCAATACAGCTATAACTCACCTTAAAATGTTGTCATACCATTTACAGGACTTCAAAACAATTCTATCTTCAAGCCATTTTGATGTTTATTTTTTAATTTGGTGCAATGAAAGTGTAGGAGGATGACTTTAATATTACCAAAAAATAAACTGAACGCTAAGGTCAATTTCAGAGCATTCTAATGGATGAGAATTGAAGGAACTATTGGAAGCCCTATGTATTTGTTAATTTTTGATATTTTAAACTTCTATACATGCAAAAATAGGACTTTCTTGATATAGTGACATCTGATCACCTATACATGGGCACTCCTGCCACAAAGTTGTGTTCCCAAGATATCTTTTTGAAGATGTGCTGGTCATGGAAAGCTGATGGAATTGGTATGGTAGAAATACCAAAACGGTTTAGGACACAGTATGGTAACATTGACTATTTAGATTGTCTTTTTGTGGCCTAAAATATTTTACTTGCACGGTGCGCTGCTAGCTGATACAGAGTATTACATCTCATGAACCAACCTACATAAAGTATTGATGAAAACACCTAAGTGGCTGTGCTTGCAAGAACATGGGTCCAACTTTGGTGGCAACCTCAAAAATCTACATTACAAAACTTTTCCCTACAAGCCAGGGGCGGACTGACAACTCATGGGGCCCCTAGGAAATAGGGGATCATGGGGCCCCTGTGTCCTTGCCCAACCTCAAAAAAGCCTATGAAAAAGGTACCAAGGGCATCTCATGGGGCCCCCTACTGACCCCGGGCCCTCGGGCAGTGCCCGAGTTTCCAAATGGTCAGTCCGCCCCTGCTACAAGCTAATGTTTTCAAAATTGTGAAAATGCAAACTGCTTGTGTGAGGTGTGATGATTGCACTGTCAGGCTCATAGTTTAAAATATGGTATCCATAAGAGAGGCATGGTTTCTTTCATTTCTAGCAAGAGCATTAGAGATTCTGCGTAACAATCATTAAATATTGTTTTAATGAAGGAAAATAAAAAAGATGCAAGAAATTTTTTACAGAAAAAGGAATGTTGCAAAGCAAATGGTCTTTGGTTCCTGTGCAATTCAGAGTAGCTCTGAGTCACTGGCCCTCAGAAATTACTCTTAGCCTACTGACATGGTTCCAGTGGATAACAAGAGCTGCAACTGCCAATTGCAGCAGCTTTTTGTTGACCCTCCAGAGGGTGTCCTTGATTCAACCCCCACCCAAACAAAAGAGATCCGTGGTGTAACATAGGAGTGCTGAAGTGTATTGTGATACTTTTAAGCCAATTATTCAAACTATATATTTTCATATGATCATGTTTTACAGTTTGACAACCAACATATTATTGGACAGCATGAAATTACTATTTGTCAGACACCAAACATACTATGGAACTTATGCATATTTACCTTAGGAAATGTAATATTCCTCATTTGACTCTGTACCATAGTTTTATAGCTAAAGCCGAGCCCCACCCAAAAGAGGAAGTTCCGCTTTAAAGACTGGTCCCCTGCACCCTATTAAGGATTGGCACCTTTGGGGAGCAGAGGAGGGAAGCTGGCACCTGAAATTGACAAGTGCCCACTCCCACTTCCGCTGCGATCGCCTAGACAATCAGAAGCGGAAGCTGTCCGTCCCCCTTCCTCACTGTAGTCTTCTGGGACAAGTGACAGGCCCCAGAAGACTACGAGACCATTCAGAATGCGCAGCGCTACTCGTGCATGCGCAGTGGGCACCTGGCTGTGAAGCTGCAAGCTGTCACAGCCGGGTACCCACACTGAAGATGCCTGTGACGGGAACACCAGACGACCAGAGGAAAGGGCTGCGCGGAGGACACCGCGGGACCAAGGGACAGGTGAGTGACAGTTTTTGTAGCTGCCAACATTTATTTTCTTACAGAGTGACTGGAACTCCGCTTTAAACCCTCAATCACACTTTAGCCTACAGCCATGTGAAGGACATGTTTTGCTTGCACAGGGTGCACAGGTGATCCATGCTACTGCATGCAGGCAGTCCAATTCATTCAATTGAGACACAGCAGATGCAGAGACACAGTCACTGCTCCCAATTTGACATCCATGTGAGTCTGGGTGCAGGTCCCCAAACGCAGGTATTCTTTAAAGCGGAACTCCACCCAAAAGGGGAAGTTCCACTTTAAGGACTGCTCCCCACTCCCCATTAAGGATTGGCACCTTTGGGGAGCGGGTACCCGAATTTGACAGGTACCCGCTCCCACTTCTGGTCCAATCGTCTAGGCAATCAGAAGCAGAAGGTGTCCTTCCTCCCTCCTTGTAGTCTTTTGGTACACGTGACAGGTCCCAGAAGACTACGAGACCATTCACCAAGTGGAGCGCTACTCGCGCATGCGCAGTGGGCACCCAGCTGGGAAGCCGCAAGCTATCACAGCCGGGTGCCCACACTGAAGATGCTGGCCTCCTGGAATACAGGACGGCTGGTGAAACGAGCTGCGGGGGACACACCACGGGACCGAGGGACAGGTAAGTGGCTGTTTTTTAAAAGTCAGCAGATACAGTTTTTGCAGCTGCTGACTTTTATTTTTTGATAGGTCAAGTGGAACTCCGCTTTAAGTATGTGTCAATAAATTAAAAAAATAAATAAAAATCTGCTTTATTGCCCTAAGATTGTATATGGACACCCGATGCCATAGGTTTACACAATGGTCAATAAACTGTTTAATATACATTTACAGTGCTAAACAAATGAAACTAATCAACAATAAAATACATGTATAACACAAGAAAGGTTGTACTGCAGACTTACGCATCACTCATTTGTCATGTGATGTGTTAAAAGATTTAATTGACATCTCCTGTCACACAAAACATCTAAGGATGTACCCCGCCTACTATTAAAGTTGTATATCATATGTATATAGTTCATAAACCTTAGAATACAAATTAGCTAAAGTTAGTCACTTCATAACTGTCACAGAAATGATAATTGTTTGATATTTTAATTTAAATACTCCTCTGCATACAGTACTTGTCCCTCAGTTATTTATTATGTATTTTTCCTGCTTGGTGAAGAAGCTTTGTAGGTGCGGCTCTATCAAGGTAACAGTATGGTTTTAGTTAGCATTAGGACCTACAGTGGGGATCGAAAGTTTGGGCACCCCAGCTAAAAATTTGTATTAATGTACATAAAGAAGCCGAGGAAAGATGGAAAAATCTCCAAAAGGCATCAAATTACAGATTAGACATTCTTATAATATGTGAACAAAAGTTAGATTTTATTTCCATCATTTACACTTTCAAAATAACAGAAAACCAAAAATGGCGTCTGCAAAAGTTTGGGCACCCTGCAGAGTTAATATCTTGTACTGCCCCCTTTGGCAAGTATCACAGCTTGTAAACGCTTTTTGTAGCCAGCCAAGAGTCTTTCAATTCTTGTTTGAGGTATCTTTGCCCATTCTTCCTTACAAAAGTCTGCCAGTTCTTTGAGATTTCTGGGCTGTCTGTCACGCACTGCTCTTTTAAGGTCTATCCATAGATTTTCAATTATGTTGAGGTCAGGAGATTGTGAAGGCCATGGCAAAACCTTCAGTTTATGCCTCTTGATGTAATCCCCCGTGGATTTCGGGTGTGTTTAGGATCATTATCCATTTGTAGAAGCCATCCTCTCTTTAACTTCAGCTTTTTCACAGATGGCATCAAGTTACCATCCAAAATTTGCTGAAATTTTATTGATTCCATTTTTCCTTCTACTCGTGAGATGTTCCCTGTGCCACTGGCTGCAACACAACCCCAAAGCATGATTGATCCAACCCCATGCTTAACAGTTGGACAGAGGTTCTTTTCACTAAATTCTGTGCCCCTTCTTCTCCAAACGTACCTTTGCTCATTCCGGCCAAAAAGTTCAATTTTAACCTCATCGGTCCACAGAACTTGTTTCCAAAATGCATCAGGCTTGTCTATATGTTCATTTGCAAAGTTCAAACCATGATTTTTGTGGTGAGGACGTAGAAGAGGTTTTCTTCTGATGACTCTTCCATGAAGACCATATTTGTACAAGTATCTCTTTATAGTGGAATAGTGTACCACAACTCCAGTGTCTGCCAGATCTTTCTGGAGGGATCGTGCAGTCAAACGTGGGTTTTGAATTGTTTTTCTCACAATCCTGCGAGCTGTTCTGTCTGATATTTTTCTTGGTCTTCCAGATCTTGCTTTAACTTCCACTGTTCCTGATGACTGCCATTTCTTAATTACATTCCGAACAGAGGATATTGACATCTGAAAACGCTTTGCTATCTTCTTATAGCCTTCTTCAGCTTTGTGAGCGTCAACTATTTTCAGTTTCAGTTTTCTAGACAACTGCTTAGAAGAACCCATGGTGCTGATTGTTGGGGCAAGGTCAAATGAGTCTGGACATTTAAAACCTTTGAGATTGACATCACCTGGTCTTCCCAGATGATGATTGAGAACAATCCATGACACTGGCAGGTCTCAGCTTGGCAAAGGGGGCAGTACAAGATATTAACTCTGCAGGGTGCCCAAACTTTTGCAGACGCCATTTTTTTGTTTTCTGTTATTTTGAAAGTGTAAATGATGGAAATAAAATCTTACTTTTGTTGACATATTATAAGAATGTCTAATCTGTAATTTGATGCCTTTTGGAGATTTTTCCATCTTTCCTTGGCCTCTTTATGCACATTAATACAAATTTTTAGCTGGGGTGTCCAAACTTTTGATCCCCACTGTATTTACAGCTGTGCTTACTAATCATTATACACTTTAGCCCCTATCATACAAAAACCACAGCATAACTACCATGTACACTTTGCTGCGTAGGCAGCTTAGGGCCAGTAAGGCCAGATGAGGTCTAAGCTATGCCTCAACTATGACCTAAATGTATGTCAAAAACTCCAAGGCATTGGAGAAGCAAATATCATATCATCAGGCTCATCTTTAGCACTCATAATAAGAGGTTGTGGTGCCATAAAATCACAACTACTTAATGCAGAAGTTTTCAGTTAGCTTACAAAAATTATAACTGATACTGGAGTGGCTGGTGAGTCTACAGCAGGGTTTCTCAAACAGGGTACAGTGGAATCCTGAGGTTCCTTCAGAGATTACTCAGGGTTACTTAACCAATGAAGGGTTTCTAGTTCCCAGTAACTATTGATGTCAATTATCGTTTTAGTTATGTGAAAGGGGGCAGTTTTCCACTGACCACCAATGTAAGGTGTTCCTTTTCTGGCCATAATTATTTTGTTACATTTCATGATTGTTACAACTTTCCTATAGAGCAGGGGGGTTGTTACAAAAGACTGCTCTTGGTGTCAGATATGCTAGGTACACTACATTCTTCGTTCTTTTATGCATTGTTATAGTTACAACTTGCTGAACACTCAAATGTGTTGTGAGCTACAGATGAAATAATTAAGCAGGGGTTCCCCAAGGCAGGAAAATTATTTTAAAGTGTTATTAAACCCAGGACCCAGCATTCACTGTATCTGGTGTCCCACAGTACACAGAACATGGAAATGCAATATTTTTAGTAAATTGAAACTGCTAAATACCTTTTCTCACCAGCAGTTAGAGCAGTCTTGTGACTTCTATCAGTGTCCAGCAGAGCACTGGTTAAAGCTTGTAGGAGAAGTTTTCATTCTCCTATCACTGTCCTCTGAAACTGCAGGACCCCTGACCCACTGTCTGGAAAGTGCTGATTGGCCCTGTGCTGATCACATGCACTCTCCCAAGAAAAAAAAAAACTCTCTAGCAATACACACCAAACTGAGCATCTGCAGCTTTCCCCCAGGGCTCTGTTCTATCAGAAGATGAGTTGGGGACAGTGGAAGAAGGAGAGGATCAGAGAAGACAGGATTAAACATCCTTTTTACACAATGCAGAAGATTAACCACCTAGGTTCTGCAGTGAGTATAATAAGCATGCTTTATTGCATATACAGATTAATTTTACTGTTGTTGGTTTAGTAACACTTTAAGGGCTCCTCTCTATTAAAAATGTTGAGAAAGGCTGGTCTACAGCATGTCTCATTTACTTTTCTTGGAAGCATATTGTGGGGTCCGAAATCTTACTGCGATGAGAACATAAGAGTACATCAGGTCGCAAAGAAGCATTCAGGTCTTGTTGACTACTGCACCTGTCCCTCAGCCTTAAGCCTAATATCACAAAACAAGATGATGGTGTCCAGGACCGATATCTGCAGCAGAAGATATGAATAATAATATGAATAATTTAGTGGGCTGTATATAGAGTGTACATTCACAGAGATATGCACATTGAATTATTGCAGTATTTAATAAAAAGGTTGTGTAAAAATTAGAGAAATAATAAAACAGAAGTGAGTCTACATAGATGCTAGAACTTAAAATCAATCTGTCATTACAGAAACATGAGAGCTGTCATTGCCATTTTGTTTTAAGCCTTTAAAGTAGAATTCCAGGCAAAAATTTAACGACTCCAAAAATGCCAATTTGTTTAAAAATTTTAAAAATTGTTTAAAAATGCCAACTTTTTTTAAAACCTTTAACTTTCAACACTTTAGTTCTCTTATTTCATCTATAAGCTTTACTGCTTAGTGGGTTACTGACCAAGAAAAAGTAGGCAATCAATTTAGTTGTAAGTCCTGACCTGCATACTTGCTTTGGGTACTTAAACCGATCATGGATGGTTTGAATCTTCAGCAGGGACCAGATGAGATTCAAATCATTTATGGGCAGACTGATTGTACCCAATTTGATTGTTGTACAGCTTGGATACAACCAGCATGTCGGATTTTTACATGCAAGTATTTCAACTAGTTATAGCCGATAGCAACAATCATTGTGTTCTCCTGGCAGGGACGGCACCCCCCTTGTCGGCAGAACTCAAAAGCTCTACAGGAGAGATTGCCCCATCATCACTGACTGTGTTGATGGAGAAACCAAGTAATTTTCTTTCCTGCAACCAGTGGTTGCAGGAAAGAAAATCACATTGTCTATGGCCTGTCTTACCAACAGTGAAGCCAAAAGTCAAAGTCGACAGCCCAGAAATATTCTGGTTTAACTCCTTGACACTGATGTAACACAAATATGCAGCCTCACAGAACTGGGCTTTTTTCTATGGGGCCGCATATTTGCGTACCTGTCTTTGTGCTGGGAGCACGCCGCACAGTGTGCTCCCAGCACAAAGACCAGGGTGTCACTGAGGGCCCCAGGTCCCGTTCTAACGAACTGATTCCAGGTCACATAATCGCTGTGATAGCCTCTGATTGGCTATCACAGTGATCAGTCACTGTACAGCCCATCCCCCTTGTTTGTTTTCTCTCTGAATGGTGGAGAGAGATATATTGTATCACTCTCTCCTTGCATAGAGAAAAAAAAACAACTGTTTGTTAATAAAAGATAAATAAACAAATAAATATTAAAAAATAAAATAAAAAATAAAGAAAAAGTACCTAGATCAAGGTTTGATCTAGTTCAGTGCCAGGGTTAGTGTTTGGGTCAAGGTCAGGGTCAAAGGTCTGTTTTTTTTTTGTTTTGTTTTTTTAATTGGTATCAGTGTCAGTTAGTGTCAATGTCAGTATGTTTTAGGTTAAAAAAAACAAAAAACAAAATGTGCACTATTGTTTCTGGGCTGTAGTACAGGTACAAACAACAAATAACATACACATATATGGTAACGCTGCGATCTTCAAGAGCTGGAAAATGTATATTGGGTTGTTCTTTGGTGGTAGGTTATGATAGTAACAAGAAACGCACAGCTAAATTAAAAAAATATTATTTTTTTACTATTTTGGGCCAGTTTTCCTTTGATAATAAAAAAAAATCAGGAGATTTACCAGCAAATGAAAGCCCAATTTGTCCTGAAAAAAGCAAGGTATAATCCACCTGGATGTACAAAGTAGTTGTGATGATATGTAAGGTTTTACTAACGCATGTCAATGTTGCAAAATTGTGCTTAGGCATTAAGATTTGTTTTACCCTTAGGCGTGAACGAGTTTAAAATAGTCAGTTGCAATATTTCTGTCATAGCAATTTCTTTTTAAGCTACATCTTGGTAAACCTGATCGCAGCTTGATATAACAATAGGTATATCTTTATTTCTATTTTGTTCTATGTTTTAATGTGTATCTACTCCTACCATTCTGGTGTGGTAATTATAAAATGATTGTTTGTAAAAGAGACACCCTTATTAGTCAGGAAATTGTGTTTATAGTAAATTTAAATTACAACATATCAGGAAAAACAATGTATTATGTATTGTTATCAGCTGTTGAAAGGTGTGCATGTTTTCTTTATTGGAATCATTAATGGCTTAAGTATACTCTAGGAAATTAATGTGTAAAAGCTTTGTATTCATCTCTAGCAATGGGTGGTTCTCATTCAATGATTATCTCTTCTGTAGACCAGATATGCTGCCGCAGCTTCCTATTTGCACACTGTACTGTGGGAATAACTGCATGGGGCTTTTTATTCAGCTGTAGAGCATTCTTAACAATTGGATTGAAATAAGGGGATAGCATTCGCATTAGCGAAACCAGAAGATGCTAGATCCTGCGGGAAATCTCTAAGACAGCTGTTAATTGAGAACATTAAATACATTTGTTTTCTTTTTTTTTTCAGGTATATTTTTCTAGAACCTGTTTAAAGGAACAGTAACAAATGTTTGAGGTTTCTGTTCCTTTAGTGTTCATTCACACCAGATGCTTTGATGGCTTTTCCAGTGCAGTCCCACCACAAGACAAGGTAAAATACCTTGTCTCCTGTGTGCCTGGTTCACACCACTGTGTTGTGGTTGTGTGTGGGCAGTGTGCACTGCATGCAGTACTTTTTCCAGTGCAGTGAGAGGCAATCCACCCCCTCACACAGAGCAGCCAGCAATTGAACGTAAAGTATATGTAAACCCATTTCAATTATATGAACAACGACGTACCCGTCGTTATAACAGGATGATGCCTGCAGCTGCAGACGTCATCCTGGTATTGTTTTTTGGAGACAATGGTCAGCTTTTTTGTAAAAGCAATCCTAGCAGCTAATTCCATGGCTCTCTTGGAAACTTCAGCTGGAATTTCCGCCGGCTGACCATAGAGGTAATCAGAGACCGGAATGGCTCTGATCACCCCTATAGTACAAGAAACCGGAAGTGATGAGCATTCATCACTTCCTTTTCCCCCAGATGTAAATAGGGCTATTTTGAAATTAGGAAAGCATTTGATTATACCAATCTCGGCAGAGAAGACATCTTGGGTCTAATAGACCCTAGATCTTTCCATAAAGAGTACCTGTCACTGCCAGTTGCTATCACAGGGGATATTAATATTCCCTGTAATAACAATAATAAAAGTGATTTTAAACAAATAAAGTGACAGTTTAAGAATAAAAAAAATAAATAAATGAAAAAGAAAAAAATGTAAAGTGCCCCCCGTGCTCATGTGCAAAGGCAAATGCATGGTTTGTTCCTGTAGGCAGCATCCCACACATGTGAGGCACGCTGCAAATGACAGATCAAGGGCAGTTATTCTTGCACTGGACCTCCTATGTAAATCTAAAGTGATAACCTGTAAAGGCTAATAAAGCATCACCTATGGATAATAAAATTTACGTCATTGTTGCACAGGCATGTCCAGTTTTAAAGTGTGACATGTTTGGTATCTACTTACTCGGCACAACATCATCTTTTAAATTTTACCAAACAGTTGTGTTATATTGTGTTTTTTTGGTGCATTAAAATTTAAGTGTATTTTTTCCCCAAAAACTGTGTTTAAAAATATAAAGCTGTGCAAATATCATCTGACATTAAAAATCCCAATACCCAACATTTTATTCTCTAGGGTCTCTGCTTTAAAATATATATATATAATGTTTGGGGGTTCTAGGTAATTTTCTAGCAAAAATACAGATTTTTACATGTAAACAAAAAGTGTCAGTCTTAATGTGATTAAAAAAGAAATTAAAGGCAAAACATAGCCTCAAACACTCGTACCTTGGCGTATGATTGATATGAGCGCTGAATCTTTTCATGTGTGAATATATGTCAAACTTTTGAATAAATATTTTGTATAACACTATTGCGGCTCCTCTATAATCCTTTCATGGAGGGATGTTGTACCTGCTTTGATGGAAGCTGTAACGGAACCGGACCCCGACTGCACTAGGATATTTCCGTTATACTCCGAACACCATCCACGGACCACACCCGCTGATCATGCAGGAAATAGCACCCGACTCTCTTAAGACAGGAAGTAAACTGCTTTATTTTAAGACAAACACAAGATATATACACAGGGCGGGGAAATACAACCAGGAACAGGAAACACATCAGCAGGCCGACCCATCAGGGGGAAGGGCTGCTGGTAACACCCCCCACCAAACCAAGACACACAATGGGATGCAGCACATGGCAGTGAACAATGACCAACCCCCACACCAATACACAAACATTACATCCCATAATAGTTTGCTAGAACAATGGGATGCAGCCACATGGCAGAGAACAATGAACAATGGAACAACCGCATGTCAGTGAACAATGGACAACCCCTCACCCCATCTATACATGTCTACACAATATCTGGAAAGAGCACCCTGCGCCCCTTACAGGCACAGGGTGCCTTTACACATAAGAGGGATTTGGGGAGATGATAGAGGCGTCCCCCTACCCCAAAAAGTCCCTTCCGTCACATTGAAGCCTTTATCCATTTGTGAGCATTCGGTGAGGACAAGAGGAAATCTGGCTGTCAATGCCGAGCAAAGGGCACACAGGCATAGATTGATCTTGTGTTTATGAGATCAATGTTTCGTGGACTACGATGGTTCACTCCTCATGGTCGGATGATATGCGGATTGAGCATGTCTATCATTTAATCTATTGGACTGCACCGGTATTATTTGGATTTTGGGACTCATACACTCACATTCAATTGATTTATTGTTTTTGTTGTATTTATATGATAACTGAGTAGCGCACCAGGTGGACAGCTTATATTTTTAAGTTTGGTATTCTTAAACGTAAACTTTCTTTGGTTGCTGCACTCACAAATTCATTCACTTTAAGGATATATACTTTTTATCAATATATATTATGGAAAATCTGCTGTGTACAAGAAACTAAAGTGCATTTGACATGATTAGGCTGCAAAAAAGAATTTAGGCTCAATGCACTGGGATGGTGCATAAACAAAATGTTCCTGTTGGTTCACATTAGTTTCAGTACTTGTACAATGAATCTGACTACTACTTTGGGTTTGATCCATGTCCATCCTTTGCTTCATGCTGTTCATGCTTCTGTCATTTGCCTTGCCATTCTGTCTAGGAAATATGCAAAGGCCATGACATAAGGCCTGGTTCATACCTATGTGTGTTGTAATCTACTGTGGGAAAAAAGTCCATGACCCTTTCCAAAAAAGCAGCATCTGAAAACACATATATGTGAACGTTTCATATAGAAAACCATGTTAAGTGGACTGTAGTGCGTTTCTGCAAAATGCAAAAAAAGCAAAAAAAAAAGCATAGGTGTGAACCAGGACTTAGAGTGCCATGGATTCAAATTCAAACCTACTCACAAGGGTTAATGAAGAAAGCTTTATACTCCTTGGATGCTGTGCCCTAGTGGAGCCCATACCTGCCATTTGTTACACACATGGTCCATGCAAACCATATAATGGATTGGCACAGCGCCTGAACAAAAGGTGATTCCTGATGGTATTCTATTGATGTTGTACTGTTATAATTTTATGTTTGCATCAGATTCCATATCCATGACTTATCTTTTGGATTACATCTGTCTGCCATGTGTCATAACTATTGCATTTGTTTTGCCATCAACCCTGATTTCTGCCTGTGTCAGGATTTTGAATGGCACCTGCCTGAGATGTGATTGTTACACAGACTTTACTTCTCCCTAGGTACTTTGCTTTTGTTAGCTTGTCTGCAGCATCAGCTACCCCTAGTACAAAGCCAGCTGCCACACAAAGCAAAATGTATTCCTCTTGCCGAGATGCCTGGTGTGTATCAAACACTCCTCATACTCCAGGTTAGCTCATACCTGTGAGGGTTCATGTTTCCCGTGACAGTTTAATAAAATACTCATAAGTTAACTTTTTGATATGTTTGGGGCTTATTTAAATGTACAATGCAGCAATTTATCAGACAACATATGTATTGCTCTGACACTCTGAAAAACCATTGTGAGCAACATCAACCATGGAGTAGCAGAGTACCATACTTGGGCTTCATTCATCCAAAGGAAAAAGCTAGACAGATATTAATTAAGATAGTATCAAACAATCATGCGTCCTGTATAGCTCCTGTGTTTGATATATCATACATTTTGAGTCTAGACTTTGAATGCAGTGCCAAGCTTTTTTTCTGCACTCAGGATGAGAGAAAATGAGTAATCAAAGAAAGGCTTCATTCAACCACACTGATCAACTTCTGGTTCTACTTTGGCATGCTGATGTTATCTGTTCATACTGCATTCACTGCCTAACTGTTAAATGCATTGTGTTTGCTAGCACAAGGTGTTATCTATTGCTCCACCCAAAAGGGGAAGTTCCACTTTATGGACTGGTTCCCCTCTCCCTGTGAAGAATTGGCACCTTTGAGCAGCGGGTACCCGATTATGACACGTACCCGCTCCCACTTCTGCTCTGACCGCCTAGGCAATCCAAAGCGAAGTTCTCCTCCCCCTCCCCACTGTCTTCTGGGAGACATGACAGGTCCCAGAAGACTGCAGGAACATTTACAATGAGTAGCACTGCTCATGCATGCTCAGCGGGCACCTGGCTGTGAAGCCGAAATCTGTCACAGCCGGGTGCCACACCTAAGATGCCTGCGTCGGGGACAGAGGACAGGCGATGAACATGGCTGGGGTGAACACACCGCTGGAATGTGGGACAAGTGAGTGGCTGTTTTTTAAAAGTCAGCAGGTACAGTTTTTGTAGCTGCTGAATTTTATTTTTTAGATATAATATTGCATGCGATGTAAACCACAGGGTTTACTAAGGTTTATAAAAAAGTGCAGGAAGGCAACCTTTAAGGGTCAATTTACACTTCTACAAACGTTAACATGCAGCAAAACACAAGGGAAAAAAATGGGAATTTAAAGCGGAACTCTTTGATAAATGCGCAGGCATACTATGCAATGTTGCCAACCTACCAGATTAAAATTTACTAACACAACATCCAAATTTTACTGACACTGCCAAGTTTTTACTAGCATTTTCAAAAGTTAAAAAAAATACAGTTTTAAGTGCAAACCTCTGTTTTTAGGCTACAAGTACAATATGCAATTAGCAATGTGATTTAGGGTAGATATTAAGGCAAAAACATATTTCTTATTTTATTTTCAATATAGCAGCTCAAGGACAGGACTTAAGGGGGCAAGAAATTTGAATGGGCAGGCACACATACATGAAATTGACTCTCACAGTGACACTGACAGCAGTGTGCAACAGCACAGATGATGACATGTGGCCGACATGACACGTTCCCTCCAGAGTCAGTGACAGTCTCTTTCCATGCCAGCTGGCCCCTACAGTCCACTCAAGTCCTAACTGCACTGACAGCTCCTGTCCCGCAGCCCACACAGAAGGCGCTGGCCACTCCGCTCGGTTCACTTTCACCATGCCATCACATAACATGCTCAGGCACTGCGTCCACCAGACCACCTGCCCAAACACACTGTACCAGGCACTCTGATGGTCTTGGCCGGCTCCGAACCATTACTGCGCATGCACAGTTGCCCTCCCAATCATCACAGCCATATTTCTTACTGGCAACCTTTTCCTGTCACTGGCAGGAGAAAAGTACCCATTTTTACTGGCTGCCAGTAAAAATACTGACAATTGGCAACACTGATACTATGAGTTAGGTTCAATAAGGTAGTCCTTACATCTGACAGTTTTATAGAGCTCCAGAGGGATAGCTATTGTTATAGTTCTGGAGCTCCGACACTGGACCTTCAAGTCTCAGCTCCTTCAGCTGCAGAGACACATGCAGATGCTGTGCCTACCCCTTTCCCCTCTGCTGCCCATTCACAGAAACTTTTGTATTCTGGGAACTCATTCACAAAATTTGAAGGTATCTGTGAATGTGCTGCAGAGGGGTTGGGCAGCAGTAATGCTGTGTGTGAGAACACAGCATCTCTCTCCTCAGAGCCCTGGTGTAGGTATCCTCAAGGAGCTCCATAAAACTGTCAGATCTAAATAAAAGAGATAAATCCACAGGTGGCTTGCACTTCATTAGACTTAAAAGAGAAGTTTGGTAATAAAAAAAAAATACAGGCATACCTCAGTTTATGAATGTAATTAGTTCTGCAGGACTTTTTGTATAGCGAAAAATTTGTAAACCAAAACGCCATTTCCCATAGGAATGCATTGAAAACCAATAAATCCATTCTGGAGGTCAGAAAAAAGTAACCGCTACTAAAATTCTGCATGAGTTATTTTATCGAGTCATGTGGTATTTTAGTAGTGACAACCATGTGTTAAGGTTTCAGCTGTCAGCAGGGTTCCCCACTGAAAGCTGAATGTAAATGAATTGCCAACAATTAAAAAAATAAATAAATATAGGGCGTGGGGTTCTCCTTCCCATCCATACCAAGCCCTTCGGGTCTGGTATGGATTTTGAGGGGAACTTCCACATCAAAATTTAAAAAAAATGGCGTGGGGGTCTCCCTCAAAATCCATACCACACCCTTATCCGAGCATGCAGCCCAGCAGGTCAGGAAGGGGGGGGGGCGAGCGTGCCTCCTGAGCCATACCAGGCCACAGCCAACGTGGGAGGGTGCATTGGGGCAGGGGCCACCCATCATTGATGTCACCTGGGGTGGGGTCACATGCGTGATGTCCCCGGGTGGCCCCACCCCTTACATATTTAAGAACTGTCAAACCACCGGAGCAGGCAAATGCCTGGGGGCCATCGTCGGGAGTGGAGCCTTTTTTTTCCAGGTCGGCAGCAGACATCGTGATTGATGTTGGATCTACTGTGGGGGACATTCTTTTATTTTTTTCTTTTAATAAAGGACTTGTCAAAGACCGTGTCCTATCTTTTTTCACACTACACTTTTTGCTTTTTCTGAATGAGTAGTGGGACAATGTACCCCATACTCATTCACATAGGGGGGCCGGGACCAGATTCTGATAAGCCCCCTGATGCAGACCCCCACAACCACCGGCCAGGGTTGTGGGGAAGAAGCCCTTGTCCCCATCAACATGGGGACAAGGTGATTTGGGGGGGAACCCCCCGGCCCCAAAGCACCCCCCCATGTTGAGGGCATGTGGCCTGGTATGGTTCAGGAGGAGGGGGCACTCGCTCTTCCCACCACTTTCCTGACCTGCCGAGCTGCATGCTAGGATAAGGGTCTGGTATGGATTTTGCGGGGCACCCCCACGCCATTTATTTTAAAAATTTTGGCATGGGAGTTCCCCTCAAAATCCATACTAGACCCGAAGGGCTTAATATGGATAAGAGGGGGGACCCCATGCCATTTTTTTATTTATTATGGTACTGGTTTTTAAATGTAATTACTGCTTTTTTTTTCTTCACTATAGCTCAGAGATTCAGCTGTCACTTTCCCCCAAGATAAAAGAAAGAAAGTTTCCTTTTAGTTTCTTAAAAGAAAAGAGTTTCCTTTAACTCCAGGGAAAGTGACAGATAATTCTGTAAACTATAGTGAATTAAAAAAAACCCCAGCAATTGCATTTAAAAATCAGCACTGACATACACTTCGTATTGCGAAAAAAATTCGTAAAATATTTGTAAACCGAGACATTATTTTCAATGGATTTTCATTCAGAAACCGAAAATTACGTTAACCGAGGCTTTTGTAAACTGAGGTACACCTGTACTCATACTCACCTAGATAGCTGCAGCACTGATCCCAGCTGCAACTGTCCTCTGACACCTCTAAGACCGAGAACTGAACAATCAAAGACCACTGATCACTTGGCTCTCAGTCTTCAGTCTGCAGAGGATTGGTCACTGTCAGTCACCAGCTCTCTGCTCTGCCCATCCAGAGCTCACCTCACAGGAATGTCAGGCTGTGGAGGGGGTGGGAGCAGCTGGCTCAGACTCTCAGTGCTGAGAGGCTGAGCCAGCTGCTTGTCCAGGCCTGTAGGTGGATCCAGACTGTAAAGTTAGGATCTTTCCAGTGCCGGCTGAGCAACGTCAGCCAAACACTGATTGTAGCCCGCTGTCTGCTGAAGTCACAGGAGTGCAGAATTCCTGGAGTTCAACCTTAAAGCAATATTACATGTAAAACATAAACATTTAAGGAACTATAAGAAGTTTCTCATAAATTCACCAGATAGAGCTTAGAGAGGTAGCATTTGGTAGTTTCCCTCACTTAGTTCAACAACTACTTACATTTTATCCATCTGGATATTTACAGTTGCGTAAGTCATAAAAGGGTTATATATGAATTATCCTCCTTCCTGATAGTGTATTGGATTTGTTTAAACAACACCTTAAGCAAATACTGCTGTATACTCTGCACCTTCAAGTGTGTCATAAGGCTTAAAAGTTACATATATTGTGTTTGAGTTCTTCTAACACATTGACACTCCCTCAATTCTGTGATACCTATACTAAATGTAGTTTAACCCATTAAGATATATATATATATATATATATATATATATACACAAACTTCTTATATGTAAGCCCTATCCTGGCTATAGTCCACTTAGACCATTTAGCCCTCGTTCACACCAATGCAATTTGTCGTGCAATTTGACAGTTCAAAATTGCATGGCAAGTCTCACCCTATTTGTGCCTATGGTACCATTCAAATCACTGACTTTGCGGTGCAACACCAATTTTTAAAAAAGATTCCTGCACTAATTTTGGTCATTTCATGTGCAACTCGTATAGACATCAGTGCATGAAGTCACACAGATGTCAGAAAAGCACATGAAATCGCACTGACAAGCAGCTTTGAAATCAAGCTACTTCAAGTGAATCAGGGCCTAACCCCTTGGCACCGGCGCCTCCCAGCCCTTTGAGGGTTTCAGAAGCCAAGAGGCGGGGCGGGGTTTAGGTTCATGTGACCGCCGTGACACGCCATCACATGATCGGGAAAGGTCCCGATCGAAAGAGGAGATTGGGACCTTTCTGTGAGTACCGAACATTTGTGCTGGGAGCGCGCAGGGTGCGCCCTCTCAGCACATATGTTTTTTTTAATAGAACGCAAATGTGCGGCTGCTCGGTGTCTAGGCTCAGATGCCGGGAGGCCAGACATTTGCGTTCGGCCGGCACCAAGAAGTTAAAGCACATTTATACAAACAATCAATGGTGATGCAGCGCTGATATAATTAGCGATAAAGTGTATATTAACCGTGAGAGAAAAGTGAATTCGGTGTTATACAGCCCGCACAAACACGGTGACTTGGCGTTTTTTTAAAATAAACGTGATATACAGTGTTACACTATGGAGGATCTTTGTGTTTTTGTTCCATGACTATCACCATCTCATGAGCATTGTGAATACACGTGCAGCGGTACCTATTCAGGGGGAATAGCAGATGGTGAAGGAGAGAGTACTGGAGAGTGGAGAGTGTCTTTCACCTGGAGATAACGCATAGGGTCAAGGTGTGACCCGACAGGCTTTTTGGCCCCTGTGGGTCGCAGGGGGAAGGTGAGCAGGCATGCTAGCCATTTAAGGATTGTCACCTACCACTTTGCACCAGCACAGAAGCATGTGTGTCTTCTAAGAACACATTTATTCATCTATATATACTGTGGACTGCATTTATATCTGCTAAATAGCAATTATATGTTATAGAAGAAATTACTGTGTGCCGTGTTTGTGCGGGCTGTATAACACCGAATTCACTTTTCTCTCACGGTTAATATACACTTTATCGCTAATTATATCAGCGCTGCATCACCATTGATTGTTTGTATACCTATATGTCCATTTAAAAGGTGAGGATTGGATGTTGGCAGCTGTTTCCTTATATATTGTTAGGTTTAGCAGCGCAGGTGGACCTATTATTCATTTCCTTTAAAGCACATTTATACTGTATGAATAGAAGTATCCAAGCTCTTCAAAATGTATGCCTTAAAAATGTGTAAAAATCGCCCTTGTCTTCCTGCTGCCCTAAGCCATGACCTTTTGTGGTCTATCCACTATTTTGGGGCAAGAAGATACAGTCACGTGCCTTTTTTTGGTTACTTTGGTGTTACTGAAACTAACATTTCCTAAGGTTCAACTCTAGAAACACCTTTTTTATTCAGATTTAGTTAAAGTAGAGAAGAGTTAGAAATGTACAGTATATTCCTGATTCATGTTATTCTTATGAATAAAGAACATCTAACGTGGAGAGAAAATAGCCTAGCAACATTCAACTTTGTCAGCATTCGAACAGAACAAATGTATATGCAGGACAAATAGCTCAGTGCTTTTTTAATAAATACATCCCTTAGACAAGAAGTGAGAGGAACAGAGGTCACCCGCTGTGAAAGGCACACAGCAATAAACAAGGGAGACAGGGAAGTGCCTACTAAGTGTAGCATAAAGACTGTTTATTGGACGCAACTCGCCACAACGAGAACAGTAGTAATCGGCGGTGATTTTAACTGTCCGATAGAGGAGGATGGGCGCAGCTCCAGCATGTACGCAAAACTCGACGCCACCTCGAAGCTGCTCCGGGAGATGATTGCGGAGGCTTCCCTGCGAGACGCAGTGGGATCCGTGGGGCGCGGTTCCGTGAACTACTCATGGAGCCGCCCCGATGGATCTGTGCGCTCCAGGATTGACTTTGTGCTCACCTCCAGGGCAGTCAGGCACCGCGGGTTCTCCATGGTTCCCTGCTTTTTCTCTGACCACAGGGCCATTCACTTTCAAGGTGATCTGGGAGAGGGCTTTGCCCCGGGCCCAGGCTCCTGGAAGCTGAATTGCACCCTGCTGGACGATAAGGAACTGCTAGAGGAGCTCAGGGAAACCTACGGTGCCTGGCGAGAGGAGAAGTCTTTCTTTCCTAAGGTAAGCGACTGGTGGGAGTTCGTGAAAGTCAAGCTGCGCAGCTTCTTTCAGGCCAGGGGACGCCAGCAAGTGTGTGCCAGGAGGAAGGAACTCAGGAGGCTGCAGCGTCAGCTGCAGTCCCTGCAGGACCTTCATCACTGTGGCTGGGACGTGAGGCAAGACCTGGAGGACACCAAGAAGTGCTTGAAAAAGCACTTTGAGGAAGAATCCAGGCACATTGTCTTCCGTGCCAAGGTGGAGCATCTCGAGAAAGGTGAGAAGTGTAACTCTTTCTTTTTCAGGAAACTCCACTCAGGACACACACCCCTGTCGGAACTGCGCGACAAGACTGGAACGCTCCAGAAGGGGAAGGAGGCCGTGATGGAAGTGGTCAGCGACTACTACTCCGACCTCTACTCCCCCAAAGAAACAAACTCGGAAGCGGCCGACAGGTTCTTGTCAGGTATCTCTAACGCTATTGATCCTGCAGGTTTGTCGGCCACCAACGCCCCCTTGACGTTGGAGGAACTGCACTCTGCCGCTAAATCCTTTAGGCAAGGCAGGACCCCGGGCTGCGACGGTCTCCCAGCGGAGCTCTATGTAGCGCTGTGGGACCTCGTGGGCCCGGACCTGCTCGAGCTGTACGAGGAGATGGTGGTGGAGGGCAAGATGCCTCCTTCGTTGAGGGAGGGGATGATCACGATCCTGTACAAGCGTAAGGGGGAGAGATGTGATTTGAAAAATTGGCGTCCCATCTCTCTCCTGAACGTGGACTACAAGATCCTCGCCAAAGTCATGGCGAACAGGCTGAAGGCTGTCATCGGACAGATCATCAACCCGGATCAGACTTGTGGCATTCCTGGCCGCAGGATTGCGGACAGCCTAGCGCTTGTCCGGGACACGGTCCAATACATCAAGGACCGCCGTGTGCACGCGGCCCTGGTCAGTCTTGATCAGGAAAAGGCCTTTGACCGTGTCTCCCATGGGTTTATGTGCAGAGCCCTGCGCAGGTTTGGTCTCGGGGAAATGTTTTGTTCATATGTTGACATCATGTATAATGACATTTGTAGTTCCGTGCAGGTGAACGGCTGGAAGACTGACCCCTTCCCGGTCCTCTCCGGGGTCAGACAAGGCTGTCCTCTCTCACCTCTGCTTTTTGTTTGCTGTATAGAGCTCTTCGCCGAATGCATCAGACGGAATCCAGAGATCGGGGGAATCACCGCACCGGGACCAGACAGACGGGAAGTGAAGTGCTCGCTCTACATGGACGACGTGACGGTGTTCTGTGCCAACCAGCGCTCCATCGACCTGCTCGTCCAGACCTGCGAGGACTTCGGCCAAGCTTCGGGGGCAAAGGTCAACTGCGGGAAGTCGGAAGTCATGCTCTTCGGAAAGTGGTTCCTGCCTTCTTCTGCATCCATGCCCTTTGGCATCAAGACAGACTTCATGAGGGTTTTGGGAGTTTGGTTTGGTGCCGAGGGCGCAGCCCTGAAGTCTTGGGAGGAGAGACTGGCCAAGATGCGCCAAAAGTTTGGACTCTGGAGCCTCAGAGACCTCACCATCGAAGGGAAGTCACTGGTACTCCGCAGCGAGATTCTCCCTGTGTTGCAGTACCTCGCCCAGGCCTGGCCCCCTCGGGTCAACACCTGCAAGGCCATCACCAGGGCGGTGTTTCACTTCATCTGGGGCTCCAAGATGGACAGAGTGAAGCGGGCAGTCATGTTCAAGGAACCCCTCAAGGGCGGTAAGGGCGTGCCCGACATCGCCACCCAGCTGAGGGTGTTCTTTGCTTGCAACTGCATCCGCACAACTTTGCCAAGACGGACTATGGACTCTGGCGGAAACGCAATGTCTCGCTTCTTCCTGTTGCCTCTCTGGAGGTCCCTGGGGTGGGACACCTGGGATAGTTCCATCCCCTACAACTGGGACACTCCTTGGTACTACTTGGACACCTTCAAGTTCATCAGGGAGCAAGGGCTGCAGGGAGTCAAGCCTGACTTGTGGAAGCCAAAGACAATCTACAAGCTCATCCGAGCCAGCGACATTTTGGAGTCGGTTCCAGGCCTGCCTTCAGACACCTGCAAGGTGGTCTGGAGGAATGTTTCTTCCAACATTCTTACCAACAGGCACAAAGACCTGGCATGGATGGCAATCCAAGGGGGGTTGCCTCTCAGGACATTTATGCATGCCAGGAACCTGAGCAGATACAGACACTGCCCCTTCTGCATCATCCATGAGGAAACGTCTTACCACGTTTTCTGGGAGTGCTCATTTGCTCAGGCCCTGTTGGGGGCCCTGGAACCTGAACTCAAAGACTTTGTGCCACAGACAGCCATCACTCACTTTGGGGTGTTGAATGGACTGTTCTGTGGAACTTTCTCTCTGGAGGACATTGACAGCGCCTGGAGGGTGCTGTGTTGCTTTAAGGACGCTTTATGGTGCGCCAGGAAGCGCCTCATCCACCAGCGGGAGAGGATGTCCATTGAGGACTGCCGCAGACTGATCCTCAGTCTGCTCAGAGACTATTCCTTGATGGACTTTAAGGAGGAAGAGGACGTCTGAAGATTTCCCCCTTCCCCCTACTCCCCCTTGCGTGTCTTTGTCTTTTCAATAAAGCTTCGGGCCTGTGTTTCCCCCTCCCCCTTCCCCCCCCCCCCCCCGCACACCCGATGCCTATTGTGAATCGTGATTTTCAGTTTATCGTTTTTCTGCATGACATAGTGACTAGGAAATGTATATTGTATTAGGATGCTACAGTTTTTGGGGTAAGCGGCGTCATGCAGGACGTGGTGGTCCGGGGGATTCATCCTCCGCGCACATCACGTCAGGCATCATACCGCTGAGCGAATGTATTTATTTCTGAATGTATTTATCGTATGCTTGGAACTGTATTGCAATGTGGTGCGCTGCGTCGCAGTACAGGGTGAGATGTACCCCGATTACACGTAACATGTTGCTTTTGATGCTTCTGCAATAAAAGTATCTTTTCAATCAAAAATAAAGACTGTTTATTAAAAAAAATCTCTAATGCACATACTGGCTTGATAAAGGAGTGTGGATGTTCTGAAACACATACCCAATTACTGTATAGCTCACTGCCATGATGTCACCTTTACCAGTGTGCATTCCAACATGGTTCCTTGAAGTCAGATGTTCGAGGTGCCATCTTTCCTCCATCTCTCTGGATCACAATGTTCATGTATTTTTGTACAACAACTACATCAGTATAAGTATTCAGCAGAGATATATTCTTCAACCATTAAATGGCAGTGTTTCTAAGTTTGTTGCTGCATCTTTGGTTATACTTTATGTTTTCCTCTATAATAAAGTTCCTGATTCCTGTTTGTAGAGAAGCAGCAGAAAAACACATGTGGACTGTGCACTGTCTGTTTTGTAGGTCTATATACAGAATCTCTCACAGTTATGGACTATTGTCAGAGACTTTTAAGGACTCAATTATAATATAATATACTGTATGTTCATGGGGTCAGCCAGAATTTGCACCTATTGTTTAATTTTTTAACACAAAACAATAAAAACATCAGAAAGGTTTTAACCCTTCACCACTCCACTATGGCCTCATTGTTTCCCTTCAACCTTCAATGAAATCCTCATTATTTCCCTTCAGTTTCTGCCTATCCACAAGACATTACACACAGAGAGGTGTGTTGCATTGCTGTTCATTTTAAATGGCAACCCAACCCACCTCAGCACTGCAATACAATGGGAACCTTTGATGTGTTGTAATGTGCCAATTTAAAAAAAAATTGTGCATGTTTCTTTACTGTGTATTAAAATGTATATAAACACTAACAAGGGCTATCTCTTATTTGCTCCCTTTTGCTCTTTTAAATATATCAGCACTTCCAAAGAGTCTCTATAGCCCTTCCAGTTCCTATCATGGACTATACAGAAATAGAGATTTGTGATCTAAGAGTTGGAGCAGTTAAGAAGTTTAGTGAAAGACTGTGGGCAGGACACTCAGTCCACAAAAATGCAGTGTGTTGTCAGCCCACAACAGGGCCTAAGAGCCTAAGTTCATTTCTGGCCTGTGTTTTATGCATTTATAGACTCTTTAAGCATTTTTTGATACTTGAAGAGTCTATACAGTAAATGGATAAAACACAGGGAGTGTGCATGTATTGCAGAGATGTATTGCATATTTTTTGCCCTAACATATTCTTTAAGGTGCCCTGCCAACCATTAAAATCATATGGGCTCCCATATTGCAGCACACCAGGATACATGGTAATGCGCAGCGTTAACTAACAACAGTAAAACGCTGATGGAGAATCTGTCTCACATTATGTAAAGCAAAAAACCCATAATTTTTTAATAAATCTGAGGATCTGCCAACAAAAAAACTATTTTCTGTTTGGATGATTCAATCACATTAGTAATGCTAAATGCAGATGTGATAAAGGTGGTCACACCCATATGAAAGCCCTGTAATATGCCTGAGTGTCAGCTCAAAGGCATAGGAAAGAAATCAGCACCAGGTTAAATTCTTTGTCAATGTACGTTCAAGATGAACATGGCACAAAACCATTTTGCACACTGGTGTTGGGTTTCAAGACTGGCCTTGACTGGCTTTGACTGGCTCTGACCACCCCCTTCATCCAAGCCTTTGGGAGTAACTTTATCCTTGATACACTCCAGGAGAGAAGAGGTTATGTTGTACAAGTGTACAGAGAATCCAGCAACTGACCATAAAGTGGGTACTATGGTGACCAGACAGATGGCACCAACATAGCAGCAAACCATATTCAAGAATGCAGACAGGACATGTATTCATCACCCACAGAAAGCAACATTTTGAGGCCACTAAGGATCTCCTCCACAGGCGACAGTCATTATTGCATTGCTCATTTGCTGCTCTTGCTGAATAATTTTGCATGATGAAGCAAAACCCTACCTCTTCCAAGATGGTCACCTCCATACAAAACAGAGTACAGAAGAAGGAATGGTAAGTGAGTATTGGGAGAAAAATCACTTTCAGAGAAACCACAGACATTATTGGTTACTTGTCATTTGCCCTCTGCCTGTTTTTTTTTTGGGCACAGCTTCCAGAGTTCAATTTATGTTTAAAGAGAGGCTAAAATAACTTGCGTGTTTCACAGAAATTCACATTTTCCCAGAGTTGCTTTATGGCATATCCATTCAAAGATGCCAGATTGCCAGCTTGGGTTGCACTGGCTTCAACCAAATACTGATGCATTAATTTATAAATTTATATATATAGCTAAAGTTTTTGTAGCTGCTGACTTTTATTTTTTGACAGGGTGAGTGGAACTCCACTCTAAGGAGTGTGATCCCCCCAAAATTAATTTTTTCCTGGATGGTTGAATCATTACAAGCCTGTCGTATCTCTCTGTGACTACATTAATCTGTTCTTAAGTTCTCAACTTCACCACCATTTCAAAACTCTTGTCGATCAGCAGCCACAGCCACCGATCAGTGTATTCTGACAGCTCCGGGTCTCACTGTAGATGCATATTTTTTTTCTCCGTCAAAAAATACTGTACGTGCATTTCATATTTTTTTTTTTTTCTTAAAGGTGATCTTATCCTTAAAGTTAATCAACCCCATTGTACAATCCGCAAGATGGCTACATGTTGCTCTTAGCAGCCAGTCAGGTTCTGCTAATGAAGAGAAGAAGATGAATTGAATAGGTGATACACACGTGCCTTTACTTTCCTTTGTACAGATAAGGTAGTTTCAAAATGGGCAAGAAAACCTTACCTTCCTGGTTCACGTCTAAATTGCCTTTATTATCAGTCTGCTAAATACGCTGTAATAGTTCAGCTTGCATAAAGGGGCCTGTAATTCATTACAAAAGAATGTGGGCAGCACAGTGGCTAAATGGTTAGCACTTCCGCCTGGCAGTACTAGGGTCGTTGGTTCAAATCTCAGTTACGGCACCACCTGCCTGGAGTCTGTATGTTCTCCCTGTGCCTCTGTGGGTTTCCTCCGGTACTCCAGTTTCCTCCCACACTCCAAAGACATGCTGGTAGGTTAATTGGATCCTGTCTAAATCGGCCCTAATATGTGTATGTATGAATGTAAGTTAGGGACCTTAAATTGTACACCTCCAGGGGTAGGGATTGATGTGAATGTACAATATATATATATGTAAATCGCAGAGTAAATTGACAGCGCTATATATGTACCTGAAATAAATAAATAAAGGTTAGTTCCATGAAAAAACAAATACCTACATGCATCCATGGGTCAGCTGTGATGTGGTATAAGAAAAACAGGTCACCTTCTCTGGGGTTCCATCACAGTTGCATCCACTGTGACCACTATTTTTATATTACATATTACGATTGCTTAAATTCTATGCGCACTTTGCACGTATATTTTCATGGTTTGATATATAACTCGTCAAATACACAACACTTACAAATGCAAGAGGTTAAAGCACTCACTTGGAAATGTTGACATGCACACTTAAAGCTCTCACTTAAACACTGCCAAACGCCTTTAGCAAACATAAGCTCTCTATTGGTTTCCAGCCATAGCTGAATGGTATTTTCAAATCATTTTCCCTGAGAGATAACAGGAAGAATGTAAAGCATGTGTTTTATGGTGCATTTCCATAATATCCCCATCACATTTTCTTTTTTGAACTAGCTCCTTGGTTTTTCCTCTAGAAAAGATATTTACCATTTATATTCATGTATTTTTTTACCTTTTTCCATTTTTTGCTGAGGGTCATTCCTTTTTAAAACAAAAAATGTTCAATATGTTACTTCTTATTCACAACTGCTAATAACACAGCCTAGTGACTGGAAATATATCTAAAACATCAACACCTTAAAACAAAAACAAAATATATTGCAGCTTACCGTTCCTTAGATACAGTGGATGTGTTATTTTAATTTTTCATGTTTTTTTCCTCTGTTTAATGCACTTGGTAATTGAGTGAATAGCATACTTTTTGTCCATTTTTTTCTCCACTGCATCTATGGAGGGAGCCATTGTAATACAGGCTGGACTTCAAACATGTCTGACTTTTTTCGTCTTTGCTATATAGTTGAATAATGGGTCTAGTGTTTTTTACTTTGTGCTTTCTTTTTTTTAGGTGTTCTGGAAATGACTAGGACATTGCATTTATAGCAAGAACTACAGTTATTTTCTGTTCTTGCTCAAAATAATCTTAGCCTGAAAAAGAAAAAGAAATGCAGTTATTGCTTCTAAGGACTGGTAAGCTGCATATTGCATATACAGTGCTCAGCATAAATGAGGACACCCCTTTTGAAAAGTAAGATTTTAATCATTATCTCAATGAACACAAGAACAATTTCCAAAATTTTGACAAAACTGAGTTGTATAGAACATTACATGAAAATAAGGTTAATAATATAACAGATTACAAAATCTTCAGTTTTACTCAAATTAGTTGATGCAAAAATGAATACACTCCACAACAAAAACAACTACATCTAATATTTTGTATGACCTGCATGATTTGTAAGGACAGCACCAAGTTTTCTAGGCATGGAATGGACAAGTTGGCGACATATTGCAACATCTATCTTTTTCCATTCTTCAAGAATGACCTCTTTTAAACCCCGGATGCTGGATGGAGAGTGATGCTCAACTTGTCTCATCAGAATTCCCCATAGGTGTTCGATTGGGTTCAGATCAGGAGACATACATGGCCACTGAATCACTTTCACCCTGTTCTTCTTCAGAAATGCAACAGTGGCCTTAGATGTGTGTTTTGGATCATTGTCATATTGGAAAAGTGCACGACGACCAAGGGCACGGGATGATGGTAGTATCTTCTCTTTCAATACAGAGCAGTACATCTGTAAATTCATGATATCATCAATGAAATGCAGCTCCCTGACAACAGCAGAACTCATGCAGCCACACAGAAGGACACTGCCACCACCATGTTTCACTGTAGGCACCATGCAATTTTCTTTGTACTCCTCACATTTGCGACACCATACAATTTTGAAGACATCAGTTCCAAAAACATTTATCTTGGTCTCATCAATTCAGAGTTCAAAAGCACAGTAGTCGTCTTCTTTTTCAACACAGGTCCTGGCAAATTCTAGGTGGGCTTTTTTGTGCATGGGCTTTAGGAGAGGCTTGATTCATGGATGACTCCCATGCATGCCATTCCTCTGCAGTGTACCCTGTATTGTGAAACAATCACCCCAGTTTGGCTTTCTACTTCTTCAGCTAACGGCAGTGAACTTGCATGACGATTTTCTTCGACCCTTCTCATCAGAAAACACTCCTGTCGAGGTGTAAACTTTCGTGGATGACCTGGACGTCTTTGTGAGATGGTGTCAGTTCCACCTTTGCTAAATTTTTGTGTCACTTTTGCTACAGTGTTCTTACAGAAAAGTAAAGCTTTGCTGATCTTCTTGTAGCCTTCACCTTGTGTAAAGAAATTATTTTCTTTCTCAGGCCTTGTGACATTTCTCTTCCATGTGGTGCCATTTTTGACAGCATGAAATGGGAAGGGGTTTCATTTGTTAAGTAATGCCCTTTTATAATCAACTGTCTGCTGAACACCTGTTTAATGAAAAATTGGACTCACCTGCAGTTGACTTCTTGTTAATTAGGATTTTGTTGTCTAACATGTAGCTTTGCTCCTAAGACTTTCATTGGGGTGTATTCATTTTTGTAACATGGTCTTGAACTAATTTGTTAGGAAAAATATTTTTGAGTGTGCAATTTAACAAATCTTGTTTGCAATCAATGGACTGCATTTGTGGGAGTAGTATAGTGTCCCATAGAAAATGTTGATTTGGAAAGGAAAAGAACATGTCTTAGGGTCAGTTCACTCCATTCAGTGAGGTGCTTGTTAAGACCATTCATTTTAAATGGGCTGAAATCACATTGCACTGCATCAAAAGTGTTGCATGTACTACTTTACTACTTTTGGAAACACATTGCAACTGGATTTCATGATACTTCCATAAAATGTGATCTGGTGCAGGCAAACTCACTGCATTTGCGACCTGTATTTGGGGTGTCATTAACTGTGATACCTGCTGCAGATCACAACTGTAGTGTGTTTTCCATGCATGTGGAGAAAATGCGCATGGAAAGTGAGTTTCCCGCAGCACATTCTGGTGTGAACAGGAGCCCAAACCAAATTTTACAGCAGATCTCCAGCCAGCTGAAAAAATCACTATTGCTTCTGTATTGTGTAATTTTATGGTAAAGGAAACCTATCATTAGACAAATATGTGGGCTGCCAATTCCAACCTTCTTTTGTCATTTCTCTCTGCCTAGTTGTTAAAAGCTTGAAAACTTTCTGAGCTACTGACCTGGAGTGAGTATAAAGCAAGTCAGAACCACTGACCTGCATATTTGCTCCCGGCAAGTGTGTCACCCATCCTCTGGAACTCCCTGCCCCAACCCATCAGATTATCACCTACTCTCCTCTCCTTTAGGCGCACCCTGAAAACCCATCTCTTCAGGGAAGCCTACCCCACCCCCTGCTAACTTGCCGACCTCCTCCACTCTTCCTACCACTCCATCCCCCACAGCTATCTCCTCCTGTGCCACCATCCCCTCCCTCCTAGATTGTAAGCTTGAAAGAGCAGGGCCCTCGATCCCCTCATGTTTTGCATTGTATTGGTATTGTTCTGTCACATGTTCTGTCCCCCTTTGTAATGTACAGCGCTGAGCGAACTATTGGCGCTTTATAAATACTGTATAATAATAATAATAATAATAATAAAGTGATTCAAAGTATTGAAGACATTGAGTATTATCTTTCCAACCAAGCAAAGTATCCAGGTGGGACTTAGTAATAGCAGCCTATTAATTTCACTTATTTAAGCCTACTCGTTTTTGATGTCACATTTATTTTAAACATATAAATAGATTGTCAGAAATAGATCAAATCCAAATTTTACATTACAAAATTGTCCTAATAATTCCTAGTGACCAAAGGAGAAAGTAAGTAGACATACTTTCTTTTAGTGCTTCTATATCAATAGCCTGGAACAAGAATAAATCTAAGAGCATTGGTAGAGTGGCAAAAAGCATTGTATTCCAGTAAGCAGGGGGAAAAGAGTGCAAGAAAGAGGTTCTGTGAGTACAAGGACATTTTCTTAAAGTATAACTATTTCCAAAAAATAAAAATGTAATCTATTACAGTTTACCGGTCCTTGTATGAGGTGGCTACATTCGGTTTCATTTTAAGACTTTTTTTCCCTTTATTTTCACCAGATAGTCCGGCGCACCTCTGTCCCTGGGTACTACACTCCTCCAAGGTGTCTATAGAGGTGACCATAGTTGTCATGCAGGCTGGACTTCAAACATGTTTGCCTTTTGTTCATCTCAATAGCATGGTGGGAATGGGATTAGATTACACATGAAAGACAACATTGTTTTTGCTTCACACTCATCTCCCAGGTAATGGCTGGGACATTGCATTTCTGGCAAGATCAACAGGTATTTTTTATACTTGATAAAAATGTTCATGGCATGAAAAATTAAAACTAATGCAGCCACCACATCCAGTGGCCATATATTATGCTTTTAGGGTTTAGTAATCCTTAAAGTAATGTTAAACCCAAAGGCAAACATTTTTTTACATTGCAGTTTATCAATTCTTAGATGCGATGGCTATATTACTTTTCTTTTTTAATGCTTTCTTTCTTCTATTTTGAACTGGTGATCTAGCCAGTAAGTCTATTGTTTTTCAACAGAAAACAGATACAGACCATTTAACACTGACAGTGGTGCTTAAAATGATCTTTATTTATTTAAAACCTTTATTCCAAAAGGGGAAACATTTTAGCTTTAGCTGATTATAAAGTATTAGCTAGAGTTCGGCTTCAATTTGTTACTGCATTTAAATTTGGTAGTTCTTATAACATTTCTTTCCCCCAAAACAATGCTGCTGTCCAAAGGTGATCTGGTACTCCTTCATTCAGAGTGGGGGCAGTCTAATACAGGAACTATGCTACTGGCCAGATCACCAGGTGAAAAGAAAGTGAAAAAAGCTTAAAAAAAACGAAACCCAATACAACTACTAAATCTAATGATTCTTAATGTGGAACTTTACCCATACCAACTTGAATCAAAATAATTTACTTTAGCAAGGAAAATAGATTCCATATTAATAATTATGCTACCAGAATTAGTGTGTGCTGTAAATTACCACTAAGATTGTTGGTTCTGTTTCTTCTTGCTGGAGGCTGCCGTTTTGGTCCTGATCAGCAGTAAATCAGATTGGCCTCTAGTAGTTTTGATTTTCATCACAGTGCCTAAAAATAGAGAGCAACTGAGCATGTGCACAGCAGTGAGACAGCGCATTACTGGATTTTAAACAGTATAGGTACTTACCGTATTTTTTGCTCCATAAGACGCACCTGACCATAAGACGCACCTAGGTTTTAGAGGGGAAAAACAAGAAAAAAAAATATTCTGAACCAATGGACTGCAGACACAGTACAGGGGATGACCAGAGACTGCGGACACAGTACAGGAGATGACCAGAGACTGCAGACATAGTACAAGAGATGACCAGAGACTGCGGACACAGTACAGGAGATGACCAGAGACTGCGGACACAGTACAGGAGGTGACCAGAGACTGCGGACACAGTACAGAGGATGACCAGAGACTGCGGACACAGTACAGGAGATGACCAGAGACTGCGGACACAGTACAGGAGATGACCAGAGACTGCGGACACAGTGCAGGAGATGACCAGAGACTGCGGACACGATACAGGAGATGACCAGAGACTGCGGACACAGTGCAGGAGATGACCAGAGATTGTGGACACAGTACAGGAGATGACCAGAGACTGCAGACACAGTGCAGGAGATGACCAGAGACTGCGGACACAGTACAGGGGATGACCAGAGACTGCAGACAGTGCAGGGGATGACCAGAGACTGCAGACAGTGCAGGGGATGACCAGAGACTGCGGACATAGTACAGGAGATGACCAGAGACTGCGGACACAGTGCAGGAGATGACCAGAGACTGCGGACACAGTGCAGGGGATGACCAGAGACTGCAGACAGTGCAGGGAATGACCAGAGACTGCAGACAGTGCAGGGAATGACCAGAGACTGCAGACAGTGCAGGGAATGACCAGAGACTGCAGACAGTGCAGGGGATGACCAGAGACTGCAGACAGTGCAGGGAATGACCAGAGACTGCTGACCTTTGGGGAGGGAGGGGGAGCGGGTACCTGAATTTGACAGGTACCCGCTCCCACTTCCGCGGAGTTGTCCTTCCTTCCTTCTTCCCGGGCCGGCTTCTGTGACAGCTGCGCATGCGCGAGAAGTGCTGCGCTTTGTGAATGGCCCGGCGCCTTCTGGGACCTGTCATGTGTCCCAGAAGACACCAGATCATTCACAAAGCGCAGCACATGCGCAGTGGGCACCCGGCTGTCACAGAAGCCAGCGCGGGAAGACTGTGCAGCGCTGGAGCGAGGAACAGGTAAGGCCCTGCAGGAGAGAACAGCTGAGCGGCCGGCCCGGTATTCTGACATGGTGGCGGCAGAAATATCGGACCGGCCGCTTTATATTCGCTCCATAAGACGCACTGACATTTTCCCCCCTTTTTTGGGGGGAAAAAAGTGTATCTTATGGAGCGAAAAATACGGTACTTTTATTTTATTTATTTATTTTAGGTACTTATATAGAGCTGTCAATTTTTGCAGCGCTTTACATATATATTGTACATTCACATCAGTCCCTAACCCTCAAGGGGTGTACAATCTAAGGTCCCTAACTTACATTCATATACAAGGGCCAATTTAGACAGGATCCAATTAACCTACTAGCATGTCTTTGGAGTGTGGAAGGAAACTGGAGTACCTGGAGGAAACCCACAGGGAGAACATGCAAACCCCAGGTAGGAGGTGCTGTGGCTGGGATTTGAACCAACGACCCTGGTACTGCCAGGCAGAAGTGCTAACCATTTAGCCACTGTGCTGCCCACTTTTAGTGTTTTACATAGCTATACCTTCAAAAAGGGCCAGTATGAAGTGATCTAGCAGGACTTTGTTTTCTGACTAAAGTTCTACTTTAAGCTGCAATATATTACATTTTTGGTTTTGGGTTTAAAAGAGAAGTAGGGCTTTTTTTTCTCCCTTCATTTATACTTACCTAGATGGATGCAGCATTGGTCCAATGCTGCATCTGTCCCCCACAGGCCTTAAGTGTGATAACTCAGCGCTCTCACGACTGCTGATCACTGAGTTCTCACAGCCACTCTGAGCAGAGAGCAGTGACTGTCAGTCACCACTGTCTGCTCTGTCCTCCCAGCGCTCACTGTAGTGCTGGGCTGTGGAGGGAGAGGGAGCTGAAAATTGACCTGGACCCAAAGGGGGTAAAAGTGCTCGGTAGGCAAGTGGTTAATACCACTTTAATTTCTGCATTCACGTTTGTTGTATTTGTAGTTCCACATTATGTCTTCTGCTTGGTAAAGAGCAGTGAGATTAGACACTTGAAAATAATGTGATCACAGAAATCTTGCTAACCTGTTGCTGATCAATATCCACAAACATGTTAAACCAATAACCACTATATACACTGCTCAAAAATAATAAAGGAACACTTTGAAAACACATCAGATCTCAATGGGGAAAATATCATGCTGCATATCTATAGTGATATGGACTGGGTAATGTGTTAGGAATGTAAGGATGCCCCATCATTTGATGGAAATGAAAATTATTAACCTACAGAGGACTGAATTCAAAGACACCCCGAAAATCAAAGTGAAAAAATTATGAATCAGGCTAGTCCATTTTGCTGAAATTTCATTGCAGCAACTCAAAATGGTACTCAGTAGTTTGTATGGCCCCCAAGTGCTTGTATGCATGCCTGACAATGTTGGGGCATGCTCCTAATGAGACGAATGGTGTCCTGGGGTATTTCCTCCCAGATCTGGACCAGGGCATCACTGAGCTCCTGGATAGTCTGAGGTGCAACATGGCGGCGTTGAATGGACCGAAACATGATATCCCAGAGGTTTTCTATTGGATTTAGGTCAGGCGAGCGTGGGGGCCATTCAATGGTATCAATTCCTTCATCCTCCAGGAATTGCTTGCATACTCTCACCTCATGAGGCCGGGCATTGTTATGCACCAGTAGGAACCCAGAACCCACTGCACCAGCGTAGGGTCTGACAGTGGGTCCAAAGATTTCATCCCAATACCTAATGGCAGTCAGGGTGCCATTGTCTACCCTGTAGAGGCCTGTGCCTCCATGGATATGCCTCCGCAGACCATCACTGACCCACCACCAAAACGGTCATGCTGAACAATGTTACAGACAGCATAATGTTCTGAATGGCTTTTCCAGACCCTTTCACATCTGTCACATGTGCTCAGGGTGAACCTGCTCTCATCTGTGAAAAGCACAAGCCACCAGTGGTGGACCAGCCAATTCTGGTGTTCAATGGCAAATGCCAGTTGAGCTCTATGGTGCCGGACAGTGAGTACAGGGACCACTAGAGGATGTCAGGCCCTCAGGCCATCCTCATGAAGTCTGTTTCTGATTGGTCAGAGACATTCACACCAGTGGCCTGCTGGAGGTCATTTTGTAGGGCTCTGGCTGTGCTCATCCTGTTTCTCCTTGCACAAAGGAGCAGATACCGGTCCTGCTGATGGGTTAAGGACCTTCTAGGGCCCTCTCCAGCTGTGCAACCTCTGTAAGATCCAGGTATCGCCTCATGCTACCAGTAGTGACACTGAACCTAGCCAAATGCAAAACTAGCGGAAAACAGCCAGAACAAATGTCAGTGGCCTCCACTGTAAAACCATTGCTATTTGGGGGGTTGTCTCATTGTTACCTAGTGCACCTGTTGTTGATTTCAATAACACCAAAGCAGCTGAAACTGATTAACACCCCCTCCGCTACTTAACTGACCAGGTCAGTATCCTAGGAGTTTAATTGACTTGATACTATACTCTGATTAAAAAGTGTTCCTTTAATTTTTTTGAGCAGTGTATATTAATTTGTGCACAGTGACAGTGGTATCCATTGACATCTTCATACTAGTTATTTCTGTGAGTTATATTGGTGCTGTGAAACTTTTGGTAATTTCTGATTCACAGAATTCCATCATTTGTTTTAATGCATAGTTGAGAAAAGTGGAAAAATAGTGCTGGACCCTTAAGGTTATCTTTTTGGTATTGCTATTATAAAGTATTAATATTGATGTAAATATTCTGGTTCCCGAGTAGTGGGCTTCTACACCTCAGAACATCTCTGTGGTCTCCTTGGCTTGTACTGTAACGTAACAAAAATGGAAACTGAAGCATCACTTCACTGTTAAGAAGTCCAGGAAAAGTCATGGGGACAATCCAAAGAGTATCCAGTGGGAGTTATTTACTAAAACTGGAGAGTGCAAAATCTGGTGCAGCTCTGCATAGAAACCAATCAGCTTCCAGATTTTATTGCCAAAGTTTAATTTGAACAAGCTGAAGTTAGAAGCTGATAGGCTACCATGTACAGCTGCACCAGATTCTGAGTGTACCAATGGTAGTAAATATATCCCAATTAATTTCAGGTTAAGCTCAAGCATAGTCCGTATTTTTGACCCCTGAAACAGATAATCCCTGGATTGTCCTCTTGACTTTTATGGGACAAAAGTTGTATTTGGCCCTTATAGCAGTGGTTTGGTGCTTCAGTTCCCATTTCTGTATTGAAGCACCTTAGTGAAATGCCACTTGGTTGTTCCAAGATAGGACTCAGTGGCTAGGTAATGCATTCCTGTCCCACTTCTGGACCAGGAACACACTTGGGGGGTGTGTTTAAAAAATTCATAGCAATTCACACAGTGAAAGTGCATGTACATTCGTTCTGTGAGAATAGAGCAAAAAACAAATATATTTGTGTGGCTGATGATCTTCTAAAGGCCGTGAAGCTTGTCATTGTGGAACAGCTCCCGTTTCCTTCGACTTTAACTAGTCTAGCAGATAACTGGAGAGAGCACCACTTGGCATTGAAAATGATCCAAGCTTACATGGTAGATTTAAACCTACTTAAAGACAAAGGGAACAAAATCCAGAAAACATTCTTTAGTTGATGACTTCATGGTTGAGGTTGAACAACTGCTATTAGGTGAACATCTAACACAGCTGGAGATGCTAATTAATTCTATGACAACTGTTTTTGGAACCTCTCTTGATTGTGAGGATTCAGATTCTGGGTTTAAAAATGTTATGAATAGAATTAAGCAAATTTGTTGCCCTTTAACACCATGAGGAATGACATCAAGGGGTGTATTTATAACATTTTTGCATAGCTGTTAGTCCATTGAAACATCAAAATACACAGTGGACAAAAGAAATATGCACAATTAAGGGATGTTGTGCAAAAGTGGTGCTGGCTGACAGTATGTAAAATGCCAAAAAAAAATTCCGATGTCTTCCTTAGGAAGTAGAATATACAGGGCAATGGGAATTGTTAGAGAAAAAAAATCAAATGCCCATACACACAAACGTTGAATTGGATAGACTTGGGTCTTTTTTCAACCTTATAAACTATGTAAAGTAAATGATTCCCAGAGCTACCTCTGATGTACTCTGATGCAGGAATGCTGAAGTACATGAGCTCCGGGGGCTTTTTATCCAAGGTGTATGGATAGGGTACTGTTTGATATAAAACCAATGAAAGAGGTAAGCAGCAGGCGACCGCTTCTGTGCACTAAGGTCCAGGACAAGAAAGTCTTGCTGAAGGGATATTCAGTAGGAGCTGACTCAGAAGAGCAAGTCATTGCAAGAGCAGCAGAATATCATAAAGTTTGAATGCTGCAGAATTAGGATCCTGGAATATTTGGACTTTTTTTTACCTATTTTTCTGCTAAATCTGTTCCTATAGTACCTTTATTGGTTCCTTTTTTATGCTGGGGATAGTCTAGGCACTGTCAAGATATTAGTCCTTTGAATTCTTACAGGATTGTAAAAGTAATCAGTCCCTGCATGTAGCCAATATAATTATTGGTTCTCTACATGAAAACAACATGCTTGTTGTAAATTGAGAAACAGGAATCATTGTAGACTTTGATTTTACTACAAATGCAGAAGAGAAATGTTTTCCCACCCCCAATTGTTTCCCACTGTGAACAGCTCCTGAATTAAAGACAGAACTGATTGCTTCTGCTGCTACAAACACATATGCCTATGGAATGATCTTACTATGGCTCTGCAATGGTAACAAAGGTATTCCAATCAGACCAAATGGAACTTTTGATCTAAAGAGCATTGATGCAAAATGCCAAAGTAAAGGTCTTCTACCCAGTTTATTTTTTTGTGACAATTGCATGTAGGCCAAAATTGAAGCTTTAAATATTTTCTCTTTGTCAAAGCAGATGTGCCTGACAAAGATGAAGAGTTTGATGTGAAAGCAACTGCCAACTTTGCCTAAACAATCCAATGCTTGTGGCAGAAAAAATATTCTATCTGTTTATGCAGCTCATTCTGTAAAGCTTTAAAAGTAGTATTAAACTGCAGTTTACCAATCATTAGATGTAGTAGCTGCATCATTTTTTATTTTGTTTGGCTTTTTCCATTTCATTTTCCCTGGTGATCTGGCTAGTGACACATTTTCTATATTGGTGAGACACCACTCTGGATGAATGAGCACAGGGGGCATCATTGTCAGTCTGGGCGGGATGGGAGTGTTTTTAATTTAATGTTAGCAGATTTGAATCAGGGGCGGACTGACCATTTGGAAACTCGGGCACTGCCTGAGGGCCCGGGGTCAGTAGGGGGCCCCATGAGATGCCCCTGGTATCTTTTTCATAGGCTTTTTTGAGTTTGGGCAAGGACACAGGGGCCCCATGATCCCCTATTGCCCATTGGCCCTATGAGTTGTCAGTCAACCCCTGATTTGAATACAACAACAAATTAAAGCCAAACTCTAGCTGACACTTTATAATCAGTTACAGTATTAGGTTTTTTTTCCCTTTTGGGATAAAGGTTTTAAATGAACAAAAAAAAGAGCTGATCATTTTAAACACCCTTGTCAGTGGAAAACGGATTATCTCATCCATGTACTGTAAACTGATACATTATGCTGGAGAGTTTATTCCTCTGAAAAGCAACAGGCTTGCCGGCAGGATCATCAGATGAAAATAGAAGAAAGAAAGCCTAAAAGAGGAAACTAATATAGCCATCACATCTCCGAATAGGTAAGCTGCAATATGATAAACGTTTCCTTTTAGGTTTAATACTGCTTTAAGTTTGTATAAGCAACTACTGAATAGGATACTGTTTTGTGAATGCTTTTTAAATAGTTATATAATTTTCCATCCTGTTCTATTAAGTCATAGTGACTATTTTAATTTGCTTATTAATAACCGCATACAAAAGTTTCAAAATTAACAGCATGTAGCAGTATAAAATTGGCAAGCAGCAGGATTATTTTAATCAGGGATAATAGGCCTAACTGGTGTATAAATTTACAAAACACTCTGCGCTAAGTACTAACTAATAGCCTATAGCAGCTGCGCTATATCTTAAACAGAACAGCTAAAATATTATTAAGGCACAGCGCTAATATATAACAATAAATAACACATTGTAAAAACAGTCTGAAATCAGGCTAACAATAAAACTGTGAACTATTAAATAACCAGGTGACTTAATAAAATAATACTCAAATAATCATGGGTCTTTTTTTCTTGTGTACTGTATCATTACCACTGTGATAGTGAATAAAAATTTCTTATATGCAAAGTTAAGTAAAATTACATATATATATAAATATATATATATATATATATAAAATACCACTAACTTAATGGCAACTTACGTGTAATTTGTGTTTCCTGGTACTATACAAATACTCTACCACACGTGAAAAAAATTAGCTCAATGATGTGAATATCAGAATGTCATTAAAGCGGAACTTAACTCTCCCAGTCGACATTGACTATTTTTATTTCTTATGCTGCCAGCTGTAGTAAATAGATAGGAAAGAATATCATATTTACTTGTTTTACACATTTTTTTTACATTTCTTCACTTACTTCCTGGTTTCCTGCTTAGGCAAATTATGCCATACATACCAGGAGTTTTCAGAAGGGGAGGGAGGGTTCTCAGCTCAACCAATGCATGAGCTAAGGGCAGATGGATTCCAGGAAATAAATGGTACATGAATAATTTGCCCTTAATCAAGATGTCCACTGCCAGAAATTCTAGGGGGTGTTTTTCAAAATGTTTTCTCAGAAAAATAAAGCATGGACTCATGGATGGATGCGTGAGTTTACTTTGAATATTAACAATGAATAAAATAGCATTTTTGGTTTCTGGTGCTCAGATGTAATGCAGTTTCACTTAAACGCAATCTGTATAGTCCATAAAAAATGTAGCGCTCACCCCACAGACTAGCCACTGTTTCCTAGCATCCCCTGTTTTCAGTGCCCATGACTGTGAAAGAAGCACCACACTCCCTGACACACTTGTGGCTTTAAATAGATCTTAATGAACAGCCAAAAGCATTGCAGGAAAGAAATGAGTGGGCAAGCAACAATGATAATACAACTCAATAGAGCAGCTAAATCAGCACACAATTATAACAAGAGAGAAAATATAATAAACAATTGTAAAGAACAGCAAATTACTGAGGTGACCCGACTGAGAGGTAAAGACACTAATACATCTAAACCACTGGCCAGTGGGTGTAAGTACGATTAACTAGTTCTGGGGCCCTGGATTTCCCATTGGAGTGCTCACCGTCTCACTCAAGAGTATTTATATTATGATGGGAGAAAATTAAAGGGTACAAGGTCGATTCTCTTCACAGACATGGAATGGGTTTCTATGGCTGAGCAGCTGCATCCAAGCATTACGTGCAATTCACAGCATCAGATGTAGTAGTGTAAAGCACGCCGCCACTGGACTCTAGAGCAGTGAAGATGTGTTCTCTGGAGTGACCAATCACGCTTCTCTGTCTGGCAATCCGATGGACATGTCTGAGTTTGGCGGTTGCCAGGAGAACAGTACTTGCCTGACTGCATTGTGCCAAGTGTAAAGTTTGGTGTAGGGGGGATTATGGTATGGGGTTGTTTTTCAGGGATTGGGCTTGGCCCCTTAGTTCCAGTGAAGGGAACTCTTAAGGTGTCAGCATACCAAGACATTTTGGACAATTTTATGCTCCCAACTTTGTGGGAACAGTTTGGGGATGATCCCTCCATGTTCTAACATGACTGTGCACCAGTGTACAAAGCAAGGTCCATAAAGATATGGATGAGTGAGTTTGGAGTGGATGAACTTGACTGGCCTGCAGAGAGTCCTGATCTCAACCCCATAGAACACCTTCGGGATGAACTAGAGTGGAGACTGCGAGCCAGGCCTTCTCGTCCAACATCAGTGCCTGATCTCACGAATGAGCTTCTGGAATAGTGGTCAAACATTCCCATAGACACACTCCTAAACCTTGTGGACAGCCTTCCCAGAAGAGTTGAAGCTGTTTTAGCTGCAAAGGGTGGGCCAACTCAATATTGAACCCTACGGATTAAGACTGGGATGCCATTAAAGTTCATATACATGTAAAGGCAGGAGTCCCAAAACCTTTGGCAATATAGTGTATGTAGACTGACTGGGGGCTATGTGTGATGATATGTACGGTATCACTATCACATGTCAAAGTTGCAAAATTGTGCTTAGGCATTAACATTAATTTGTTTTATCTTTAGGCAGGAAGGGGTCAAACAAGTGGTCAAATGTCCTCTCAAAACTTCCAATGATCCTGATGGGTCTTCTAACAGTCAAGTGAGATGTTATGGTGCACACACACAGTTTCTCCCTCAAACTGGTGATGAAACTGCAGCCTCCACCACCCCTGGAGTCTGTAGCCGTTGCACCACACAGTACCTTAACTCAAAGTTCACAACATTCTTTCCTCACACAGGTCCTGGTGGTAGGCACTCTCAGACAGCAATGGCAGATTCTCCGTCCTCATGCTAGGCAGAATACAGCAGGTCTCAGCACTCATTTTTTCCCTTCTCTGGGTAATGTGGCTGCACACACTAGATAGATTGGAAAGCTGGTCTCCCAGTAGCAGTTCAGTTCACAGCAGGCAGGCAGGCAGCCTGGAGCCCTATACAGTACCTGTGTTCAGTGACCTTTCTCTCCAGTAGCAGTCAATCAAAGATCCTTTTCTACTTCTTGTTTCAGTCTGTAGCACCTGTGCCTACAATCTGTGTATCTCCACATGTATCTTTCTGTCCACCTGGGTTCTTTTTTCTCTTTCTTGTTCTGTTTGTTCTCCCTAGGCACTTTGGGAAATGTATTTCCTGCTGCTCCTTCCACAGAGCTGAGTCAAAGTGTGGAAGCACCTCTCACATCTCCCATCAGCCTCTGTTCCTCCCATTAGGCTTTTGTCACTTCCAGGAGGCACAGCGATTAATATCCTCTTCCTCTGTGTCCTGGGTGATGGACAGGGTTTACTTGAGCTACAAATACAACCTAGCAGTAACATCAACAGTGATAATAGCTCTGCTACATAAGTGATAACATCCAACTGCTGGAACCAGTGGCTGCCAATAATATCCAACACAGACCCACCTCATGCTGAAAAATACGCCACACTCCCCATGTGCCTTATGTGACCCACTTATTCAAGTGAACTCAACAGATTTTATTGCCCTTTAAATTAATAAAAGAGCAAGCAGAATTTTTCACAGATAGGGATATGTACAACCTCTTCCACCAGCTTGTCCAACTGAATGTTACATCAGCAGCGCTCCACAATAACATAATAGGAGAAGAGGGAGTCTCTTCACAGTGTAAACACTTTTTTATTGTATATAAGAAACAAGATAAAATCGCACATACAATTTATAGTGCTACAACCAGCACCAGCTAATGCACTCAATGCCCTCCTCTCCTGTCCTTCCTGAGAGTGAGCAGTGTATCGGCGTACATGATGACATCACTGACCTCGCCCAACACATTTGGTAACTTCTGAATTTCTTTATTAGCACTATCAATCAAATGTTGCAGACAGATATTAGTGCTTATAATAATTTTTGGATGTACAGATTTGTACACACAAGCAGGACACTGCAATTCAAAGAACTCAGGCATAATTTGTAACGTAGACATAAACCCAACTACCAAATGTGATATAAGCCTTAACAGCTTTTGTTAGTGATATAAAGGTTCTTGTTTGGGTGCAGGGACGGACTGACCATTTGGAAACTCGGGCATTGCCGGAGGGCCTGGGGTCAGTAGGGGGCCCCGTGAGATGCCCCTGGTACCTTTTTCATAGGCTTTTTTGAGTTTGGGCAAGGACACAGGGGCCCCATGATCCCCTATTGCCCGGGGGCCCCATGAGTTGCCAGTCCGCCCCTGTTTGGGTGCTTTGTGTTTTGTCCCTGTCTATTACAATCTCCTACCTGTAAATCATTCTGTCACTTGCCTTCCCAAAGGAAAAAATAAAGAGTGTATTAATTAAAAAATCTGCAGCACTATTCATCCTGTGAAACAGTATATATATGTTCTTTCTGTGCAAATGGGGGCAAAATCAAATGTTAATAGGCTATTTTCTCTGCCGGTTAAATGTTATTCATTTGTACAGAATAGAATGAATCAGAAAAATACAGCATTATGGGTACTAGATGGGGCTGATTATAAATTCTTATTTACTTTGACTGCCAGCTCTATCTATGACTGTATTTTCCCAATCCACTTGTTCCATAATTTAAAAAAAAAATGCAGCATGTTGTACTTTTGTTGACTGCACTGGAGCACAACGCACTGGTGTGAACTAGGCCCATTGGATTACATGGAAAACATCTTTATTGTTCCTGCTTGGCAGGTCACTGATCTGGTACAAGCATTTGAATTTTAGGTATCAGGATTCAGAGATCATAGGGGTGTATTACAAATTAATTGAGATATCCATCCTGTGAAACTGCAGGTACATTAATTGTATGTGAATGAGGCCAAAAAATGTGTTATTAGGCTATTTTCTCTCCAGGTCAAATGTTATTCATTCCTACAAAATTAAATCAGGAAAATGATGGTCACTAGATGGAGCTGATGATCATAGGAATTGAGTACTTGTTTAATATGATCATCAACTTCATCTAGTGGTATGTACATGCAGTTTTACCCTTTGTTTGTTTTGGGTCAGTGACTTAGGATTTAGAGAAACTAGAATGAATACAAAAGCTGCTAAGAATTAATGTTCAAAAATAAGTTGGCAATAGCAGCTCCCATATTGATATCCAGACAGGTACCCCTTTAATCTGTTGAAAATATTCAGCAACAATGAGCCTCTTATGTATAAAGAAACACACGCGCACATAACAAAGACCCCATGATGTAGGTAGCTGCACAAATAACCGCGCTGGTCTTCTTCTTTTTTTTTTTTTTTTTTTAACGTCACTGGAAGAATAGCAGTCATTATTTGTGATAACCAAAAAGCTCTGTGATTATTAAAGGTGACAATGGCTAGAAAGAGCTACACAATTCATAGCTGATTACATTTGTGGATCCCAGATGGCAAAAGATCAGTATAAATATCTTTTTTTTTTCTGCAGTCTCACGCTTAACAGATGTGCCTTTTCTGCTGCTTTGTGCTCTGAATACAACTGTGTTTTTTTATGCGTTGCCTACATTATTTTTAAGGGAATGATAAATACCTGCAGTCCTGTGCAGCAAATATAAATGTATGTTTAAAGCAGATCTGACATTTTAACATCTGAAACTATATATGCCTGCTATTACATTTATTAGCCAGAGCACCTTCCTATATGCGCCTCTATGATTTTGATGCCCATTGTAGTTAGGTCTTGCGTTTTCGAAATTCTCAGTTAAGCAATGCCTAACTGACATCACATTTTCCAAAAAGGGCACCTCAGTGGCCATTAAGGTCACTCTTATTGGAAAGGGTTCAAGAGGTAGGTATGACTTAGCCCAGAATTCCCAGGTATGGATATTTGAGAAAGTACTTATTCTTAGTTAGCAATAAATAAAGTTTAGCCATTTCACTGTCAGAGCCGGTTTTGCTCTGAAGGACTGAAGATTGCATAAAACTCCCAAAATATTACATATTTTCTGAAAGGAGAGAATAAAATAGCAGTAGCTCCAATTTTTTATGTTACACAATCTTACTACAAAGGTGTAGGAAAAGCAAAGTTTCAGTAAAAAATACACTAAAGTTAATTTTAGGGCACACAAACTCAACAAATTACCCAATTTTGCGTAAAATTTAAAAGATGAGCCCGTGAAATGGTGACAAACTGCAGTAGCCTATATATTCTATAGGCAACACTTTGAAAACCACCTATAAGTCATTGGTTTAGTGTTACAGAGGAGGTCTGGTGCTAGAAATATTGCTCTCACTCCAGCATGCGCAGCGTGACGTGTATCACAATCATCATTTTCATGCATAACATGTGCATTTACCTTTGTACATGTGTATATGTGGGGAAGGAGGGCCTCAAAAATTTGGGGAGTGCGTCATTTTTTACAATTTAAATATTTTTCTTAGTTAGCTTTTTTTTCATCACATAAGGGACAAAAAGTTCCCATGTGATGATTTTTTGGTGACAGGTTCTCCTTAATGAGACATATGGAGACTAAAAGACCCTGCATGTCTCCCTTGTGCTCCACTGAATCTAATGCAGTGCAGATCGCATTGCATTACATTCTTTCCTGGCCATAATGGCTAAGGAAAATGACAGGGGACCCAGAAGTGACATCAAACATGTTGCTTCTGGGTCAGCAACAAGAAGGGGAGGAGAGAAGACATGTGTCAAGCTCAGCTCCTTTCCCCCTAACTGGTGGCACCCACTATGCCTATCCCGGGCCTGCAGATGGGTAATCACAGTCCAGGATACAGGGTTAGAGTGCACACGGGGGAGGGAGGGTGCCAGATACTGCCAGAGGCTCTGGGCTGTTTTCATCTGACAGGTGGTAGTCTGCTGACCAGCAACCCCCCCCCCCCCTTCACCACCACCACTTTCAGGGCCATATGATGTATGGTAAATAAGAACTAAAAAACGCGATAGGGCTCTATTGGATGTTAAAAAAACATAGCAGCTGGCACAATACCATAATACATAGCTTAATAAACATCACAAAACAATAGATAAATTAAAATGCATGTGCAATACAATAGTGCAATGCAAATATATCATATTGAAAATAATCAAACAAAGAAATCCAAACGTGAAGCCAAAAACTGTGAATTCCTTGGTTCTTCAACTATGAGAGAAATGACAGATATGGATAACAAATGCCACCAAACTACTTAATGATAAACCACACAGCACCTCGGTGTACAACAGAGGGAGGCTTACCAGAATCATATGACCCCCAAATTAAGAGTGGTCAACCAGCGCTTGTGTATCAATCCAAGATATCTTTTCTCAAAACCACATGTCAAATGATGGCACGTCTGTGTTGTATCAGATCGCTGTGCATACTGTATACTTAATTGGACATAGTATGAAAAAGAAAAAGACATGCTCTCCATAGTGCAATCCCAATTAAAACACAAATGTAATGTGGTAAATGCACTTACAATGAAAAGATGGTAACCAGGCACTTCATATCATATAAACAACTCATGTTCCAGAATCCAGGATGGCTGTGGTGGGATAGCGTATGCGTAGTGGCGTGTTTTCCATCTCTACCCTTCCTCAAATATGACGTCATCAGGAGCATGGACCTGGCAGTGAGAGGGTTAAAATTACTTGGGCCACTTTTTTACTTTTCTCTCAGCCAGATCCATTATAAAAGATCAGAGAAAAAAAAACATAAGAGAAAAGGGATGGACAGCACAGAGAAAGTAGAATAGGGTGATCAAAATAAACCAAACTATTAAAATACTAGAACTCTTGGCCACCATATATCCCACACTTAGTCCCCTGAGTACTAGATGTCAGCTTACGGAGGGTACATTTCTTCACATAGTCTGGACCTGCCCTAAGATTCATGTCTTTTGGGAATCTGTTCTCAGCACTATTAGTTCAGTATGTTAAACTCTTTTTTTTTTTGGCCTCCTTTTATGCCCATAGGAAGATCCTTCTCAACTGGAAGTCTCCCTTACCTCCTCCCTTACCTCCCAGTGCATTCTCATGGTGCACTGCCATCAACGCAGTACTGCCTTTAATTAATCTAAGAAAGAATGCTCCATGAAGTCTGACAAAATCTGGTCAGCCTGGATAGATTTCCGAGGCAATGCTAGAGGCATTGTAGAGCAATTCATCCCCAAACTTCATAACAAAGGCAATGTAAATAAGTAGTAGTCAGTTTCTTAGCAGCTTTAGCTCACCCTGTTCCTTTTCCCTGTGGAAACGTAGCTTTTCAGTTTAAATGCAGGGGCTCTGGGAGACAAAGCAGCTTGAGGTAAAGTTGCTGAGAAAACAACTAGTGCCTGACTATGGGGTCTCTGTTATGGGCTTTGAGGATAAATTGCTCAACAATGCCTGCAGTTATAGAGGTGTATGAAGTCTTCTTTTAAAGCTTACAGTATTTACTGTTTGATCAGAATTTATAAATGTTGATAGCCCATTCACAGGTTCTCTTTAGGCACTAGTCAACCACTGAATTAAAGAGGAGTTCCAGACCCTGGCTCCCCTCCCCCAAAAAATTAAAAGTCAGCAGCTACAAATACTGTAGCTGTTGACTTTTAATTTTAGATCACCTGTCTATATCTGTCCAGGGATCCAGCGGTGTCCTCACACCAAGCTGATTCTTCAATGTCAGGAGCTGGCACCGCCATCTTGACTAAGGGAAACCAACGGTGAAGCCTTGCAGCTTCACCGCCGGTTTCCTATCGCGCATCGGTGAAGAGTGCTGTGCTTTGTGAATGAGCCACAGTCCTCTGGGATCTTGGAAGTGTCCCAGAGGGCTGTGCAGGGAGCCGAAATTCTGGCTCAGTTTGCCGCAGAGAACTGAGCCAGGAGTGGGAGCAAGTACCTGTCAAAACCAGATACCCACTCCCCCCAAAAGGTGCCTTATGTGGCAGCGGAGGAAGGGGGCAGAAAAGCAAAACTTCCACTTTTGCATGGAACTCGAATTTAAGGAAAGAGTCAAACCCGATCTCTCATGTTAGCTGGGTTGTCTGCCCTTTTCTGCTCTCCTTAGCTAACTTTTGGTTACAAGGTATAATGGACATCAACTAACCAATATGAAATAGGGAACAGATAAACAGATGGAATTCAAAGCAATCAGTAAATAACCGGTCACTTTTCCCTAATACAGCACCCAGGATTTTATATACTGCTGTGTGCAGAGCAGAATAGTTTCCGTACAGGCACATGGAGGTGTCTGAACTGTCAGGCTGCCAGTTTGCTTCAGCAGGAAACCATGATGAAAGAATCTTTGAAAATATTTTTTAACATCAGATTTCTCTTTAGATATGTTCAGATCATAGGTTTTTATATGGCCATTTTTGTTTCTATTTATCTTTTTAAAAAAATAACATGCAGGGTGCAGCATGCTGATGTGTTTGTATATGTTGCTTGCTCAGAATATATGTTATCTTTTCTGTCACACATGAATAGATGGAAGAACTGCCATACTCGTTTGTAAACTGTTATAAAACTGAGTCAAATTAGAATGATGTCCAAATTCAGCATCAGTAAAAGTCTACATATTTTTTTATACATAGTAAAACTTTTCTATGCCATCAGTACAGTTACTGTGCTCCAACGTTTTAAACTACCTTCAGCTCTTTGGATGGGAACTAACCAAACTTTCAGACCTAACTTTAATCTAGGTCTATACTTGCCTGTGTTACTAATGTACGCAATATTTGCCCTCTAAGCATTTAGGCTCCAAACACCTTGTGATCGCCTCTGTCCTCTGGCTCTTTGCCCCACTAGTGTTCCATTAGGTCTGGCAGATGATCAACCATTGGACAATCCGTGGGAGCGACTGGGGTGTGGACTCCCACCCTGCCTTTGGGAGAAGGTAAAGGTAAAGTAAAAGTGATAAAAAGTTGCAAAAGTGGCGTATTAATACTCCTTTGTGTTTATTCAGTAAAGACAATCATGCGGCTTGCATTTTGGCCAATTATTGCTGAATCAGCTAAATTCTGAGCCGCGAATGCCCTGTTCGTACCACCTGGCTCAACAAAAGTCAACTGCACAATCAATTTTTGCTGAAGTACTGTAGATGGCTGGCTGAACAGCACCAGTATTCAATAGGATGCCAGCACAATTTGGGTATTCTGACAGCCCCTGGAGCCAGCTGTCAGAATATAATACACGGCAAGGGAAATGCATCAATCTGCTCTAGAGGAATTTGTTAGGCAGGCCATAGAAAAGATGATTATTTTTTTTCCTGCAAGCACAAAAGAAAACTGCTTGATCCCCCTCTCAACACAGTCAGTGTCGCTCTAGGAATCCCTCCTGCGGAGCTATTGTGTTTTCCCAGGGGAATACGCGGGGAACTTTCCCTGCCGGGAGGACTAATTAATGCTAGAAATCCGATATGCTGGTTGTACCCAAGTCGATTCATGGATCAACTTGGGTGCAATCAGCCTGCCCATACATGGATCGAATTTCTGCGAGTGTACAGAAAGCTTAAAGTGGAGCACCACGCAAAAGAGGAATCTCCGCTTGTCTGCCTTCTCTCCTTCTCCGCTGCCACATTTGGCACCCTTTGGGGGGAGCGGGTACCTGGTTTTGACAGGTACACGCTCCCACTTCTGGCTCAGTTCGTCACGGTGAACTGAAGTTCGGTCCCCTATTCTTCCCCTGCAACCTTCTGGAACCTGTAAAGTGTCTACTTTACACATGCACAGTGGGAAATTGGCTGTGAAGCCACAAGGCTTCATTGCTGGTTTCTCTTTTTAAGATGGCGGCACCAGCACCCTACAGTTGATTGAAGAATCCGCTCGGGTGAGGACACCGCTGGGTGTCTGGACAGGTTAGTGCCCTAATATTAAAAATCAATGGCTACAGTATTTGCAGCTGCTGACTTTTAATTATTTTTTGAGGGGGGGGTGGAACTCCTCTTTCAGGCAGGGCAAACAGCAACCTATAAAAACTAAACAGAAATAGTTTCTTTACTGATCTGAAAAATCTGTACAGGACACTGAAAGCATTCTGTTATTGTACATTACAATTGATTTTCTTTATCATACATCAGGGGACACAGCAGGCTATTCATCACTACGTGGGTTATAGGCCACCTATAGGTGAATGGACACTGGCCGACTAATCAGAGAGGAGGTCCTCCCCTATATAACCTCTCCTACACAGAAAGTACTTCAGTTTTCGCCAGTGTCTGTAAGGTGGATGGTCACTGCAAGTGTTGCTTGTGCTCCTGGAGAATACCGAAGGTAGTATTCTTTAGGTTCCTTCGAGAAACATGGACTTTAATTGGATCCATTCAGAAATCTGTGAGCCAAAATGGTACCTGAGCCTCAGTGAATAAAGAGAAGAATCCTTGGGGTTTTGCCTGTACTGGAGCCTTACGGCACTGGACCCCATGCAGATGGAACCCTGTGCAGTTTTAAATCTGACCAAGGCACTGACCAGACAGGTGCTATACAGGTCCGAAGCAGTGGCCCCACATTATGGGGGCCGGGTCCTTGAAGGTCTGTATGACAATATCCGCCGTGATGGGTGAAGGTTGGTGCCTAGTGGAAGTCAGGGAGCAGTTGCAGAACTGGTAAGATATCTCCTTTTTTTCTCTCTGTAAAAAAAGAGGAACAACAAAGCTCAAATTTGGAGGAAAAAGGAGAGGTCTTGTTGTCTGACTGGGTTTCCACCAAGGGGAGTGTTTGCGGCATTTTTTCCCTGGATATGCTTACTTGTTGTTTTGACTTGAGCCACTAGAGGGAGTGTGGCCAGCCATCAGCCATAGGGTGCGTGCATGGTGGGGTGCATGCGCATTCAGCGTGAGTGTGTGTGCATGAGGATCGCGTGCGCATTCGCAGTAGTGGCCAGAAACAGAAGTCAGTCATATTTGTGTATCAGGAGGCCTGGGAACACGTGAGTTGCTGCTGCTGCCACTGAGTGATTCCTGTGCAGGCTATTCAGTGGGGCACGGGAGTACTCCCCTGAGGGGGAAGGATTGACCAGTCAATCAGGAGCCGCCCTTGGTGGCTCATAAGGTCAGCAATTGCATTCAGTGGCACATTACTTGCATAGCTGTATCTTTTGATCTGTGTTTACTAGTAGAGGTGCACAGATTTTTACGCTGTCTTAAGTAATGTCTTACAGAAAGCGGAGTGGGGGAGGTACAACAGGAAAGAGCCGAATGTCCACTGTAATATCGTCTCCTGAGAGGCCAGAAGCGACTAGACAGTTTGAGCCACTACATTTATCTGGCATTGTGGCGACTGCTTGGAAGACTGTTGTTACAGGGGGATACTCGGCTGAGGATTTGGTGGATGTTTCTTGTGCTTTATGTTTTGCGGTTGATGCGCTTAAAGATTCAATTCAGCAAATTTCTTGCTTGCCCTCTTATCAATGCACATGCGTAGGGTTTGTGGCTGAAAAGTTGGTCGACAGAACTGCCATGCAAAAAATTATTGTCAGGTTTTCCCTTTCATGGAGAACAACTGTTTGGGGAAGATTTGGACAAATATATCCAAACGATTTCAGGGGAAAAGAGTTCTCTTCTACCCTTTAAAAGGAGATTCAAGCGCCCTTTTTTTAGGGTGTCAGGGGCTTCAGTTGCTGGCCTCTCATCTACCAGGCAGACGTTTTGCCACACATAGGTCCCAGCCTCCAGAGGTAGAACTCAGAATCAAAACCTGAGGAGGCTCTGGGTGCAAAAGTCATCCAAGGCAGATCCAAAGTCCTTCTCCTTATGAAGGGCGCCCCGACTCAATCGGGTGCGGGGAAGGCTTTGGAATTTTGTTGCTGCCTGGAGTGCTCTAATCCAAGACAAATGGGTCATGTCCATGATTTCTCTGAGGTGCAGACTAGAATTTCCACTCCCTATTTTCTAAAGTCAAATGTACCCATAAATCCAGAGAAGAGAAGAGCTTTATTACAGGCACTCAACTGCCTATTGTCCCAGGGGTGATCACGGAGCTTCCAGTGGACAAATTGTTTCAGGGGTTTTATTCAAACTTGTTTACAGTCCCAAAGCTAAATGGGGATGTAAAGCCCATTTTGGACCTCAAGGGGCAAAATCAGTTTCTGAATGTTCAGTCTTTTCGCATGGAATCGGTTTGTTCAGTTGTGGCCTCCTTACAGGAAGATATTTTAGCATCCATAGACATCAAGGACGCATACTTACATGTGCCAATATTCATTCCTCACCAAAGATTTCTGTGGTTTGCAGTAGGGGCTCAGCATTTCCAGTTCATAGCACTACCAATTGGGCTGGCCTTGACTCCCAGAGTTTCCACAAAAATTCTTGCTCCAGGTTTGAGGCTACTCAGAAATCGGTGGATATCGGTCATAGGTTATCTAGATGATCTCTTGCTCAGAGGTCGGTTAGTGTCAGGTCAAAAGCAGGATGTTAGTCTTATGATGCAGATCCTGAAACAGCTGAGCTGGGTGCTCAAATTCAAGAGGACAGCCCTGAAACCAGTGCAGAGCCTGGAGTATATGGGGATGGTCCTAGACATGGTTCAGGCAAAGGTATTTCTGCCTCCAGGGAAACGTTAATCTCTGGGGAAACCAAGTTTACAGTTTGAAGGCCAAAAGGTATCCTTCAATTTGCCTCTTTTTGAGGTTGCTAGGGAAGATGGTGTCCTCGTTTGGGGCTATTCCCTATGCCCAATTCCACTCCAGACCACTACAAAGGTACATTCTGACTGTTTGGAGCAAGAAGATTCCAGCCCTGGAGTACTGAATATCTTTGTCTCCAAAGGTACTGCAAAGCCTCGATTGATGGTTGATTACTCACAATTTGGAAAGAGGGAGATCCTTTTCGACCAATGATGTGGAAATTGGTAACAACCGATGCTAGCCTTTCAGGTTGGGCAGCTGACCTGGAGGAGGCCACAGTTCAGGGAACATGGTTTCCACGGAAAAGGGTTCTACCCATCAATATCCTGGAACTTTGAGCAGTGAGGCTGGCTCTGAGGTATTGGGCATCCAGGCTTCAGAGTTAGTCTGTGAGGATTCAGTCCGACAATGAGTCAAGGTGCTCAGGAGGAGGTGAATTACATTCTGACCTGGGCACAGAAATATGTACCATGTTTGTCAGTGGTGTTCATTTCAGGGGTGAAAAATTTGCAGGCGAATTACCTCAGTCACCAGCAGTTGATTCCAGGGGAATGGGCTTTGCATCCCAAGCTTTTCAAGGGAATCTGCCAGCGGTGGTATTGCCCGGAAGTAGATCTGTTGATCAGTTTGATACTAAAAATTTAATGCATCTTGGTCATTCATTACAACAACTAGGGTGTGATCAGAACTCATTGAAGCGTCATTCAGTATTTACAACTGGTTTCTCTAGATAGATCAGTAATTCACAGCAAGAAATGATTTGATCCTGGCAGTATTATACATGTTCTCAGATGAATCTCGGTATATATGCAATATTCTGACATTTCTATTTTTCAGCTTTAGTTCATAAAGGTTATTTTTTAAAAAAACACCTACACCATCCATTGCAAAATTGATGTGGTAACGTTAATACAGGTTAATAAAATGAGCTAAATGCAAATTCAGTATCTTTAATTAAAACTAATGATCATCACATGGAGAGAGTTATAGAAAGCTTCAAACCCAATCATTTTATTAATTGATTACCCACATGGGGTAAAATTGTGCCATTGCAATTGGGTCCATTACCATAACTTGTACAACTCTATGAACAATCCTCATTGTCCTTTATGGTAATCTTTGTCCTTCTGTATCAACTTTTCCTTTTGCTTTCTCTCTTAAGTTGCCAATAATAATGATACCATTTTTTTGTCTTTATTCTCTTTGTTCCTGTTAAATCTCAAGATATGTATGTGATTTTTAAATTCTCAATTTATTGTCATTAGTAAGTATTCCTTTGCAAAAACTCAATAAACATATTGAAAAAAATAATTCTGGCTGTTGACCCTGAAAAACACTGATGCTTATCAAGTTCAGGCTCTTACAAACCTTGGTACACATAGGGGTTGATTTACTAAAGGCAATTAGACTGTGCACTTTGCAAAATGAGATTGCACTCTGTAAGTGCAGTTGCTCCAGAGCTTAGAAAATAAGGAGAAGCTCTGCTGACTTCCATAATCCAATCATGTGCCAGTAAAGATGCTGTTTTTTTATTTTCCTTGCATGTGATTGGGTATTTTTGGCAAGTGCACAGTCTATTTGCCTTTAGCAAATCAAACCCATAGGGGTTGTAAGAACTTGATTCACCTAGAGCAGTGTACTTTATGCTTTTTCACCTAAAGCATAAAGTATGTTTCTCTAGGTCAGGGGTGCTCTTTTGAAGAGCAAGGACCACTTAAGTGATTTTGTAACTGTTTGTGGGCCACAATAAAATGCAATGGTTCTGAATTTTAGAATTATTTACTTTGAATACAATAACAAACATTTTCCCCCTGCAGCCGTTGAATTCATGCAGGAGGGAGAGGAGGAGGAGCCAGCTTTCAGCAGTTGCAGGAGAAAAATGGAGAGCATCGGCTCGACTCTGATGCTCTGGTGGGTTGGCAAACCCAGATCACGATCAACGAGTTGCTGACCTGGGCATGTGCATCTTTGGATTAAGTTTGAGTGCCACATCAGAGAGCTCCGAGGACCACATGTGGCCCGTGGACCACAGGTTGAGCACCCTTGCTCTAGGTGAAAGTGCTTATCTGCTGTCCCACTGGTAAGTGTTCAAATCAAGATAAAAGGAATCACAACAGTACTGGACTTAGTGTTAAAAGCAACAGGACCGCATGTTCACAACCCATGCATCTTTGGTTCACAGGAAGGCCAAGCAAAACCCCATGGACAACAGTTGGAAATTTTGATACAGGAAAAATAAATTCCTTCTGTAACCCATTGAATTGGTATTACCTGCAATACCTTAAAATGGATATTAGATGGCAGTGGTCTGCTAATTATAATTATTCACATTGATAGAACAGCCCTCTTGAACGTATATTTCTGAACATCAGGGCGTGGCTGATAAGCAAAGTGCTTAGGACTACATTTCCCAGGAGAGGTAGAGTGTGGGTGGGGGCATATAAATATCAAAGCCCAGGAAATTTGCCAGGAGAGTGCGGGGGGAGATTGAAGGAGAAGGAGTTGTGCTGACGGCTGCAGTGCTGAACAAGGCCGCAGAGCCAGGATTGGAGAGAGAGCAGAAAGAACTTACCAACCATTTGGCCTGCTACGCTGCCAAGTAGATTACTTTGATAGCAGGAGACAGTGCGGAACGCCAAGTCTGAACCAGAGGGCCTGTGGACTGTCCCTATCCATTGTGTAAGATGGGTCATGGCCATCCGCTGAACCACATTGATCGGGTGGGAGATACCCATGCATGCATTAACAAAGTGAACATCGATAGTTTGTCACCTCAGTTATCTACTTTTATATACTGTAATTGTAAATATCACCTACTGTTGCCTGTTTGTGGCCTTGATATACTAGCGCCATTGATGGAACAAACCTGCATTCCAGTTATCATTCAAGCTGACCACAGGACATACAGTCAGAGATCAAGACACAGCAGTGCCAACTAAATCAACAAGTCCATGTCCCTTTCTGCATTGCAGGATTTTTACTATTGTTCATCTTTTGCCTTTGACATTTAGAGGGACTTGTTTTTCCATAGACATTTATGTCAATTGATACTATACACTACGTCAAGCTCAGTTCAAGATTAGAGCTCTTAAAGGGAACCTGGCACTAATTCTAAACCATCAATCAGGGAAGTGTTAAATCTTCTCTTCTTCTTTCACTCTTTTGGATGTGATCACACTATGGAACTACCATCCACCCTTTGACCCAACTTCACATCCATTGGGCCCCAACAAGCGTGCAGAAGACATTATAGAGCACTTAAAGGGGACACTGGCAATTATAATTGAGAACTCTCTTTATTTCACATTTAATCCTTGTTATCTGGTTCTGATGATTTATAGTGTGCTTATCTGTTATTGATAGTCATTTCTGGTCACTGGAAATTCATCAGTTCCCTCAGATTGGAGGCAGTGGATTATTTCTGAAAGCAGGTCTGCTAACATATACTGTTGCTTTATTGTGAATGTTGTTGCTTTTGCTCACAGTTGCCAAGAGTGACCAGATTAGTTGGCAAGAGTGACCAGATTTGCTGCCAATACCAGTGTTATTTTCTTATTTTTGGCTCTGTTACCTCCAAGTCCAATATGAACTTCATTTTGGTTTATACTACTCTGTGTGACTCCATTTTGCAGGTGTGTTTTATCTGGGTCACAGAGCATGGTGGTGTCAGCAGAGTCCAGATTGACATGAAACCCAAAAATTACTAAGCAACCCTTAACCCTTGCTACACTTCCTAATCCCCATTCTCATTAATCTAAATTCCCTGGATCTAAATACTACTCCAACAGCCTTTAGTAAATAAAATTAGTGTTACTTGTCTAAAAAAAAAAGTAAGTTGTCCATTAAATTAAATTGTTAATCATAATCTAAATATATTAACTAAATACACCATTCAGTGCTATTATCAATCACAGTTACATTGCATTAGGGGTATTACCCACTCACTTGTGTAATGTTCTTGTCATCTATCACAGCAACAGTCTAATCCTTCATAAAGGGGCATGCCAAGGTACTAGGTGTATCCTGAAGTCTGAACTATATTTTTGATGCTCACATAAAATAGCTGTCCAAAGCTTGCCACCTCAACCTATGCAACATCTCCAAAATATGCCCCTTCCTAACCAATGACTCCACAAAGCTTCTAATTCAATCCCGGGTCATCTCTCACCTCAACTTCTGCAACTCGTTCCACATTGGCTTACCTTTACATAAGATATCTCCTCTTTGGTCCATCATGAACGCTGCTGCCAGACTCATCCACCTCATCAACCGTCCAGTGTCTGCTCTCCTCTTTGCCAATCCTTCCACTGGCTTCGACTCACTCACCAAATTAAATGTAAAATGATAACTACTTGCAAAGTCATCCACAACTCAGTCCCCAACTACATTACTAACATAGTCTCAAAATACCAACCTAATTGTTCTCTTCATTCCTCCCAAGACCTCCTGGTCTCTAGCTCCCATGTCACCTCCTCCCATGCTTGCCTCCAGGACTTCTCCCGTGGTTCCCCCATCCTATAGAGCTCTCTATCCCAATCTGTCCGACTGTCACGTACCCGATAGAAGTCTGAATTGACGAGGTCAGCCTCTCTTGTATCTTCAGCCCAGGCCCCACTGAAGGTGGAACAGATGGTGCTGAGAGACAGGAGAAACATGAGTGCCTGCAGATGTTGATTGCAGAACTTGCGGCTGGAGGTGCAACCTCAGTAAATCAAGCAGGGCATCTGGTTAGGAGCAGAGGAGATGCAGAAACGACCAGCTGAGGTTAAGAAAGCACTCCACTGGAACTGCAAGATCTGGCTGTGTGGCTTGTCGGAACTTCTAACAAGCGTGAGGCCGGAACACACCATAACAACTGCTGAAATAAAAGCACTTGGCAGGACTGTAGAGCCAAACTGTAGCCAGAAGTGTAGTCAAAGCAATAGCCAGGGTCAGCAACGAGCAGGCGATGAGGTACCAGAACATCAGACAGGGATGTGGTCAGGAGGAAGCCAGGATCAGAAACCGATGAGCAGAAGCATAACCAGGTTTAAAGAGCAGGTCAATGGCAAGATGGGTCAGTAAAGGAAAACACACAGGACACAGGGAATTAGCTGAAGACCATTCAGCACTGACCGAGAGTAAGAGCCTCCTTTAAATAGTCCGTCTGGCGCCAGAAACTGTGGCACACTCTCGCATGCATACAACTGTGTGCGCATATTCTTTTGCGCATGTGCAAGTCTATGTTCATTTTTATTAGCAATGCCCCTGTGCTCATTTCTATGCACAATGTTGCGCGCATCGCATGCACATTTCTATGCGCCAGTCGCCGTACAGAACTTCCCTTACACGGCTATCTCCCACTCTGTCTACTTTTAGACCATCCCAGAAAACCTTTCTCATCAGAGATGCCTATCCTGCCTCCACCTAACAACTGTACTTGTATCTTCTCCATCAGCTCATCCCCACAGTTATTACATTTTGAATCACTTGACCCTCCCTCTTAGATTGTAAGCTCTAATGAGCAGGGCCCTCTGATTTCCTCTGTGTTGAATTGTATTGTAACTGTACTGTTTGTCCTTATGTTGTAATGTGCAGCATAAACTGTTGGCACTATAAAAATCCTGTATAATAATAATGTGACACAAACTCTTGGGTAGTGTAAAAATGTCATAGCTGAAAAGACCAAGCACAAATCTTTTCTCAATTGCACTCTTTGGTTTTGAATTACCTTACTGACCACCAATGCTATTATTCTGTTGCAGTTAGTTCTCCTCTTCTTCATTTTGATCACATCAGCTGGCTCCCATCTACCACCTGTAGCTCTAAAGTTCCCGAAATGTTTCTTTGATCAGAGTCAGATGTCGCTCTATTGCAATGTTACTTGGTGAAGCCGTAAGTGAGAAGCCAGTGCAATATTTTTTGGGTTAAGAACACATACTTGAATAAATATTTTTTAAACCAGAGTTTAGTGTCACTTTAAGGGCTTTTGGCCCATTTTATTCAAAAATAAAGCCCCTAAAAATAAAAAAGGCTGCCCATGCAGTAGGTTTCACCATCACACTGAACAATTTAAACACAATGTTTTCAGCCTCCTGACTAGTTTGTCTTTTCAGAACGTTATTATTATTATTATTATTATACAGGATTTATATAGCACCAACAGTTTGCTAGGCTCCATTCACACTTGTGCGATTCCAAAGTCATACAATTTCCATTGAGACTCTACAATGCAACTTTGAATGGTTGCGACTTGTACGTGACTTTGGCTGTTGACTTTGGCTATGACTGTTGCACCACTGTCGCATTGATAACATTACTGTAGGTTGTGACTTTCATGCAACTTTTGAGAGTTTGCATTGCAGTCTACAGCGCTCACGTTACATCAAAGTAGTGCAGGAACCTTTTTAACCCCCCTGGCGGTATTCCTGAGTGTAGCTCGGGGTTAAGTTTCAGTACCAGAAGAGGTAACCCCGAGCTACACTCAGGATTACACTTCATCCAAAAAGCATCCCTTTAGGTCAAAAGCGGTTTTAGACCAGCTAGAGAACAGCGATAGTAAATCAGAACCACTTGCAGAACTGAGTGATAATGATTCGTGGGGAAATTCATCATCAGACACTGAAAACGATTCTGCGAACTTGGAGCTCTATTTCAAATTTCAGTGTTTTTGGTTTGATTACATTATTGAATAAAATGTATTATTAATATGTTATTATTTTTTATGATTATTTATTATATTATAATTTATGATTTCGTGTTTCAAATTTTATCATACCCGGGATGTTTACTAGACTCTTGTTTGGACAGATTTCAGTGAGTTATTCCTAAGAATTACAGGCCTACAATAAAAAAACAACATATTTCATTGAAAACAATGTACTGCTTTGAGCACAGAAATACTGACATAATAGGGAGGTTAAAGTTGCTGCAACATTAAGTCACATAGATTTGAACAGCTTCCTTTGAAATACATGGGCTGCAACTTGTTATGTGATTTTATGTATCCAAGGTCACATGATAAGTCGCACAAGTGTGAATGGAGCCTTTTCCTGTCTCCATACAGAACCAAGGGGACAGGACTCGTTCCACATATCTGTGCACACACTCACACTACTCATGCAGCTGTTTGTCTCTGAGGAAGGAGCCTTCTTCTGTCTTCCCATTGATGCCCTGAACTATAGTCACCACCCAAACTAAAAAGAGCTGTGAACACATGCACAGTGTGGATGCTGGTAGCTAGCATACCATGGATACAGGGCTGGATGCTTTAACCCCACTCAAAACTCCTCAAAGCCTCTGGGCTCCAGGACCTAATACAGGATTTACAAATTCCAGAGAAAACTGACAATCCAGTTTCCTTCTGAGAGACTTGTGGATGGGTGCAGCATGGTGCGGTGGCAGTAAACACACTGAGTCCGGTTGCAGTTAACAAAACTTGTATTGAAGGAATGGCCCAAAGCCCAGTGAGAGGTTCCCAGCTGGGAGTACTCACAGTTCTGCGTAAACCTGTGGATTGGAGCAGTCTCTGATGCCCCAACAATGTCTGTCTCCAAGGGTGGAATATGGCCTGGCCAGTCCAAGCCCAATGCGTAGGATTTCAAAGATGAATGGCGTGTCCCTAGCCTGTTCCTGCTTGTCCAGAACCTTTCCTTACCACTGTACACTATTACTATCAGACGGATGCACTGTCCCTAGCCTATCTGCTTGCAAAAATGTGCACAAAATCCTTGGAGCAGGCACTTAAAAAGGCTCTGCTGACCCAAGATGGCTGCCAGGGTCTCCTGCATGAAGCGTGCTCAACTGGAACGCTGCCCCAAGGGACCAAGGAAGCAATAGAGAATCCAATTTTCTCTCGACTTCCTCTCCAGCTGACCTCCACCTACAGTGGAAAACTGGGACTGCACCTGCCTAATTACTTACATTCTGGAACCCCCTACCTTGAATGGATGAACCTATGGGTGCCAAATCTGCACTGTCTCATACACACACGCACCCACACATATATATACAGTGGGGCAAAAAAGTATTTAGTCAGTCACCAATTGTACAAGTTCTCCCACTTAAAAAGATGAGAGAGGCATGTAATTGGCATCATAGGTAGACCTCAACTATGACAGACAAAATGAGAAAAAAATCCAGACAATCACATTGGCTGATTTGGAAAGAATTTATTTGCAAATTATGGTGGAAAATAAGTATTTGGTCAATATCAAAAGTTCATCTCAATACTTTGTTATATATCCTTTGTTGGCAATGACAGAGGTCAAACGTTTCCTGTAAGTCTTCGCAAGGTTGGCACACATTGTTGCTGGAATGTTGGCCCATTCCTCCATGCAGATCTCCTCTAGAGCAGTGATGTTTTGGGGCTGTCGCTGCGTAACACGGACTTTCAACTCCCTCCAAAAGGTTTTCTATGGGGTTGAGATCTGGAGACTGGCTAGGCCACTCCAGGACCTTGAAATGCTTCTTACGAAGCCACTGTTTCGTTGCCTGGGCGGTATGTTTGGGATCATTGGCATGTTGGAAGACCCAGCCGCGTTTCATCTTCAATGCCCTTGCTGATGGAAGGAGGTTTGCCCTCAAAATCTCACAATACATGACCCCATTCATTCTGTCACATGGCCCCGTTCATTCTGTCCTGTACATGGATCAGTTGTCCTGGTCCCTTTGCGGAGAAGCAGCCCCAAAGCATGATGTTGCCACCCCCATGCTTCACAGTAGGCATGGTGTTCTTTGGATGCAACTCAGCATTCTATCTCCTCCAAACACAACGAGTTGTGTTTCTACCAAACAGTTCTATTTTGGTTTCATCTGACCATATGACATTCTCCCAATCCTCTTCTGGATCATCCAAATGCTCTCTAGCAAACTTCAGACGGGCCCGGACATGTACTGGCTTAAGCAAGGGGACACGTCTGGCACTGCAGGATCTGAGTCTCTGGCGGCGTAGTGTGTTACTGACAGTAGCCTTTGTTACGTTGGTCCCAGCTCTCTGCAGGTCATTCACTAGGTCCCCACGTGTGGTCCTGGGATTTTTGCTCACCGTTATTGTGATCATTTTGACCCCACGGGGTGAGATCTTGTGTGGAGCCCCAGATCGAGGGAGATTATCAGTGGTATTGTATATCTTCCATTTTCTAATTATTGCTTCCACAGTTGATTTGTTCATACCAAGCTGCTTGCCTATTGCAGATTCAGTCTTCCCAGCCTGGTGCAGGTCTACAATTTTGTTTCTGGTGTCCTTCGACAGCTCTTTGGTCTTCACCATAGTGGAGTTTGGAGTGTGACTGTTTGAGGTTGTGGACAGGTGTCTTTTATACTGATAACAAGTTCAAACAGGTGACATTGATACAGGTAATGAGTGCAGGACAGAGGAGCCTCTTAAAGAAGAAGGTACAGGTCTGTGAGAGCCAGAAATCTTGCTTGTTTGTAGGTGACCAAATACTTATTTCCCACCATAATTTGCAAATAAATTCTTTCCAAATCAGCCAATGTGATTGTCTGGATTTTTTTTCTCATCTTGTCTCTCATAGTTGAGGTCTACCTATGATGCCAATTACAGGCCTCTCTCATCTTTTTAAGTGGGAGAACTTGCACAATTGGTGGCTGACTAAATACTTTTTTGCCCCACTGTATATGTAATGTACTGTCCTACTCAATGACATCCTCACCAACTCCAAGTTGCTGATGTTGCTAATGCTGCTGATGCACAATGGCACTGACAAACCCTGCAAAAAAATCTATAAAACAATTCTATTTTCATCTTTTTCTTCATCAACAGCATAATTTCAAGATGCTGATGGGTTGCTGATGCAGCTGTGCTGCCACACCCCAGAATGAAAATCCATATAATATTACTTATTTTTCTCTTCATCTTCACTGTCAGCTATTTAGCTCATCGTGATGCTGCATTTGAAAATCCATGAAGCTGTGGTAACACCATGCTGAAGAAAAAACAGTGTATAAAATTATTCCCTTTGAAATTCACACTGTCAAGTGACTTACATAGTTCCTCCAAAGGTCCAGTACAAAGATCTAAAAAACACTCTTCAGTGGATCACTATAGCACAAAAAATAAACTAGTATATCAATAGCTGAATATCTGCATTCTTGAAACAGTGTGAAGTTCATACCTGTAATGAGAGTATTTAGTATATGATTTTTTTTTTTTATTTCACATGCCTTTGTTTATATTTTTCTCAATACTAACCAAGCTGTGCAGCAAAAGTGACAGTTAGATTTGAACAAAGCATGCGATCCCACAGGACGTGCTCACAACAGCCAGCCTTTATTTATATAGTGCAAACCTATTTTTCCCTCCCAAAAAAAGACATGTTGCTGTTACCTGTTATTAAGTGTTTGTAACCCATTGAAAGTTCTTTTCTTTTCTGTTTCAATATTTTTATTAAGAAAGTTTTGTTTGAAGAATACAGCACGCTCAAAATACGCCCACGCAGGGGCAGAGCAGAACAATAACACATAAACAGAGACATCCTGCTGACTTGTATTAGTCAAATAACAAAATATCCAATGTCGTCAAGAAGGGAGCCGAACCAAACAGCAGCAGTAATCCAACAGAATATCTGAAAGAAAAGGAAAGAAAAAAGGTTAGAAAAAAGGACAGAAAACAAAAATAAATAAATAAAACAAAAGAAAATCAGAAAGAAAACATGAAAGAAGGGAAACTAGAAGGATCACGGATCCAGGGCTAGCATAGGCAACGACTATAGGAGGCCATAACTAGTAGGAGGCAGGGATGGCAAGGAATAACGTATCCAAGGTTCTCAAACCTTAAGGAATCTCAGATGAGAATCATGAAGAATACTAGACATCTGTTGATTGAACAACATAGCATTCATCCGGGTCTTCACCCCCTGGAAGACAACCGAAGGGGTTCTCCAAGCTTGAGCTATAGCACGTTTGGCAGAAATAAATAGGTAGGATGCCAATTTCTGCTGAGACCTAGACAGACCCAAAATTGGGCAATGCAGGAGGGCCACCCTTGCATCCCTACAGACTGTAATATGAAATAGCATTTGTATCAAACCAAAAACCCTAGACCAGAAGCCTATCAATCGCGGGCACGACCACCAAATGTGCTAGATGTCCCCGCGTAGACCACAGTTCCAGAAACACCTATCTTCATCAGTCGGATTAAAGTGAGCAGTCCGAGCCGGGACCCAGTACCACCGCAGTAGAACTTTGTAGGCTGCCTCAAGAGTGCATTGAAAGTTCTTTTAACACTTTTGGTGCTTGAGATGTTTTTTTTCACACACATGCAATGTCTTTTGTGTAAAAATACTTAAAGTGATTGTAAAGGCTAGATTTTTAAAAAAATTAAAATAACAAATGTTACACTTACCTGCTCTATGCAATGGTTTTGCACAGGGCCGACACGAACCTTCTCTTCTCGGGTCTCCTGCTAGAGCTCCAGGCTCCTCCTCTTCTCTGCGTGACATGTGCAGGCTTGCTCTTGAGCCATGCTGCTTGTGTCCATTGACACAGACAGTGGCGGATTGGCCCTGCCTCACAATAACACCTCACACCATTTGATTGACAGCAGCAGGAGCCATTGGCTCCTGCTGTTGCCCGAGTCCCTGTGAGAAGAGGAAGAGAGGAGAGAAGACTGCAACTTAGCACAACGCTGAATTTCTGACAGACTTAGGTAAGTCCCTGGGGGAGAGGAATAGTTAGTGGGGTGTCATAAAAGCAGAACTAAGCCCTCCTATCCTTTTCAGCTGCTATCTTAGCCTCTGTTAAAATGATGGGTTTAGTTCTGCTTTAAAGTGGTTGCATATACCCAGTGAAGTGATAGGCCTGAAAATGAAACAAATCCTCCTGCATAAGTTGTACCTGTTTACCTAAAGCAATCTCTCCTCTACAGCCATTTAAAGTGCAGAATTTATAAAGCATCTCTGCTGAGAAAAAAGGGAGGCAGAGAGCTGAGATTATACTCTGCAGAGCTCAGTGAGGAGAGTTCTGAGAGCTGATTGGAGGTAAGGAACACACTACTCTCCACACAGCACACAGAGCTGAGGCTGTCAATCAGCTGGAGCTTCCTCCCCTGTCACCTATTTTCTCATGGTGTAAGGAAAACTTGTCAGAAGTGACTCATGCTGATAGCAGATGAATGAGGCAGCAGACAGAAATGACAATTAGTAATCTGATTGAGAGAAGCACACACAATAGAGGGATGTGCTTTTTTCATACTTCGTTTCAGAGGTTTCAACCGCTTTCCCGCCGTCCTATAGCAGAACTACTGCTACAGGGCGGCAGGGCTGTGCAAAATATATATAAATATATATATACAGTGGGGAACAGAAGTATTTGAACACCCTGTGATTTTGCAAGTTCTCCCACTTAGAAATCATGGAGGGGTCTGAAATTCACATTGTAGGTGCATTCCCACTCTGAGAGACGGATTTTTTAAAAAAATTTTATTTGTCTTGCACTGCTGAACATAAGTATTTGAACACCTAAGAAACAGCAAGAATTCTGGCTCTCAAATACCTGTTACTGTGCCTTTAAAAAGACCACCTCTACTCCACTCATTAATCTAACTTAGTAGCACCTGTCTGAGCTCTTTAAAGACACCTGTCCACCCCACAGTCAGTCAGACGCCAACTACTACCATGGGCAAGACCAAAGAGCTGTCAAAAGACACCACAGACAAAATTGTGGACCTCCACAAGGCTGGAAAGGGCTACGGGGCAATTGCCAAGCAGCTTGGTGAAAATAGATCAACTGTTGGAGCAATTGTTAGAAAATGGAAGAGGCTAAAGACGACTGTCAGTCTCCCTCGGACTGGGGCTCCATGCAAGATCTCACCTCGTGGGGTATCACTGATGATAAAAAGGTGAGGAATCAGCCCAGAACTACAAGGGAGGAGCTGGTCAATGACATGAAGAGAGCTGGTACTACAGTTTCAAAGGTCACTGTTGGTAGAACACTACGCCGTCATGGTTTCAAATCATGCATTGCATGGAAGGCTCCCCTGCTCAAGTCATCACATGTCCAGGCCCATCTGAAGTTTGCCAATGACCATCTGGATGATCCAGAGGAGGCATGGGAGAAAGTCATGTGGTCAGATGAGACCAAAGTAGAACTTTTTGGTCTAAACTTCACTCGTCGTGTTTGGAGGAAAGAGAAGGATGAGTTGCATCCCAAGAACACCATCCCTACTGTGAAGCATGGGGGTGGTAACATCATGCTTTTGGGGTGCTTTTCTGCGAAGGGGACAAGACGACTGCACTGTATTAAGGAGAGGATGAATGGGGCCATTTATTGTGAGATTTTGAGCAACAAAATCCTTCCCTCAAAGCATTGAAGATGGGTTGTGGCTGGGTCTTCCAACATGACAACGACCCGAAGCACACAGCCAGGATAACCAAGGAGTTTCAACGTAAGAAGCATATCAAGGTTCTGGAGTGGCCTAGCCAGTATCCAGACCTAAATCCAATAGAACATCTTTGGAGGAAGCTGAAACTCCATGTTGCTCAGTGACAGCCCCGAAACCTGACAGATCTAGAGGAGATCTGTGTGAAGGAGTGGGCCAAAATCCCTGTTGCAGTGTGTGCAAACCTGGTCAAGAAGTACAGGAAACGTTTGACCTCTGTAATTGCAAACAAAGGCTTCTGTACCAAATATTAACACTGATTTTCTCAGGTGTTCAAACACTTATGTTCAGCAGTGCAAGACAAATAAATTCTTTAAAAATCATACAATGTGATTTCCTGAATTTTTTTTTTAATTCTGTCTCTCAGAGTGCGAATGCACCTACAATGTGAATTTCAGACCCCTCCATGATTTCTAAGTGGGAGAACTTGCAAAATCACAGGGTGTTCAAATACTTCTGATCCTCACTGTATATATATATTTGCATTCCTGAGTAGGGGGCGCGTGCATGCATGTGCTGCTCTGTCCATGCTATCATTTGCGGCTACAGATGTCAATCACCGGGTCCCGGACGGAGATTCCCCAAGATTGCCAAGTAACACTGACAGGGGAGATACCCTTCGCTGGAGCAGTGGGTCCTGGGTTCCTCCTGGTGCACAACAATGCCCGGCCTCATGTGGCGAGAGTATGCAGGCAGTTCCTAGAGGATGAAGGAATTGATACCATTGAATGGCCCCCACGCTCACCTAACCTAAGTCTAAAAGAACACCTCTGGGCAGGGGCGGACTGACCATTTGGAAACTCGAGCACTGCCCGAGGGCCCGGGGTGAGTAAGGGACCCCATGAGATGCCCCTGGTACCTTTTTCATAGGCTTTTTTGAGTTTGGGCAAGGACACAGGGGCCCCATGATCCCCTATTGCCCGGGGGCCCCATGAGTTGTCAGTCCGCCCCTGCCTCTGGGATATCATGTTTCAGTCCATCCAGGTTTCACCTCAGACTGTCAGGAGCTCAGTGATGCCCTGGTCCATATCTGGGAGAAAATACCCCAGGACACCATCCGTTGTCTCATTAGGAGCATGCCACGACATTGTCAGGCATGCATACAAGCACGTGGGGGCTATACAAACTACTGAGTACCATTTTGAGTTACTGCAATGAAATGTCAGCAAAATGGACTAGCCTGCTGCATCATTTTTTCACTTTGATTTTTGGGGTGTCTTTGAATTCAGTTCTCTGTAGATTGATAATTTTCATCTCCATCAAACAATAGGGCATCTTTACGTTCCTAACACATTACCCAGTCCATATCAGTATAGATATCCAGCATGATTTTTTTCCCCATTGAGATCTGATGTGTTTTCAAAGTGTTCCTTTGTATATTCAATGTGATTAGTAGGCAGCTGTTTGTAAGAAATGTGTTCATTGTATGCATTTGTAATAGACATGTGTACCAGCATATTGGAACTTCACTTTATGTGACTGTATTGCAGTTTTACAGAACTAGTCACAGAAGTAAATTCAGTTTTGGAATGAAACACAACGCTGCTTCTGTCAGTTTTGTTAGCTAGCCGTCGGCTAACCATTAGTAGACAACATAGCCTTTGTTCTTACAGGCAGTCCCTTAGTTACAGACACCCGACTTACATAGGACACACTTAAGAACAGAGTCAGCATGATGTTACGCTTGTCCCAGAAATCGGCGGGTGGCTATCTTGCTCCTTAGAATTTTTTTGGCTGGATTTACACTTAAAAAATGTACCTGTTCCAACTTACATACAAATTCAACTTAAAGTGTTACTAAACCCACAACAGTAAAATCAGTCTGTATATGCAGTAAAGCATGCTTGTTATACTCATTGTAGAACGTAAGGGGGTAATCCTCTGCATTGTGTAAAAATGCTGTTTGATCCTGACTTCTGTGATCCCCTCCTTCTTCCAGGCTCCCCCTCTTATCTCCTCATAAGATATATCATGTGGAGTCACTCTGCACATGCTCAGTATGGTGTTTATTGCTGGAGAGGGTTTTTTTTTTTAATTTTGGGAGAGTGCATGTGATCAGCAGAGGGCCAATCAGCACTATCCAGACAGAGGTCAGGGGTTCTGCATCCTCCTACAGCAGAAAGAAAACCCCTCCTACAAGCTTTAACATGTGCTCTGCTGGACACTGATAGATGTCAACAAGACTGCTCTTAACTGCTGATGAGAAAAGGTATTTAACAGTTTATACTTACTAAAATAATTGCATTTCCATGTTCTGTGTACTGTGGGAGACCAGATATAGTGAATATAGTAAGAACAAACCTACAGAACCTATTTTGTTCGAAACCCGGGAACTGCCTGTATTTGCAAAGTGCATAGCACAGCACAGCTTCAGATGTCTGCTATGCAATGTTTCTTCTGCAATAAAGTACACTTACCTGCCTATTCACAGCCCTCTGTGGAATGTACACTGAGCTGCGCATCTCAGTTTACATTTCAGCATATTGCCAGTGTGCCAGGATGACTGCACTCCCGTGCATGCATGTGAGTGATGCCATCCCATGCTGGCTAATCAAAAGGCCAAAGACTGACACCCAGAAGAACCCAGGGAATACATGCACACGGTGCCAAGGGACCATTGGAACCAAGGTAAGTACTTATGCTCTTAGTTCTGCTTTAACCCTGACAGGGGTGCTTACGATCAGCTTTTATTCATTTATAGTAAACCCTTTATCCCAAAAGGAAAATATATATATATATTTATTGCTGTAACTGCATAAAAAGTGTTAGCTGGAGTTTGGCTTTAAACTGACCACCAGGAATTCAGCCATTCTTTAAAATGTGCCAGATTACTAGGGGTTACTGTAAGTCCAATGAAGTGTGTTTCACCATGCGGACTTACCTGTTTAAGCCTCGGGGAGCATTGCTATCATTTATATACACTATATCTATCACTACAGTATCACTATATTCTGATGCTGGACCCTCTGTTTTCATCTTCTACAGCTGCAGGGACTTATGCAGACCATCCCTACCCTCCTCCTGCTCAATCAGAGAGTGCTTCATATTGCGTAAACCCATTCACAGTGCCATCCAGTAATGTCAGGGTGCTGTCAGTTCTGGTCACAGTGCTCCCTTCCATCTTCTCCTGGTCTTCCTTCCGGCTTTGCTCTGTTCTGCAGCTTGAATGGCTGGGCTGTGATTACGTAACTCCCATGTATGCGCACAGGTGTTACATCATCAAGGAACAGAGGGGTGCCTTAAATGTATGCTGAGCTGTGCATGCGCGGCTCACAGTACATTACTGCTCACAGGAAGGGAGAAGGGTTTATGACAGTAGAGACCAATAGGGTCCATTCTATCATAATAACCCTACCTGTCAATGGTTTATTTTTTATTTTTTTGTTTAACCACTTGCCCTCCTGAGGATTTCTCCCGCTTCCTCACCAGGCCATTTTTTGTGTTACGGAGCTGCGTTACTTTAGCTGACAATTGCGCGGTCATGCAATGCTGCACCCAAATGAAATGTACATCCTTCCCATTTTGGGTGACTTTCTGCTTTAACAACATCCCAAATGCAGATCGCAAACGCAGTGTATTAGCCTGAACCAGATTGCACTGTACCACTGTACCATGCGATCTGGTGCCATGTGTTTTTGAAAAGTAGTGCATGCGCTACTTTTTGTGTGATCCAGTGTGATTTCATTTCATTCAAATGAATGAGCTGAACATTGCACCACACTGGAAAGCAGACCACATTTCTGTGCGATTCAGGTGTGGACCAGCCCTTAAAGTGAAATTAACCGCTTAAGGACCGCCCTTTAGCAGATATACTGCTACAGGGCGGCACCTGTGCACAGAATCACACACACACACATATATATGTCAATTTGCATTTCCGGGTAGGGGGCTCACACAAGCTGCACACACGCCCTACCCCTGCCGCCATTCGCGGCTGTGGATGCCAAACACCGGGCGCCTTGTGATTACCGAGCATCTTCGATGTGGAGGAAGATTGTTTTGTTCACAAACAGTCTTCCTCCCTATCAGCTCAGGCCCACTGCTCTGGATGGCTATGCACAGCACAGCCATCCTGATTAGTGTGCTTACAGTGAAGAACACACCCCCCGCCCCCTAGTAAAACACTTCTAGCACACAGTTAACCCTTTGATCAGCCCTCACATTAACCCCTTCCTGCCCAGTGCCATTAGTACAGTGTCAGTGCCTTTTTTTAGCACTGATCACTGTATTGGTGTCACTGGGGATGTCAGTGACACCAAGTCAGTTCCCCCCAGTGTCAGAATGTCCGCAGCAGTCCTGCTATAAGTCGCTGATCGCTGCCATTACCAGTAAAAGTAAATGAAAAAGAAATTCCCAGTATATATATAGCCATTTGTAAACGCTATAACTAAGCTCCAAGGAGCAGGTCCCTCCTAACCCTCTTGTATTGTTGCTGTATTGTCTCCCTTTATATTGTAAAGCGCTGAACAAACTGTTGGCACTATATAAATCCTGTATTATAATAATAATAATAACTTTCACATAAACCAATTAATTTACACATATTGGGATTTGTTTTTTAGCAAAGACACAGAATACATTTTGGCCTAAATTTATGATGAAATTTGATTTTTTATATTTTTTTCACTGGACATGTTTAACCACTTGCCCGCTTGAGGATTTACTCCCCTTCCTGACCAGACCTTTTTATGCTGTTCAGCGCTGTACTATTTCAACTGATAATTGCGCGGTCGTGCAATGCTGTACCCAAACGAAATTTGCATCCTTTTTTTCACACAAATAGAGCTTTATTTTGTTGGTATTTGATCACCTGTGCACTTTTTATTTTTTGCGTTACAAACACAAAAAGACCTAAAATTTAAAAAAAACTATATTTTCTACTTTCGGCTATACAAAATATATAGTAAACTCAAAGTTAGTTATAAATTTAAGCCAAAATGTATTCTGCTCCATGTTTTTGCTAAAAAAAATCCCAATAAGTGTATATTGATTGCTTTGTGTGAAAGTTATAGCATCTACAAACTATGGTATAGATACTGCAATTTACGCCATTTATTGCTATACAGAGCTGCACTAGTTTAACTGACAGCTGCACAGTCATGCAATTCTGTACATAAATGAAATTTTTGTCCATTTTTTTACACAAATAGAGCTTTCTTTTGGTGGTATTTGATTACCTGTGTTCTTTTTATTTTTCGTGCTATAAACAAAAAAACCCCTAAAATTAAAAAAATATATATTTTCTGTCATAAAAAATATTTTAAAAAATTCAAATTTCGTCATAAATTTAGGCCAAAATGTATTCTGCTACATGTTTTTGGTAAATAAAAATACCAATAAGTGTATATTGATTGCTTTGTGTGAAAGTTATAGCGTCTACAAACTATGGCATAGATAATTTGAAATTTACACAGCTTTTACTTTCTAACTGCCTAATACATTTCTTGAGGTGCTAAAATACCAGGATAGTACAAACACCCCCAAATGACCCCTTTTCGGAAAGTAGACACCCTAAGCTATCTGCTGAGATGCATATTGGGTCCATGGAAGATTTCTTTATTTTCACAAGTTTTTTTTTTTTTGTACAGAAAGTTGTCATTTAAATTATATATTGCTCACAAATGCCATGGGTATATGTGGAATTACACCCCAAAATACATTCTACTACTTCTACTGAGTATGGGGATACCACATTTGTGAGAATTTTTGGGCGCCTAGCCACATACAGGTGCCTGAAATTCAATGACCACTTTGAAAGCCTGAAGGTGTGTAACTTCATTTCACTTCCTCACTACCTATCACAGTTTCGGAAGCCCTAAAATGCCAGGATAGTACCAAACCCCCCAAAATGACCCCTTTTTGGAAAGTAGACACCCCAAGAAATTTAAAAAGAGGCATGGTGAGTATTTTGCAGATCTCATTTCTTCTTACAAGGTTTTGGAATATAAGAAAAAGAAAAGAAAAAATATGTTTTTGTGTTTTTTCTTCATTTTCCAAAAACTTGTTGCAACAAACAAGACCTGCAAAATACTCACAATGCTTCTTATCAAATTCCTTGGTGTGTTTACTTTCCAAAAAGGGGTCATTTGGGGGGGGGGGGGGTTGGTGCTATCCTGGCATTTCAGGGCCTCCGAAACTGTGATAGGTAGTCAGGAAGTGTAATGAGGAAATAAAGCCCTTTAAAAGCCTGAAGGTGCTTATTGGATTTTGGGGTCCTGCATTTGGCTACACTGCCAAAAAGTCTCTCACATGTGGTACCCCCATACTCGGGAGAAGTAGCAGAATGTATTTTGGGGAGTAACTCCACATATACCCATGGCATGTGTGAGCAAAAAATTATTTAAATGACAACTTTGTGTAGAAATGTTTTTTTTTGTCATTTTCCAAAAACTTGTGGTAAAAAAATTAATTCTTCTATTGATTCAACATGCCTCTCAGCAAATAGTTTGGGGTGTCTAGTTTCCAAAAAGGGGTCGTTTTGAGGGGTGGGGGCATTTTATGCCCAGCATTAGAAGTTTATGCCACACATCACTCACTCTTCTAACCACCTGAAGACCAAACCTTTTCTGACACTTTTTGTTCACATGAAAAAAATCTGTATTTTTGCTAGGAAATTAATTTGAACCCCCAAACATTATATATTTTTTTAAAGCAGACACCCTAGTGAATAAAATGGTGGGTGCTGAAATTGTTTATGTCACATAGTAGCGATTTTTCAAACACAATTGTTTTGAAAAAAATACACTTTTTAAAATTTTAATGCACAAAAGCACAACATATTGGCCAATTATTTGGTAAAATATAAAAGATAATGGTATGCCGAGTAAATAGATACCAAACATGACATGCTTTAACACTGTGCATGCTCCGTGCAATGGCGACAAACTGCATACATTTTTAATATCTATAGGCAACGCTTTAAAAGCCTTTACAAGCTACCATTTTAGATTTATATTGGAGGTCTAGTGTTAGAATTACTGCCCTTGATCTGACGTTCACGGTGATACCTCACATGCATGGTGCAACTGCTGTTTCCATACTGGCACATAGTCAACACTCATGCACGCAGGTGCACGCATGCGTGAGTACTTTTTTTTTTATTATTTTGATTTATATAATTATTTTTACACTGTCCCTTTATTTTTTTTTGATCACTTTTAATGCTATCACATGGAATGCAAATATCCCCTATAACTTCAATGAGTATTGTCATATATTCTTTTTTGAGAAGTTTGGGATCTATCAGATTCTGGACATCTCCTCTGCCCTTACATCATCTAATCAAACCAAGATCAGTGTGATCAGATGCTTTCCCAATTTACAAATGGCGCTGTTATATCCTGCAAAACTGAAGTGATGAAATGCTTGTAGCTTCTGATTTCTTAGACTATAGAGATGATTGACACCTTTCCGGTCTTCAATCAGCTCTATGGTCAGCTGGCAGAAACACCGGCTGCATTCTCAGGTTTCCCCGATGGCACGGGACTGCCCAAGAAGGCTGTGAAAGGCAGCAGGGGGGATCTTCTCCCGCTATTTGTAAAAGCAATCCTGCAGCTAATTAGCCACTAGGATTGCTTTTACATGAAAGCTGATCGCTGGCTGAAAAAAACGATACCAGGATGATGCCTGCAGGGCAGTGAAGGGGTTAACTGGGGGGGCGATCAATGGGTTAAATGTGACCTATGTGTGTTCTGTTAGTGTAGTGCTTTGTACTTACTTTTTCTGTCTTCCCTCTCTGGGATGGAATGTGCCCAGGCAGAGAAGATTGGCATCATATCCTGTCCTGTGTAACTGTCAACACAAGACAGGATAGGACAGGGACCGATCATCTGACTTCAGTAAGACATTACTGGCCAAAGGCGAATCATGACACCCGCGGGTCAGCAGGGGTGCGTGTGCCCCCCCCCCAACCTGGGAAAACCACGGGAGTGTGAATCACGTGTATATGCGTGATTTTGCACAGCGGTGCCGCCCTTCCGCAGTAAAAGTACTGTGCCTGGTCGGCAACCAGTTAATAGAAAAAAGTCAAAAATATTGTTTTTTTTTCTCAAAATTGTCGCTTTTTTTTTCATAGCACAGAAAATAAAAAACGCAGGGGTAATCAAATACCACTAAAAGACCGCGCAATTGTCAATTAAACTAAGGCAGCTCCGTAATGCAAAATAACAGCCTGGTCAGGAAGGGAGGTAAATCCTCAGGAGGGTAAGTGGGTAAACAAGCTGAAGTTAGAAGCTGATTGGCTGCCATACACAGCTACAACCAGATTCTCAGTGCTCCAGTTTCAGTAACTCTCCCCCACGGTGCGAGGTGACCCAGCACCGCCTGTAGTCGTGTTAACAAGCACCACAGAGGAAACACTCCTTCTCGGACTTCTCCACGTAGGCGGAACCGGCAGCCTGACGTCATACCAAAGGTGCCACCCATAGGGAAAAAAAATATGGGAATAGAGAGGCGTGGTTACAACGGTAAACCTAGGAGACGGTGGGTGTGAGCCCCTGGCCCCGCCTCTCCTCGTTTAACAATGTCTCACTACCTGGCGACCTCGTACAGCCCCTGACGTCATTAAGGAGCTGAAAAGAGTACGAGCGACCGACAAGTGGGCGTGTAGGGATTTAGGAATGTGGGCGGGAGGGGGCGCGGTTAGCGCAGAAAAACATAAACGTTCCAGGCGGCGGGGCGGGTCTAGCCGGGAGGAGGGTGTGGTTTGGCCGGTTCTGGGTTGCGCACTCTCCGTCGCTCGCAGTCTCTTGTTAGTCGCCGTAGAGGCACCATCCGGGCAGGGAGTGGAGCGGGCGGCTTGAGGATCACAGCAGAGCAGGGTATATGAAGAAGAATGGATACTTCTCCTTGGCTCCTCTGATATCCCACGACTCCATGTGTTCGCGTTCCAGTGACAGGAGAGCTGCTTCCTGGCACACCCCCCCCATCCCTGGCTAACTTCTGCTGCAGAACTTTCCAGTGTGACAGCCTTCTTATGACTGTGTCATTGTATAGGACAGATCGTCAGCTCTTCGGACCAGCAGGATCCCACTGACTTCTATCATCTATTGGCTGCACGTTGTCACCAGCCTGTCATCTGATCCCTATGGCTAGTATCTGTGAGATCCCTTCCATAACTTCCTATATGTGACAGTTGTGGTTTGTACCTGGAAATGTCCTGTATTGGTGCTGTGTGCATGCTGATTGGCCCCCTCCCTGGCTGATCTATGGAGATCTTCTTCTTCTTGGTGTAGATTGGGCTGTTTACCTGCAGATCTCCTCCTTACTAAGTTGTCTGATCTATCCTAGGAGTGGTCCCTTGCTTGGGATGACCCATGTGTCCATCTCCAGTAGCCTGGTGACATATCCCTTCATTGGGATGCATTGATTGTATGTATCCTTGTCACCAGATATGTTGATCGGTTAGAATTGGTTGGATCTCACATCGTTCAGATCGTTGCCAGCCAGCAATATGGCTTTGTTTTGCTGCTACATTGTATTGCGATCTGTTTACATGTTGTGACAGCTGCCTGTCATAGATTGGGGTTATGTGTAGCCCATTCAAACGCTGTCACTGATTAGAGCATTCCTCTCTCTAACTGACTCCATCACATATTTTGGATATTTGAAGTCATTGGCTGGAAGTTTTTTGTTTGTTTTTTTTTTGGTTAGCGTTCCCATTCTGTTCTTGGTGGTGGTGGGCTCAGTCCTGGTTTTCCCGCATGAGGCACCATGTCCAAGACCCTGAAGAAGAAGAAGCACTGGCTAAGTAAAGTGCAGGAATGCGGCTTGTCGGGAGTGGGGGGTGACCCTAGTGCTCTCCTGGAGATCCGCGGGGGCGCTGAACTCGGGGAGTTCCCTTATTTGGGCCGCCTACGGGAGGACACGGCCAGCTACATCGCCGGCAAGGTACCCAACCAAGGAGATGTACTGTTGGAGGTGAATGGCACACCGGTCAGCGGCCTTACGCATCGAGATACGCTAGCAGTGATCAGGCACTTCAGGGAGCCCATCCGGCTAAAGACCGTCAAGCCTGGTAAGCGCGTTTAAGAACTTGTTCTGCTTTGCACAATGCTGTGATATAAAGTACTGTATAGATGCTGACATTTCATTTGTACATTTAGTATATTAAAGCGAATGTTGCATGAAAATGCAAGGTTCGCTGATATCGCTGCCCCCCCCCCCCAGTTGCTTCATAAAAAAATACACCGTGAAACTATGAAAGAAGAGGGGTCATTCACACTATTGTAGGTGCGATGCCACTGACAGGGCGCTTGCTGTGGTGTGGTGCCAAAGATGTTCCATCCATTTCTTGATGCGTTAGGCAGCCCATTGAAATGAATGGGCTACCTTAATGCTGCGCACAATAAAATGCGTGCTCTACCGCACTGCAACACGTAAAAAAATGCGTGCTCTACCGCACGGCAACACAAAAAAAGTGTGCTCTACCGCACTGCAACACATAAAAAATGTGTGCTCTACCGCACTGCAACACACAAAAAAAGTGTGCTCTACCGCACTGCAACACATAAAAAAGTGTGCTCTACCGCACTGCAACACATAAAAAAGTGTGCTCTACCGCACTGCAACACATAAAAAAAGTGTGCTCTACCGCACTGCAACACATAAAAAAAGTGTGCTCTACAGCACGGCAACACATAAAAAAATGTGTGCTCTACCGCACTGCAAAACATAAAAAAATGTGTGCTCTACCGCACTGCAACACATAAAAAATGTGTGCTGTACCGCACTGCAACACATAAAAAAATGTGTGCTCTACCGCACTGCAACAGGTTAAAAAATGCGTGCTCTACCGCACTGCAACACGTTAAAAAAAAATGCGTGCTGTACCACATTGTCGTAGGTCAGCTGGCACTTAGTCCTTTTTTTTTAAGAAAAAAAAATAAATTCTTGCACACTGTTAGGAATCACATATTAGGCCTGAAGATTACGAGCATACAGAATTTGGATTGGCTGTGCATGGCGACCAAACCGCTTCCAGCTTTCATTTTCAAAGTTTAAAGGATAAGTTCACCTTTCATAACATGTTACAGCCATATTCAGGGTGTAAACGTGGCCTCTGCCCCCTGGCCGCGTCACTCATTCACAGTCCTTTGTGAATGAGAAACTACAAGTCTTGACAGCCTTAGTGGGCAAGCAGATCTACTGACAGGTCTACAGGACGTGCATGGCATCAGTAATCTGCTGATCATGAGTGCAATGGTATTCATGCTTCTGCAACCAAAAGTAATAAATTCACATTTTTTTACCTGCAAATAAATATGCATTCATTGTTTTTGGTAAAAAGGTGAACGTATCCTTTAAGGGCTTGCTTACACTAGCATTGCCTTCAGAAGAGTGATCCGTTGTGGGTCACTTCTCAGAGGGTGTTTGACAAGAGGTCAGGAGGTGTTATGTTGCCTCCTCCTCGCCTGATTAAACCTCCAAACGCCCATACCACATGCCACAGTCGCATACATACGAGGCAGTTGCGGAGTGGCCGCGGCACGTGTATACCCCTTTACGACTGCCTTTGCAGCTTAGGCCCCATTTGCATCTCGGCATAGCGAAAGTATGCGAAACATGTGCTTCAACACGACGCGCTTGCAATGTCGTTATTCCTTAACAGCACCCCAAATGTGGCTAACAGTCACTTGTCTTGTCATGCGTTGCAAAGTGCTCTTGGCTTGGTGCCAAAATTTGGTACACAAGCGTCCTTGGCACATTTTCAGTGAGAGGAAGGCCCATTGAAATAAATGCTGCTTCTATAAAAAATGCACAAAAAAGCAATGCAGGAACATCGTTCAGATGTGAACAGGGCCTAAGGGGGAGCGTGTGAGGGGTGGTATAAACACAGCTGTGTGTTTTTACTGCCCTCCAACTGCAAGTGTAAAGCTGATTGGTTACTATGCACATCTGTTGCAGATTCTGTCTGCTCCAGTTGTAGTAAATTCACCTGTGTATATTTTCTGAAAGCAGGGACCCTGGAGAATAAAATGGTGGTAGGTGCAATTTTTTTATGTCACCCATAGTGCAAATGTTTATCAGACCCATATTTTTGGTAAAAAATCCACTAAGGATCATTTTAGTGCTCACAAACACAATATGGGTAAAATGTAAAGATGGGTTTACATCAAGTAGATACCAATAATGTCAAACCTCCAAATTGCACCCACCCGTGAAATGGCGAAGAACTATGGTATCCAAAATTGTTCACAGGCAATGCTTTAGGTTTCATGTACATGAGCCTACTCTGACCGCCAGCTGCTGGGAAACGCAAATCGCGGCAAAAACGCGGTACCGTGATTGCCGCTTTTTGCTGAGTTTTGTACCGCGAGTACTAAGTGTCATTCCTTTCTGCTGCTTCATTCCTCTGCTATCAGCATGAGTCACTTCTGACAAGGTTTCCTGATGCCAAGAGAAAAGATGGTGGTAGGAAAGACCTCCAGCAGACAGCCTGAGCTCTGTTCCAGTGTCCCTTTCCTCCCAATCAGCTCTTACCTCTGCAGAGTGTAACTTCAGCTGCCTGCTTTTCAGAGCTGAGAGATCCTGTGTAAATTCTGCACTTTGAATAGATGCTCTAGACAGACAGGTACAACTTGATGTAGGAGGATTTGTTTCAGCTCTGGGTATCTTCTGAGGCCAGTCACTTCAATGCATATATTTAATGGTTTACAACCAATTTATGGGTTATTTACCCTGGCAGCCCTTGCAGTCCTTCTAAAAAGTGATCTGCAGTGCATTGCTTTTCAGAGCCCGCTGAATGCTACAGGAGGTATTTGTTACAGCTAAGTACAGATGACAGTTTACATAGAATTTTACACACACCCACACCAGTCCCTGCCCTCAAGGAGCTTAGAATCTAAGGTCCCTAACTCACATTAATATTTACTATGGCCAGTTTATATGGGTAACCTACCAGAAAGTCCTTGGCGTGTGGGAGGAAACCAACAAAGGCACAAATTCCATGCAGGTAGTGTCAAGGTTGGGATTCAAACCGACAACACAGTGGCTAAATGGTTAGCATTTCCGCCTGGCAGTACTAGGGTCGTTGGTTTGAATCCCAACAATGGCACCACCTGCCTGGAGTTTGCATGTTCTCCCTGTGCCTGCGTGGGTTTCCTCCAGCTACTCTGGTTTCCTACCACACTCCAAAGACTTGCTGGTAGGTGAATTGGACCCTGTCTAAATTGGCCCTAGTATGTGTATGTATGAATGTGAGTTAGGGACCTTAGATTGTACACTCCTTGAGGGTTAGGGACTGATGTGAATGTACAATATATGTATGTAAAGTGCTGTGTAAATTGACGGCGCTATATAAGTACCTGAAATAAATAAAACCCCAGTGTTGCCAGGTAGAGGTGCTAACCATTTAGCTACTGCTGCCCCATATACAGGTGTAGGTTTTGTCGTGGCCATTAATCAAGGCATCGCGACCACAGTATGTGTACAGCTCCATCTGACTGCTATGTTCGGTTCGGTTAGGCTAGGTTCACACCTATGCAGTTTGCGTTTGATC